>NC_043959.1:38326769-38641769 GCF_902148855.1 Sphaeramia orbicularis
ATATATATATATATACATACATACATACATACATACATACATACATACATACATACATACATACAGGGTGGG
This sequence comes from Sphaeramia orbicularis, assembly GCF_902148855.1. Taxonomy (NCBI): domain Eukaryota; kingdom Metazoa; phylum Chordata; class Actinopteri; order Kurtiformes; family Apogonidae; genus Sphaeramia; species Sphaeramia orbicularis. The sequence goes on from NC_043959.1 coordinate 38,326,842, forward strand.
GAAGCAAAATTTACGATGAACATTTAGTTGTTTTTTCTCAGCAGGCACTACGTCAGTGGTTTTGAAACCAAACATATATCGATGTCATAATTATACCTAACACTATTATCCATACCTTTTCAGAAACTATTGCCCATATGAGTAATCAGGAAAGCAAAATCAAAGAGTGTGTGATTTGCTGAATGCACTCGTCACACCAAAGGAGATTTCAAAAATAGTTGGAGTGTCCATAAAGACTGTTTATAATGGAAAGAAGAGAATGACTATAAGCAAAACTATTACGAGAAAGTCTGGAAGATACTATTAAAGAAGAATGGGAGAAGTTATCACCCGAATATTTGAGGAACACTTGTGCAAGTTTCAGGAAGCGTGTGAAGGCAGTTATTGAGAAAGGAGGACACATAGAATAAAAACATTTTCTATTCTATTATCTATTATCTATTCTTGTGGCAAATAAATTCTCATGACTTTCAATAAACTAATTGGTCATACGTTGTCTTTCAATCCCTGCCTAAAAATATTGTAAATTTTGCTTCCCCACCCTATATATGTATATATATGTATATATATATATATCAGAGGCGATTTCTCAAAAACTGCAAAGCTCGGCTTCCCCTAAAATTATGAAAATTAAATGGTTAAATATGTAGAGTTGTGTTGACATTTCATTGACTACAAATGTGTTAGAACACGTTTATCTCAAAGACGAGTTCATTCAGAATCAGCTTTATCACAAATCAACGGACTCGATGTTGCTCACTTCTCATACATTCCCGTTGCGCTGTTTTCTCATACAGTCTATGGTCAGTGCATTTGGCCGTAGACGCTCAGTGTCCGTGCACTTTAATGGGACTTCATGAAAGAGTTTCTTTCATTGCCTCAAAACTGGACAGTAATTGGATAAATGCCACAATGTTGTCCCGCCCCCGGACACTCGGTGTCTCTGGGGATGAGTGGAGCTGTGGGTGGACCTCAGCTGGGCTGGACGCTGGGCTTCCACGTGCTGATTGGAGGATCAGTCAAAAAGCTGAATCCCGTTTGATTAACAGCTATTTTGAAATCTACTCTTTCACTTGACAGAGTTCAGTTTAATACCGTTGCGCATTCTGCTTGTGAAATCGAGAGAGAAACCACTACAAAATTACTTTTTCATTTCTTGCACTGTGAATAAAACAGACTCACTGTACTTCCTTGTTTCAATTGAACATAATTTCAACATTTTCTTGTTTACTTGGTATGATAAGGTCACTGACCATTTTCTTAAAAAGGAAGGGAGGGCCGAATTTATGTTTAAATAACTTGACTTTTTTTAAAAAAAAAATTTTCTGTAAGCCGACAATGAGCTTCCCCTCTCTGAAAGACGTGCAGCCACCACTGATATATACACATAAAATGTATTTTCACTGCCGACATTGTTTGGGTTGGCATCAGGAATGATTACTGATCAAAGTTATTAATTTTTTCTTGCTCCAAACCATCATTTCTAGATCTACTCTCATTCTACCTCTATTCATAATAGTACAGGCCATGCTATAACATGTCTCCACAGAATTACAATCACTTTCCCCGCCATGAGAGGGAGTCCCTTTTGCACAATTGATAGATTACACAACACAAGATAAATCGTATTGTGACCTCTTCTTAGCCCCTGCATGAGTCAGGTGGACGGCTGAAGACAACATCATGGACTTCAGAGTTCACTGTATCAAGGTAACATAGATTTATAAGTACTTTTTTGCAGTGTTGCTTTCCATACCAGGTGTTAAAATAAGGATGCAGAATTGCAATCAAGAGCTAGGTGCAGAGATTTCTAATGATATGGGGGTGATGAATTGGCAAAAAAAAAAAAATCCCAAAATATTGGAGGAGCCTGAAACTGCGATATTACTGTTGGTTAGCGGGGCAATGGTGACATTTGTCCAGCGGCAAGAAAAATAAATTTGACACATAAACGTGTTAAAAGAGGAAGAAAGAGTCAGTCTTGGCTGACTAGTGCTGTGCATCCACCTGGAGAGATTATAAATTGATGTTGGAGCGCACAGGATGGTGGAACGGGAAGTACACACAACATTACATTTGTCAGTTGACCAAAATACATCAAGCATACCAGCCTGGTGACACGCGGCACTGAACAGAAAATGCCTCCAGCAGCTTTTCCCATTTTCAAAATGTATATGATGTTCAATCAATCAATATAATCTCACCTCAAGATTACCATCACTTGGCCAAGGTTAAACTCTGCTCACTCTCTGCCTAATACATAAAGCTGAATGAAATGACATATGGGGGGGTGTGGACATTGGTGAACAGTAACACCCCCCCCACACACACACTTTCTTTTACAGTTATGATCACGTGTCCTGATTTTACACTCCCACACAAATAGGCCTGGCGAGGTCACACGGTACTGTTCAATCATTCTGCCACTATGACAGGCAACCTTCCACCCACCGACCACGTACATCCTCCCTGGGCTCCCTCCATTAAATAAATTGTGCTGTAATAATCTCTTGGCTCCTAATATTCATGGATGAGCACAGCAGCCTATTTTGATTACCCCACTTTCAGGCCCAGCCAGAACCATCTGTAATCCCCATGTTTTACCCTCACTAAATTAAAGAAGGAATTATTTAATGGAGACCAAAAGGAATTCAGTGTCATTCATCCTATATGGTCTCAAACCTTCTTTGCTTCCCTACCTTCTCATGCAGATTAGCACTATAAGGCAAGATAACATGGTCAACAAAGAACAAGGCTGACATGTGCTGCTTCATTTAACATATGGGTGTTACAATCATCACTAATTTGACTTGAGGCTGCTAGAGCCCCAGTCAAGAGGTAAAAAAAACAGAATATGATGCCACATCTCCAAGCTTCTATACTGAAAGGTGAAGCACTGTATACAGGTCGCATGATGGAATCTGATCAGTTATTGGTAATGACATCTTTCAATTTAGGAGTGATATTTTGCTTTTTTAAATGAAATTATGCATTTTAAAACATTATCCTGTGGTCTATATAAACTGTAAATACTATGCTTGGGTCTGAGTTCTTCATTAATTAAACTCCACAGGTCCATCTTCAACCCTATTTCTGAGTAATGACACCAGAAAGGTCGTTTTGAGCGCTGGCCCTTTAAATGCAAATGAGCCACATCTCACCCTGCCCCCTCCAGGTTGTTGACCGTGCTTTCTGTTCCATTCAGCCACAACAACTGAACATTTTAGGTAATCGGCTCCAAGTTTGGACATATTTAGTGCAACAGAATGTGATTGTGTTTGTGTGTTTTACTGTTTATTTTTTATTCTATTTATTATGTGTTTTTTCTTTGTTTTTACACTGTTTTTCTGTTGAATGAATGAATACTGTTAAGGATCACACTTTTAATTTTGTTGAACGATGTGCAATAACAACAGAGATATTCTATTCTATATTTTCAGTATGGATTACTATGGACTACAACTGCTATGTACTGAGTTATGGCGTACTTGGAGAAATGTTTGTCGGAAGTCTTGACCTTACATGTGTAAATGTCGTGACGTAACTAGTTATAAAATGTAACAAATTAAGCAGGAATTAAAATGGGTTGTAGATATCCACTCAATTTTTGCCAAAATGAATATAAAGATAGCTTTGCAGCACCAGGAGGGTTCAAATTCAAACTTCTTAAACTATTAGGGTCCAAATACACAAATGCACCAAAGACTAATAAAAGTGGGTTTAGCTAAATATGACCCCTTTAACACTCCTACTTGTCTGAAAATGCATCACAGAGCTAACTGCACAAACAAACAGGCAGAAAAAAACTGTAAAACAGGTCTCTGAATGTCCAGCTTTTCACATTGTTCTGTTGGGGCTTTCCAGTGTCTCATCTTGACCTTTTGTATCTCTCTACCCAGAGAATGACTCCTGCTACTGCTACGAGAAGGGGAATCACCACTGCTGCAGCCGGCTCTGTTTCTCCATCTCATTTTTCAATAAATCCACCGATAGCGAGCAACAGGCCCCACAAGGCCCAAACAAATCAATAGCAAAACATACTCTCAAATCAACTGTAATCAACCTGACTGAAATGGAGAATACTGTTATTTAATCGGATCCAAAACCGAACAGACACAGACAAACATGCACACACTACAGTACATTAATCGTACTTTACCTTCAACAAAAGCTGGCTGCTCTTTGTGGCTATAAATGCTTAATAAGGAAAGTAAATCTAAGATGTGCCCCATTGTTCAGAATTTGAAATATCTCAAAACTCATTAGAGGAATAATAGACACAGGGATTATTTCTCATATATTTCCCACAAAATGTAAGGTCAGATTGGGTCAAAGAAGCACAGCCACAATTCATTCTTCCTTTCTCATGATGGATGCTTTACTTTTCCCTGCCATCTCGTGATAATAGAATTAAGAGCTGTTCAGAAACAGATTTTTTCTATTGTGTCTAACGGAGACAGATGAATACTTTTAATAATTTAAGCAGGAGAACATAAAGCCTACAATCAGAAGCAGGTTAAATTAGGAGGTAACATCAATTTATTTGCTAAACAAGGGCATATTTTCAACATATTGCTTAAAACTTAGTTTCTTTAAGCTCTATCACAACCTTACTGTGCACATCAGTTACTACACTTGCTCTACTTTTCTTTAATGTATTCTCTGCAAAAATAACAGAAACAAAATTGTAAGATGTCTTTTCAGAGGATTTATTTTTGTCACTGTCTAGGTAAGTGTCTTTTGGGAGACAGAACTGAATATGGAGGAATGAAAGGCTGTTGAAAAAGTGGACTTCGCAAAAAGGAATGGAAGAATTCGCCAGGATGTTGCAAAGGGATTTAACTGATTGACAGAAACCGCAGGACAGCTGACCCCCTCTTCTCTGCGAGAGGAAAAGGGAGGGTTTAATAGAGCCTCAAATGCACAAAAAAGTTTTAATGTGCAACATCTTTTTTTCTATCTCTCCAGGGAAATGTGAAAGACTTTTCAACAGATGTGTCCCCTGGGTTCTGAATAATAAGATAATTAAAAGGCACTTGACGATCAGAGGGATGCATTCTAATATCGTGGTCCATCACTTGTCCGAACGTCTGCACAATACTGTTGTAATGATAGATAGACTCAAAGGACTGCATGCAATCAGGGGATGTAAAAAGGATCCCCTGATTTTCATCATGCAACTCTCAAATGCAGGGCATCCATTCTGTCAACAGGACATCGTTTTGTTAGTCATGAACTGATGTTTTGTGTTTTCTGTACCACAAAAGCGATGCAACATTGATAAGACTCAGCACCACATACAGTACAGTGGTCTTTAAATAAATAAGGGCAAAGGTGACAGTAATCTCAGCCGCAATCATATGTATTATTCTGAAATCCCATCAAGCCCTCACAGACAGATTACAGATATATTACACTAATGTGCTTGGGGACAGTAAAAATCTTTAAAAATACGCTACAAATCCCTTGTGGCTTGTATTTTACTCCATTGGGAAGACTCAAAACCTCCTCCATCTAACTCTTGGTTGAAAGACCTATCTTTTCTTTACTTAGAGAAAATTAAATACAGTATAAGAAAACAGTCTGATCTCCTTTTCTCTCCTTTGTTAACTCTATCCAGTCTTTGGATGACTAACAACCAATCAGACGGTTTCATGGAGCAGGCTTGGACTTCTCCTTTCATGACTAAGGTGATCATTAATGTCACCTTTGTAACACAGCCTCTGTACCTTTAATAGGTTTTATTTTATGTATTTTAACACACATATACTGTACATACATACATATTATTTATTTTTAAATAATTATTTTTATTTAATCCATTTATTTATGATTATCTATATAAGTATGCACATTTTCATTTTCATCAGTACTTTTGTGTTTTAATTTGTGACATTTGAAATGCCCTATGTGTTTTTTTGTTCATCTGTTCATTCACATGTTTATAAGAAAAAAAAAAAAAAAGTGTACCATTCCTATTGTATATGTTGCATTGGTTTATAAATTTGAAAGAAATGTGGAGAAAAAAAAAACAAAAAACAAATCAGTCATTTTGTCGGAACATCTGATTTTTACTCTGTGGCTAACTGCATCTCCTCTTTAGAAGTTGCTTGTTCAGAAATGAAGGAGGCTGTTCAGCTTTGGATCTGGAAATGAGGCTGTAGATTGGATTATGATGCCAGTTTTAATCCGCCTTTTTCCCTCGCAAGATATTGCTCCTCCCCTTCTTCTTAGCGCTATACAATACTTGACAAGAGAAGATTTTGTTGAATTCCACTGCAGTGATGACTATGTGATTCCTTGTGACACTCTAATTTGAGCTTATGGTGCCACAGCTTTGATGCAGACATGGGAATAAAACTTTTAGTCACAGAGACCCTTCTCTTCTCCAAGCCCATTAAAAGGTCCGACTCATCTCGTTGTGTACTTTAATTGCAGTCATCCTGTCCTGTTTCTGATCCTGATTTTGGAGGAAGGAGGTGTCTGAGTTACATATTTCTCATTCAGTTTATTAAAACTTAAATACAAGCTGTAATTTATCTGAACACTTTGTAAGATCACTGACATAAAGTACAACTCCAAAAATTACCAGACATATATGTGTAGCTTTCCTAACAGGGCCAGCTGAGGCACAGGCTCAAAGAATTATTCTGAGTGCCACATCTGTGCTTTTAATTGTAGACTTGAGTGATTATGTAATCATAGTGTACCCCAAGTAAACTCCTCTCAGATCGCCAAAATGTATAATTATGTTAGTATACAGTATCCCTCCCTCAGACCTGAAACGAGTGGGAGTCTAACCTCATTTTTAGAGAACTTTTCTATTACGGTTTTCATTTATTTCAGTACATGGAGTTACACTGGCATCTCTTTCACTGAATGAAGTAATGGAACACAGCCCCCATTTCTGTATTTTGCTCAAAGACACTTCAAAACTGTTTGCTGGTGCCAAATCTGTGACCTTTCAGTAACAGGACAGTCTCCCCAAGCCCCAAATCACCCTTCCACATGACATTTAACACAGTGAGTAAGAGAGCAGAAGGGGTCATAGGAAATACAACCAGCTGGGAGGAGCACAACAGAAATGGCACAGTCTAATATGTGTATCACTTTCTCATGATGACCTGCACACACTGTGGGTGGATTTGGAAACAGTAATCGCTAATCAGTATGTAGTGTGAGTATGGAAGCAAATAGGTCACTAATGGCATATTTCTTCAGATAAAGACTTGTAGCTTTTGTTTTTAATAATGGTTTTAACCATGCAGTTAATAATGGTTTTAACTGAACACAAATGGGGGGAAAAAAAAAAAAAAAAATCACTATATTACATATAATACAGAGCATGAATATTCACAGATCTTAAACAAAATGTCTCAAGTCATACATGACAAAATACTGGGGATCTATGAGACGAGAGGATGTGATATTGCAATTTTGTCAATAAAATTCTCTTTAATGTTTAGATGTGTGTCCTCTCTCAGTCCATCTTACATTACAGTACAATTAAAATGAATCAGCTGTTCATAACAGCTTAAGCTTACTGCCACTTATCTATGTTATACACTGTGTCTAATACAAAATATCCAGTAATATCAGCCACAAGAGTATATTTGCCAGTCTCTACGGATAACCTGGCAGAAATATGTCTGCTTTTTATTCTAGAACCCGGTCTTATTTAGTGTTTTCCACTGACACCCCTGGCCTGTAAGCAGCTCACACTGCAACTCCCATTTGTCTCAAAGTGAAACATCTTGTTTGCAAGGTAGAAAAAACACCCTTTGGTAGTAAGAGATATACTTTAATATTGTATGTCATTTCACCAGCATAACCAGTCAAACACCTGGCAGCCTACACAATTTTCAATGTCACAGACAAGGAGAAATGCTAGTGTGTGTAAGTGTACCAGGCGTCTATATTCTTTAGTAACTGTCTCCATGTGATTTAAAGGATCAAGAGATCAAACTAAATGCAATGGTTTACTTGACACAGTGCAATCAATGTGTTTGCTTGCTTGTTAAACTGGAAAATAATGTGGTCAGAAAAGCTTCACTATCACTTAGTGTTTAAGAAGAAGTTTTAGGTGAATGGGAAAACAAAATTACACACTTATTGATAAAGATGTGTGTATATTTGTAAATTTGAAGAAATGGCTGCTATCTTTTCTAACAATTTCACATAAACACACCATTGAAATCTACAGTGAGTATAGTTTGTATGCATGGTCAGTTTAAGCCACAACATTTTTGGGCAATAAATTTGTAAAAGTGTAGATACACAGATTACTGTCAACTCAAGGCCCATAAATTTGTCGCATAATATGTGAAAAATGTCATTCAAAAGAGTTACACTCTCTAATTTCAGATTAACTATTTACACAATTGTGGACAAATCCTAAAGGCAAACACTCCAGGATGTAAAAGAACATTAAATCCAATTTCCTTGGCTGTTAAAAACTTCAGTGTTTGTCATAAATCATATACATAGGGCCAACAACACACTCAAGGGCACAAACAATAGTCAAACATCTTGGTGTATTCAGTTTTGCTGCTCTAGTTTCACAATCACACTCCTTTATGCAGATGCAGAATGAGCATTTAAACGATTAATTCTATCTAATTCAAATACAATGACTTAACCCCTGTCCTTCTATAAGACTAATATGCACGAAGGCAGTGAATGTTATGAAAAACAAGCTATTAGCCTGTAAAGCCAATATTGCAAAAAGAGGGCCTCATCTCTAACCCTAATCAATAATAAATTATGTCCCTAGAGTATTTTGTGTAAATAAATGAGAAGAAACCAGTGAAAGAATTTAATTATGTATCCATTTATATTACATCTTCCCAAATAGGTAATTTGGCCTAATTACAAATCAAGGCTCTGCTATCTGTGGATATGTAAAAAAAAAAAAAAAAACACAACACAGTGTATCTACAAGCCTCCTGATATGTGCATGTTCTGAAACCAGTGAATGTAATTCCTTTGCTGTGCTATTCTAAAACTAATCAATACATCAGTTAGTATTTTAGGTGTACTGTTTATTGTAATGCGGATGTGGCAAACAGATATCCCAAAAAACAACATTTCGACCTTAAGGAGTGTGCACAAAGCGGGTGCTGTAAAGATGAATGAAACAATGAACATGCTGCTCCAGAGCTGATGAATGCCCTAATAAATGATAAACACACTGAGGAAAACATCCGGGCCTGTGTAAGAAACCAGGGTTACATGGGGCTTCATTCTACATCATTTGGAAGTGTTAAGTGTCTAGATTTACCTGAAATCACTGTAAGGATGAATAATCCAAAATCCGGCGGATTTAACCCGCTCTTGTTCCCGTTCTACCGCCTTCTCACTTCCAAACATCCTTAGGGAGAACTTGTTGACCCCTGGTTGAAGCATTGCTCCGAACTGTCTGTGCATGAACCCAGCCTGATATAATCTATCGTCATCTGGCAGAATTTGATCAATGCCATCCAACTTTATAAACCCTGACTGCTGCTCTGGGGGCTCGTTTTGGGCACCACCGCCACCACCACCACCACTTGCCCCTTGCGCACTTTGATCCGGCGGCCCATCACCAATGGCTCCAGGGGGGCTCTCCTCGCTCGGGGTGACATCCCCCTCCGTGATGAGTCTCCTCTCCTCCGCTGACTCCGGGTCGTGCACATGCCGACTTGTGATGGACGAGAGGCTGCCTCGAAATCTCCGGCAATCTCCATTTGAGCTGGTCTTCATCGGTCTGCCAATGTCCGTCTCCATGATCACAGAATCCCCACTTTTGGTCTCAACGATGCCTTTGCAGCTTCCCCCAGAAGTCGGCGACGGTAGAGGCTTCATCCTAATACTCTTCCTCCGGGTGTCCTTGTCTGCGTCTTCTCCTTCGCCCATTATTGAAGCTTTCTGTCCAATGTGCTGTGGCAAACTGTAGAGCCTTTTACGCATGGAGGAGTGCAACCTGTCCATTATGACATTGAGACACACTGGAGAAAATGTAAGAAATCCAAATGGTTAGGCTGTATTGTAACGATTATTGCCACCAGTCCAGCGCTCTATCTATCTGTTTGTGAGAGCGATCAGTCTGGAGCTAATCTGAATCCCTGAAAGCCTGCTACACATGACATGGACCGCCGTGGCTCTGCTGAAAAAGATGACAGATACTCTTTCTCATTATTAGACTCTCTGACAGTTTGCATATGTCCTTACGCGCAGCCTGGGCGGTCCGCTCGACCACTGCGTCCCCGATGCACATGTTTGTGCCGTTCCGACATTGTGCGCAAAAGTGGAAAAAACTGCTTGAAAGTCACCTTAGCGTGACATGTGAGGGACGTGCCGACGGACGGTGATAAGGAGACGAAGGAAAGGTCATGCACGACGTAGACTGCTCTTTTCACCAGATGTCTTTCCAGCTGCCATCAAACATCGCGACAAAATCATGCAAAATACAGTAGAAGCATTCCAGGGACCGCTGACATCACTGATCCATAGTCAGGGTGCGTTTTGGTGAATTGTGAATATTCATGATGCTGATCTATTGGGTTGCCATAGGAGCGAGAACTGCAAATAAGCTCAGCCCACCTTGTTTAAAGGGGTATGCTCATCCCATTCTTAAAATGCTCTCCCGTCCTCTGAAGTTGAGGCTACAGGTAGCGACGCAAGCCCATTGTTCAGGTTGCAAGGACCTGGGTTCCACTAGGAAAAACCGACTGGACCGTTTGGCATCCCAGCCATCACGCTCATCCACTGCGTAATTTACGCGCAAAACAGAGCGTAATTAAAACTCCTCCAATGTATGTTTGTCCTTGGGTTTGGATGAGATTGCTTGCTTGAGCGTGAATTCTCAGTGGTAACATGGGAATACATTCACTTTCTGACATTTGATGTTTTGTGGGAAACTAAACATCAAATGTCAGATGTTTAGTTTGTCATTTACAGTTCACGAGTCTATTTTTCATTTGATGCAAAGGCGACCAGCATTGAAACCAGTCATTATCTATTAACCCTTTCATGCATGAATTATGAGAACCTTGGTCAAGATTTTTTTTTCTTGAGTGTTTTTATTCCTCCTTAGGCATGAAAAAACAATGCGATCAAGTTTTTTGTTATGGGGTTACAAAAATGTCCACGCATTTCATTTTTGAAGTAAAGAAACATGTTTACAACCCAATATCAGAAAGTGATATTAAAACAATGAAATAACATTTTTAATGCTGCTAATCTGATGTTTTCTCACATTTTAACATATTCTCATGCTAGTTATTACTCACTTCATTGAGATAATATGCCAAAAAAAAAAAAAAACAAAACTGATTTTGTCTAACAAATGACAATTGATTTACACTCAAACATGTTTCTGCAGATCAGGTTTATCAAAAACAGCAAAGTTTCAGTAATGGTCTGAATGTCAGTGTATGGGATGATGCATAAGCGTCCACTGTGTTGGCTGATATGGAACTAAAACAACAAAACCCATGAATATACAATAGAACAGCTGTAAAATAACTGTCCACTGTAGTGACCACCATGCATGAAAGGGTTAAATAAATGAATGTCCTATATAAAGTCTAATTAAAATGTATATCATTTAATATGTTACACTGAAACAGTTTGGGTAGATTATATGGCAAATATATCTACATAAACTGTATGATCCTGTCAATACAGAAGGTTTTTCCTAATGTGTAATCAAATGGTTCCAAATAATTCTATATTTAGGATGTAGCAAATCATAATCATTACCTTGCATCATTTTGTCAGAAAGCTATATTTAGCCTTTTGTATGAGAAAAAGGGATGACCTATTTTCAATGACAGGCCGTCAATTCTCAGCAATCACCAGCCAATCAGGGACAAAAAAGACCTGAGTGGAGAATATTTCCTCTGTTGATATAGATCTGAAAGATGCTGATTTGGAACAAACACAAACAGTAAAATATTCTAATTAGTTTTTATATGAAGTAAAATATGACAAATATTAAACTTATAGGTCATCATCACACATGACATCCAGAATAGATAACTGCAATAAGATCATAACATTAAAGTAAAAGATTTTTGTCAACCACTCCTACAACATATTTTTAAAATAAGCCCATTTTTTGCAATATGAACCATCACACATTATATTATTTTTCCAGTGGGAATGTTACATTGAATACAATATAGCAAGGAGTTGGAGTCTAAAAATGCACACCATGACAGTCCTTCCACTGGTCTTCTTTTTAGGTGTGTACATGTCCAATTATTTTCAACTTCTGAGATAAACTTTTATTGTTAGAGAGAGAATGTGATGTAATGTGCAGGACCAAAAACCATAAGCCAGCCATCATTTAAAGTCCATCTGCTCAAAAAACCAAGTGTGTAAAATTTTGTAATGCATCTTGCAAAAATATAGTCTTGGTTCATAAATAAGCTAGGTAAATGAAACAACGACCTCAGTGTTTTAAACAGTGATAAGAGTTGAGAGATCTTGTACCTTTATAATGTAAAATATCCTACTGAATAAATACCTCCGTGAGAACGACAGTTACATTATACATCAATTATGAGGCAGTAAAACAGGATGTACACTGAACAAAAATATAAATGCCCCACTTGTTTTTGCTCCCATTTTTCATGAGCTGAACTCAAAGATCTAAAACTTTTTCTGTGTACACACAATGTTTATTTCTCTCAAATATTGTTCACAAATCTGTCTAAATTTGTGTTAGTGAACACTTCTTCGGTGAGATAATCCATCCACCTCACAGGTGTGGCATATCAAGATGCTGATTAGACAGCATGATTTTTGCACAGGTGTGCCTTAGGCTGGCCACAATAAAAGGCCACTTCAAAATGTGCAGTTTTATCACACAGCACAATACCACAGATGTCACAAGTTTTGAGGGAATATGCAATTGGCATGCTGACTTCAGGAATCTCCACCAAAGCTTTTGCCTGTGAATTCAATGTTCATTTCTCTACCATAAGCCATCTCCAAAGGTGTTTCAGAGAATTCATGAAGAAGACTGTGCGAGGAAAATGGTGGTCACACCAAATACTGACTGGTTTTCTGACCCCCCTGGACCACCCAACACAGTAAAAGTGCACATTTTAGAGTGGTCTTTTATTGTGGCCAGCCTAAGTCACACCTGTGCAATAATCCTGCTATCTAATCAGCATCTTGATGTGCCACACCTGTGAGGTGGATGGATTATCTCAGCAAAGGACAAAGGAGAAGTGCTCACTAACACAGATTTAGACAAATTTATGAACAATATTTGAGAGAAATAGGCCTTTTGTGTACATAGAAAAAGTTTTAGATCTTTGAGTTCAGCTCATGAAAAATGGGAGCAAAAACAAAAGTGGGGCATTTATATTTTTGTTCAGTGTAGTTATTTTAATGTTAAAATATCCATGTTGGCATCAGTTACAGTAATCAAGTACTGGCCTATTTTTAATACTAAGGAGTTGTAAAAGATTTTATTAAAGTATCGGGATCACAAATCAGCTATGTTACAATTTCTATGTGTTACATACTATGAATAAACTATATGTAACTGTAGCCTAACTAGATATATCATGTGTTCTCAGTTATAGCACACTTGTTGAAAACTTTGTGGTCTATTTACAATTCAAATTGCTCTTAATGCATTTGTATAATTGTGATGAATGTTTACGGACAATTTTGCTTTGTAATTTCATTCTTTTTATTTTAATGTGAAAAGATTTAAAAAAATTAAAAATAAAAATCAATTGCTGCATCTAAAAAAAGGGGGAGAGACTTACCTGGACTGGGTGGTGACACACTGTAAGCTGAAGTAAATAAAGTTTTTTAAGCAATGCCCGACTTCAGTTTTTATACATTTCAATCAAAAATGTTTATTAACACCAAAATGCGCAATGAAAATGTAGTTATTGGAAAGAAAAGTAAGGTAAGGCATTCCTGTCTTCATAATCTATAAGTAGCTACATTTTTCCATAAATTCTGACTAAAAAAGAAAAATGCAAATAATGGTAAATAATAATAATGCAGTAGTATGGCCATTATACTGCGCCAAAAAACCTCAAGAACTACACCACTATTCATATTATATTATTACACATTCCATAAGTGTAAACAGGTGGTTTGCCTACTTTTCTTTGAACTTAAACCCCCCCCTCCCCCCACAAATAAATAAATACATGAATAAATAAATAAATAATATATACTAAATTATGCTACTCTTTAGCTTTACCTGCTTGTCCATGCTAAAGCTGCCTTTGTGTTGTGCATCACTTCTCTAACAGCATTGCCCAAGTACTGTTCTCTCTCTGAAAAGTTCAGGTTTACTGTTCCAGAAGACTATCAGTAAGGTTACTGTAAGTGTCCTGTAGAGATGGATGTCAGACAGTCGTGGAGGTTAAAACGCTATGGGTGTTTAGTCCCAGGCTCTGGAGCGACAGAAACTGTTTCCTGGAAGGTAAAAAGTTGGCGCCAGTGCTTCATGCTAGCTTAGCTATGTTAGCTAACATGCTATTTCACTCTGTCTACTTAGTCTGTTGAGTCAGTAGAGTTTATTAAAAAGTGATTTAAATAACTGCAGTCAACTGTAATGGTGATTAATATGAGTATATATGAAGTTAATTTTAACTTTTAACAGCCATAATGATGTAAAAATGCAACTAATAGTTAATTCAAATTCTTTATTCATATAAATACATCATTTTTGAAATATTTCTCCTTTTATTTTTCATTTTCACGTGTGTTTTTTTTTTTACCCGTCTTCTTTCTGTGATTGCTTGTTGTATGTTGCTGCTGTTAACTGTGAAAGGTGGGATAAATAAAATCTTATAAGAGTTTACTTCACTGTTTATGCTAGCTAACTGCATTATCATCTGATGTATACATAATATTCCAAGATGGCATACCGTATGTTTGTTTAAATGCTATAAAAAACATGTCAAGTTTCAGGAAATCATGTATGTTATAAAAGTCTAGAGCACTGGGGAAATTCGAGACCACTGCTTTTTCTGTGTTTGAGTGAAACTTGTAAGTATTATTTAATTCTTGAATCTAAAATTTCCATTTAGAAATACAGTCATCAGAGTATGCATTTGCTGTAGGTAACTAGCAAAAAAAAACAAAAAAAACAAACCTACACTGCTCTTAGATCTTGATTAGAAAGAGGTTAGAAACTCATATGGGGGGGAAGCCCCGTGCCTTGATGCCAGTATTCCTTTAGTAGTGAACTGAGAAGCCAATTAGAGGATTACATTAAGTAATGCTGGCTGTTGTAACAAGGTAGGGTAAGTTTAATGGTGAAGGCATTGTGTTACTTACAATAATTGCATTAGACTCTAGAGGGCAAGCTGGAGCTATGTTTTCACTAAGAGCAGATGAATGGATGTCCCTAAGCCTGAAGTAGTACTACCCTTCATGAGCTTCGAGTATAGGCAGACACTAAAAAGCACATATATAGGCTACTGCAAAAGTCCACTAAAGAACAATCAAGGTTTGTTGTTTTATTAAAGTTATAATGATCACACATATGCAATTCTCAGTTTCTGTATTAAGATGCAACTAGAATGTGCAGAAAATATGTCCAGCATTAAAAGCAATGTTTTAGGAGAAAGTATTTAGTGTGACCACCCATTGCACTTGACTATGTTTTTAACTCTATTCTGGGGTGTTACACTAGGTTTTATTCAAATCATGTCAGATGTGTCTTTATTTTTAGGCCTCTTTTTTCAGCTCTATAGATTTCACAGTGAATACTTGCTTAGGTCTGTAGAAGCCATTCAACTCAGATTCTTTGTACATTTTTAATACTGTGCATGTATTTCTTTTATTTTCCTGAAGTATCTGAAGAAAAGAGACTGAGTGATAGACTTGTATGCTCAGTTCAGCCTTGCAAAAAGAAAGCTTAATATGGCCTAAAGCTTTTTCACAGTACTGTAAGTGTATTTGCATTTAGTTAACCTTCTTTAACTGTAAAATGATGCAAAAATTACAATATTTTTTCCAGATATGTCATGTATACGCAAATTGTAACAGCATTTGGAGAAGTGATTATGAAGTTTATTGTAATTGGTAGATATTACATTAAAACGCTTAACCAGACACAATGGAAAATGCACACATGGGAAGATCATGTAATTTTCTTGTTTCTTTTCTTCTCCAGGTGTATGAGGCAAAAGCCAAAAAGCCTGACATTGTTCTCACAATTGTGGAGTCTGGATACTTGATGATATTTCAGGGAGAAGAAAGTTTGGTAATGTGTTGTTTATGTGTATAAAATGACAGTTGTTTGTCTATCTATAGTCTTTTTGGTTGTGCACACCAAATAGTATGTCTTATATCTTTCATTAATATGACTTAATACTCTCCTGGTGGAAGAGTGCTGTTGTTCTGAAACGTGTCGTCCTGTAGACTTTCATCCTCTTCAAAATAAACAAGTAAAATTGTAACTGAAGAAAAACACAAACACACTTTTCACAAATTACATATGATGTATTGAAAGAAGAGTAGTTATTGACTGTAATGTCCAAAGCTTGTGATTAAAAGCAAATTTTATTCATTTTGGAAAAAAAATAAATATATATCAACATAGCCTTTAGTCTCATTAATGCAGAAATTAGCAATTCAGCAATTAATATTACAGTTATGTTGGTTACATCAGTTCATAATAATATTCACATTCAGCTCATAAGTCCTTGACCTTTTGTTCCTCATGCGTCAGTGCATGAAACACACTTGTGAGTTTGGGTTGCAGTAGAACTTTACTTGAAGACTGAATGCATTAAAAAAAGGCTGAAACTGTAGGGGAAATGCTTGAAATAATTTAAAACTGCAGCTGTGAGTGTCTTTCACTCAGACTGACAAGTTGTTGACACATTGTTGTCACGGTTGTTATTACTGACTGTCCTCCCCCACATGGAAGTGACATTCTATAAATTCAGTCACAAAAGGAATCACTGCTTTAGAGAGCTCTTCAAAAAGCGTACTATTTTAAACTGCCAAATTATATAAAGAAGAAACACACCATAAATATTTGTTATTGCTAACTGTCTGAATTATGTAGTACTCCTTTTCAGTTACACCATTCTAAAAATATCTGAACAGTGCACGTGCCTTAGACTTTTGGATGCAGATCAATTATAAGACTTGATTTCTAGATAAAACACTTTTTTGCAACCATATGAAATATTCTGCTGAAGAGCTTGACATTTCTGCTCAGATCTCATGGGATTTGACTGGGTCAAGCCATGTCCCTCAAAACTTTATCGATAAAAGCTCTATTGGTAAAGCACTATGTATTAGGAATGCACCGTGATATTCAGGGCTAAAGCCATGGTTTTTGTTTGTTTATTTTGACATTATTCTTATTTAAATCAGGGAAACAAATCTTCAGTGTAACGGGGTTCACAGTTAAAGTGGTAAACTCACAAAACTCTGGCTCCTTTACAATAATTTGTTTTTCAGCATTAAACTAACATTACTTGTTTTGTTTACTAGCAGTTGTTGGTAATACTCTTTACTGCAGCGCACGCAAGATTTCTTCTGCTCTTGTTATGGGACCTGGGCAAGAAATGGGCAAAATTTCTTAGGAGCCTACCTTTGAAAAAAATTATCCCTTTTTATCTGCCTTGCTGTCAAACCTGGTGTAAACTATTGAATATACAGTTGGAGTTTCACTCACATCTTCTAAATCTATCCCACCTGAACTCATTTTTTGAAGATAATTGTAGTACTCTTTTGTGCTTCAGCTTATAAGTATCTTTACCCACTGCTTTTCTTGTACATAGTCCCTGATTAATACTACAAAACTCACAACAGAGATGAGAATAAAATGAGATATTCCTCCCCTATGTCTCTCATAAGTTCTGGAAAAAAAAAACAGAGGAGTGCAATACTTGTAATACCAATTGGACAAATGAGATTACAGATTTTGTTGCTCTACATGGTATCTTTCTAGTGTTTTAAAGTCTTTCAGCCACTGCCATTGATAAATGTCATCTTATTTATCAGTAGATACATTCCAATGTTTGGCCAATATTTCAGTGCATCCATATAACACATCCTGTAGGCCATATAAGTTTTGGACAGCAACAGCAAGAAATTATTAAAGTGACTGTTAAACCAACTTTTTCAGCAGATAGTATCTGTAGTTGTTTCACAGTGTAAAAGGTTGGATTAGCATGTTAAATAGTACATTACAATTTGGGGAGCTCTTACCAGTAACTATGCCCTCTAGACATAAAAAATGGAGGCACCCCTCACTGTCTCATTAATGGAACTCTGGCAGGAGACACAGCTATCTTGCTACGCCAGGGTGCCGAGCCAGACAGATATTCAGGTCAGACTGCTGAGAGCTTTCACAGAGGATGATAGACTGGTCTATTATAGACTGGTGCGATGAATGCTCAGAAACTTTCACTACAGAAGCTCAGACTGTAGGCTTCACTGTAAGGTTTCAGATTTGCCACAACTTGCATTTTCTATATCACAATGAGACAATGAGTTATTTAAGTTTGGTAGGTTTTACCTTAATACAGGGGTCACCAACCCTGGTCCTTGAGATCTACTATCCTGTATGTTTTGGATGGGTCCCTCTTCCAGCACACCTGACAGTCGTTATCAGGCTTCTGCAGAGCTTGATGATAGGGTTATCATTTGAATCAGCTGTGTTGGAAGAGGGATACGTCTAAAACACGCAGGATAGTAGATCTCGAGGACCAGGGTTAGTGACCTGTGCCTTAGTGGATGCATACTCCTTACAACATCACTCAGCAATATTAACATCAGCAATCTCAAAATGATTAGCTTACATTTACACCATCACACAAACCATAGAAAAGGTGACTGACACCCTTAAATGCTCCTTATTTAACTGCACTATTAAGATAAAACACCATTCTTCCAAAAGGTATTTTTTCTGATAGTCTTTGAATAATTATAGTGAAAAGTGATATTTTACACAATATAATTTATTTAATTTTTATACTCATCATACCATTCAGTGAGCTCAAGAAACTATGGTTTTTACAATCTATTTTTTTTTTCACAACAGATAATGGGCTTTATGCACAGCCCCACTACTTCCTGAACTTAAGGCACCTCCTTTATTTCCTGTCTTTCATTATTGGACACACTGATTAATCCAGGTGCGCCTGCTACTTCTTGTTGCAACTACTGTGGTCAGACACATCTGGATTAATCAGTGTGATCAATAATGAAAGACTGGAAATAAAGGAGCTGCCTTAAGTTCAGGAAGTAATGGGGCTGTGCATAAAGCCCATGAGAATTTTTAAATGTGCTATTTTTCAGATTGTAAGGATGGTGTTACAGGACTGCACCTACACTCTCATACAGTGCATTGTTAACTCTGTTAATATTCTTTATCTAAGATAATAATTTTGTGAACACTTTCATTAAAATATGCTCAGTCACAATATTCAGCATCTGTCTCAAACCTCCATACTTGTGGTTAATTTGCACATGTGGATTCTTATCTAAAACCTCTTTAACTCAGACTCTAATGTTTTTGAGTAAATAGAGACCCCTGCAGACAGCTGAAGGTATTTCATCCAAGCAGCTTGATAAAACTTAACCGTTTCACTCTGTCAACAATTTCAACTCGTATTTTTAAAGACTGAAACAGAAGCACATCTCAAGCCAGTTTACTCAGAGTAGAGACATGTTTTGTTCAGATTCAAGACAAATGTCACTTATATAGCCTTTTGGAGGAGCAGATTCTTTGTTTGACTTCTTTTGTTTCTGTATTTCTCAGACTACTGTACCTTTGAGTCGTGACTCTGATCATGTCAAAGTTAACCAAAAATCTGATAATTTAATGCTTCGTTTCACCATGAAGGTGAGTTGCCCAGTCACCCCAACACAAGATTTGCAAAACATGTATTACATCTGGAGACTTTCACTTTAAATTTCAGGTTTATTTATTTAGCAATTTTATATTTTTTGTACGATTCACTGCCTTCTTATTCTGATACTGTCACAATTAGATTTTTTTGGTTGGAGTTACATGATTATTTCTCCCAAAAAGAAAGAAAAAAAGAACCCTGTTGCTTTGATCCAGATTAATTTTTTTCACAAAGCAACCTATAAATTGAACTCTGTTGTGATGAACAGATATAGACTGAATACATTTGTGAATTTCTGCAGGGTGAGAGCCGTATTATTAGAATGCAGTTTGATGGAAAGAGAAGGGAAGAGGCCCAAAAAGCATGTTCAAGTGCAATGGAAAAACTGATGGAGTACTTGCCTGTCACCAGTCATGAGGACACCCCGTTGCCCCCTAATCAGACCCCTGCTGAAGTCTTTGCCCCAGTGATGCAGGTTGCCAACTTTGTCATTCACTACATAAAACCTGTATATATATATATATCTGGCTCTGAAACTTAAATTAGCGTTAACACTTTTAACATGTGTTGCACATAAAAAAAAGATCCATACACTGTACAGTAGATAGTAAATGTTGAGATATAAGTAAAGTCCATGTTTTAAGGTAAATGTTGAGTGAATTGCTTTACTTATTGCCTATATTAAGAGGGAATTTTATGACATACATAACATTTTACATTAATAAATTATTTGCTTATTGCTTTTGCAGGCAGTGTCTTACACAGCGACAACATAATCCACACTAGATGGTGCTATTTACAACTGTGTCTCACTGTTAAGCTATAGTTGAGTTGAGTGAACTGTACTATATTTTTTTATGTGCAATGTACAGTATGTCCCAACCCAAGTACACACACACACACACACACACACAGACAGCAAAAGGGAGCAACAGTATAATTAATTTATAAATACAACCATCAAAGTGGCATACCCCTTAAGTCACTGAAAAAATAGCTCTTATATTGCTTTTAACAGTAAAATGGTTGAGTATGAGCACAAGTGTTTTAATCCTGAAGGCAAAGTCTACCAAAAACAAAGTCATCATGTCATCAAGGTGCCTCGCCAGCTGAAATTCCTACTCACGAATAACACAGATGAGATTGATGGTACTTCATTGTTATTCCGTGCTTCTGTTTCCTGGCAGTACCTTAATAGTTGTATTTACTTCCATCTTGAAATGTTAGAAGTAATATTTATGACTGGAATTTAAACAGTAAAAGCCCAAGCCCACCCAGGTTTCACAACATTGAACACGAAGGACCTAAAAAGGAACTGACTGAGCCATGGAGCTGAATGTGACCTTTAGACAACATACACACTGAAGGAGTTCACACTGAAGATGAAAGGACTTTGAGGGGTCGCTGTCTTTCAATTAATAATGACGCCATTGATTGGTGTCCTGGTATGCCATGCTGTGTTTGTCATGTCTTTTTTCCACTTTTGTGTCTCACTCTGTGGCAGGATAGTGCTGTTGGAGATGAGTCTGAGGTTGTCCAGGGCTCATTGTCTCTTAAAGAACTTGCTCAGGTATTAGTTGTAATGGAAAGTTATTTAGCAACTAGCAAAATAAAAGATAGACTATTCAACATATTAATGAGAATTTTGTGGTAAATGTAGCTCAGAGGCCAGAGGGTTTTCCTTACTTTAACTTCACTAAACGTTGAGCACTACCATAGTCTGGTCAGTTAACTTTCCATTCATTCATTCATTTCACTAATATTTTCCTCGGATTTTCACAGCACTTCATGGGAGAGACTGCTGTGAGCCTGCCTCTAATGTACTGCCACAGTTTGTTGGCACAAGGTGACTTTGAGACCGTCGTGCGTGCTTGTTTACTGGATCCCAGTTTTCCTGCATTTGTTGAGAAAGTGGAGGGCGAGCTGAAGAAACTGCTTCAAGAGTGAAGAATCACAACAACAGCTTAAAGCAGTAAGGTCAAGTCAGTGTGATGTTTTTGTTGGCTGTTTTTTCTTCCACAGTATGTGTAGGCAGTGCCTTGTGTAGCAGTGAAATGTTTCTCACTGTACTAGCATGTTGACTGAAATATATTACATATTCCTTGTTAAAATGTAAAAAGCCTGGGAGAAAACTTTAGATAGAATTGAATTTAGGCAATTACAGAAGGAGCCTGGAAAAAAATTCTGACTACATTTTTTACATTTTTATTCAGAAAAAAAATATTGGTCTCACTCATATGTTTGATCGTGGCTATATGCTCTGGTCCCTCTGTTCCCAACTTAATGCAGGTCCTTTTCCACCGCAACACACATGGATACATTGTATTGAAAGAGGAGTCATGCAGCTACAGCAGTGAATTTTGCTATGCCAACTTCCAAGTGATCCCACAATATTAAAGCTTCACTGAGTGAAACAAACTGCTCTCCATATATCTATTTAAGAATACATATTGCATAGAATTATAGCCATGCTATACAGTTAATGAGAGGCAAAAATAAAAATCAATTGATGAAATTGGGAGATATAAAAAAACATTTTTACAGATTTCCTATCATTTGAACACTCATACTGCAACATATACAAGACATCTAAATTACTCTGGAAAGAAAATAGAAATAATACACATCATTTTTGTTTAGATAGTTAAACACACAGTAGTCATTTTTTGTAGTCACTCTCAATAAATACTGCCAGTCACTGAAGCCCTTGCTTCAAAACAAAAATTCTGTTAAAAGTGGACTTCTCGTCACAAAATCAAACATAGTTAAATGACCATGATATGCTGTACAAATTTAAAATTTTCAAGAATAAAACTACCTAACTATATATATATATATATATATATATATATATATATATATATATATATATATATATACATATACATATACATATACATATATATATATATGAGGATGACTGTAAAAAAAACATAGGTCATTCTGGATGCGAAAAAAGCCACACGAGGGATAACAACAGAAAATGTCTATTCTGAGTATCCTATTGCGTAATTATCTTGCATGCATTGTACATGATATGTAATACAAAAGGGATCACCTCATTTGAGGACATGATAAAATGAATAAAGGAGACATCAACAGCACATTAAAAATGTGTACACCTTTGTGGTGGTTTTAGTCATTATTTGTCATCCTGAAATCTCCATGTAAGACTGAATAAGGCATGCTTAAGACAGCCGTTATGTTCTCTTTGTTGCCAGTGTTATGCTGATATTGTTTCTCATAAAATGAGAGAAGATATGCTTTTTTCAAAACCGTCCGGCACTTTATCCACCTCTGATACCTTCATATATTCAAAATATGCAGTTTAGCCATCTGATCTGTGAAGAGAAAATCAAGAGAGGGTGTGACTATGGATAATCTTTTAAGTGACTTCTATGTTTAGCCCCCATCCCTTGAAACATTTTCTTACTTGAGTACATTGCTTATTTTGTATTCCTCTGGCGAATGTTTTTGTCCTTGTGGTTGTTTGTTGAATTTGTTTTCCTGGAAAAGAAGCAATTATGAGTTACATAACATACAATACATAAAATACATACAATCCCCAGTCCCAAGTATTTCTATATAAATTGCATATAGAAGTTTTATTTGTTGATATTTAATTTACTTACATTTGTCCAGCTGGTTCATCATCTATAACAGGAAGAGAGAACAAGGAAAAACAAAGAAGACAAAGGTGAGGAATAGGAAAATGGAAGATATCTTGTTTAATGTGTCAACACATTTATTGCAAACACCACTTCATGTTTTTATTTTCTGACTGTTTTTACTTCAGTTTTCTTTCTTACATCAGGCAGCTGTTAGGTTACCTTAACTGAGTGTCAAATCACTGAACAGAACTTGAAATTAAATATAGGTTACCAAATCCTTGAGCAGCACTGTAACACAGTGAAAATCAGTGTGCTTTGTATACTTGTGCAGTGATAAGGCACAGTTGTGCACTGGTAGGAAGCTCGACTTCACAGATATGCCGCTGAGCAGCTTCATCTGCCAACTTATATACCCGATAAACACTCAGTGAAAAGCTTTCTATAAATTTTGGTTGTAAAAATGTTTTTTATCAAAGACTGCTGACAAGACAGTAGTAGTATATCTCTTCAGAAAAATGTCATGGCTCATTAAAGAACCACAGCTTTATCACACAGCGAATTCAAACATAACCTCACATACCATTTATATCCTGTCAAGCTCCTGTTCATTTCAGACTGAGCATACATGTAGGAGGGTTGCAGATGGCTCACTTAAAAACATATTTTAATTCCTCTCATAGCAGTGGTAAATGGCACCAGTTTCTGGTTTAATCTTATGACTGACAAGGTAAAAAAATTTTTAAAAAAAAATGGAAAGCTTGCTCTCATAATCCCAACATGGTATATAAATTCCCTATAGTACTCAGCAGTGAATAAGTATCAGTTCCACTCTAAAATGAAATCCAATTGACATCAAGTAATAAAAATACACATAATAATAACTTCCCATGATGCAACATACAAACACATAAAATGTTATTGGTCAAAATACATAAGTGCCGTAAAAGCATACATTAGAAGGTGACATTAGTAAAAGCTGCCGGAAGAGGAACTTGTGAATGGTGAAGATTACACTGCGTGACAGGTTAGTTGAAAAACCCACGGCCTTGAGATTGACATGACAGTCAGTTGGGCATACAGATGACAATGTTAACAAGTAAGTAACCAGCCAAAGTGACGTAGTTCCCATGCAGTTACAAAATCGGAGATAAGCAGCATTCCATGGCATTAATGTGGAGCAGATTATGGCAGTTATAAGGTTCAACAAAAACACAGATCTGGAGGAAGAGCGTCTCCCACCATTTCTGCACCTCATATGCATATACCACAAAATCTTACTAGAATGGCTGAAAAGGTGCATAACTCATCACAGATTTGTACTGTGTGACACTGGCTCTTGAACACTTGAATTGTATCTTCATTGCTGTCTATCTGTTTGCATAGGTGATTGTGTGTACTTCAGAAGTGGCTTTGTAGCTCCAAATTGTTTCAAATATTCAACTGGGTGTGCTAGAATACGAGTATATAAGAATCACACAGTAAAATCTGTAATTTTAGCAGCTGTTTTTGAAACTCAGGATAGAAATGTCAGCTTTTGCCTCAGAGCCACTGGCTGTGGAGTATAAAAGTGTTCAAACACAGCTAAGCCATCAAGAGACCGGAATTCATAATGCGCACAGACAGGGGCCAAAACCTCTGGGAATATGGGAGACTAAAAAGAAGATTTTAAAGAGGTTGTGCACCGTAAGCAGGGAGTCCTCGTTTCTGATTTGAATGGCATAAACACGGAAAATATAATCCACCTTAATCATTTCATTTTTCCAGTAGATGAAACCAAACTAGAGACTACGCTCAGAGCTTACTTACTTGAGCTATGTGATTTATTTGTGTATGCATGCGTTTATATGCTGAGAATGTCTTGTTAATATTATATTTGACATTTTAATAAATCGATAACACTTCAGTTAGTAGTAGTTTATTAATAACATGCTCAAGCAGCTATAATAAAGCTCTCATCTTAAATACAGAGTGAGTATGAAGCCCAAAGAGGGTAAACATACAAGGCAGGAACAGTGTTTAAAAGACATATCATCTCCACCTAAAGCCGATTTATCTACTTAATGTTTTTTAATGCAGTTGGCAGTAATTCTAATTAGTTTGGACTATGCAAATGCAGAGCAGAATATGTACTGTAGCTTTATTCATTTATTCTGTCTTACAGTAAGTGTTGTCCAGCTGGAGAGGTTGAATTTAGTTGGCTGGCTGTGGGTTTTTGTGTTGTTTGTGATAATGTTTCATTCAAAAATGAAAAAAGCGAGCACACGACATGCGAGTAAAGGTCAGACAGAACCCTTAGTGACTTGAGATGCCTTTGGGCTTTCTAGACATTTTCATCTTATCACATTCTTATCATGTGATTTTGTCTGCCTCATGAAATATTGCGGTGTCTTCCGTTAAACGCAGAAAAAAAACTTATCTTGGTTATGGAATACTAGAATAGACATGGCGCATAAACAGCTTAACTCTTTCATGGATGAATTATTATAAAACTGAGTGGGATCATTACTCCCAAACAAAAAATGTGTCCAATTGGATTATGTTGAGTGAGATACATATATTATAGTCAATAATTTGCTTAAACACAACTTTAATGATAAATATATATTTCTGGCATATTGTTCAAAAGCGTCTCTCCATAAAGATCAGGTATGATTTATTTAGGAAACTTAATCTAATATGTAACTGTAGGGAATGTTACACATAATTAGTAATACCAGTTGTCAAATTAATTAATCACACAATCCATGTAGTAGTGTTGGTTATGTACTTTGGAGTAATTACAGCAAATATTGCAGTTAAAGACCCAATCCCAATTCACCCCTTAGCCCTCCTCCTTACCCCAACCCTTGGTCCTTGCACTTGGCCCTTCCCCTTGAAACGGAGCGGCAAGGGTTAGGGGGTTGAAACATTTCCCTATGAAATAAAACAACCCTTCGTGACCTGTTATGTCATCAGCAGTCATCGATGCTGCTATTAACAGATGTGACAACTTTGTCTCCAAAAGTATTCCTCATGCCGTCAGTAGCTGTAAGCGTCTCTGTTCCATAGGCTTTGATCATCTTTTTGCGGCTATCAACTATAAACCGCAGAAATACGATCTATAACACACTGAACTGGTATTAAACGGTCGATCAAATGATTACGTCGTACATTTGTGTGTTTCTTTCATCACACTGCTGCACTTTATGGCTGTGTTTACATCCATCTTGCCGATGATTTGAACTGAATTGTGGGAAATTTCTCCTACCCCAGTGTGGTCCTGAAAAATCTCCATTTTCTAGGGCTATACAGCCCTCTGCCTTAGCCCTTCCCCTCCGTGTAATTGAGAATTGTGACAACATTACCCCTTCATGTGTACACGAAAAATGGAGGGGGAGTGTAAGGGGGAGGGTAAGGGGTGAATTGGGAATGGGCCTTAAAGTAGTGCTGCCAAACAATTAAAATTTTTGATCTGATTAACCACAGGATTGCTGTGGATTAATTTTGATTAATCGCGATTAAATATAATTTATTTTTAATCTATATTAATTGCGTTTCATTTTGCATGAGCAAAGAAAGAAGGGGATATATATGCACTTACATGCTTGTCGCAAGCTGGGTGGCGCATTAGCCAAAGTGCTATAGTAGAAACCCTGACTAATGTACGCTTTGTGTTAATGTGGTATTTGAAGCTGGAAGTACTTCAGTGAAAAGAAAACTCCTTCCTGCAGAGTGTGGATAATACTTTTCATTGGTCAACTGTTCTGTCTTGGTTTTTATGTACTAATATTTTCATCCAGAGGGCCAACGTGCTGTTTTGTGTCTTCCATCTTTATGGGTTGGTTGTACTGCCTGTCACTACCGGATCAACTGCCCATTTGCACATGTGCAACTGTAACTCTACTTGGACAAACTGCCTGAAATGCGTTGGCAGAGACGTTCAGTCATGCTGTGCTGCAGATGGGTTAATTGCGTTAAAATTTTGAATCAGATTAAGCATGATGATGGATAAATCAGCGTTAAAGCATTAACTTTGACAGCCCTATTTCAAAGGAATCTGTAACACCAAAATGTTCAATAATGAACAGCTGAGAAACACCAAATGTAAAATTCCAACTCAGTTGTGTTTGTAGCCGTAATGTGGCACTGTCTCTTGGTTAGTTAGTGTACTGTAGAGATCGACAACGGGAAAGAGATGGAAGGCTGTGGCATGCAACAACGGTCCTGGCTGAACCAGAAACATTGCAGTTATGGGGTTATGGGCCTTAAACATGTGGCTGTACCAGTTGGACTTTTGACTTAACGCTCCTACACACCTATAGTCCACCCACTCAAGAGTTTTTCACTGTCACTGACTGAATAGACTTCTGCTCAGGACTGTGTGGGTGAGTACAGGCTGGGTGTGACTGACATCTCATCCACCTCCTTGTTAGTTTCATCAGACTGGTTTACTCACATAGTTTTGAGTCATTGTGTATCCAGCACGACTCCACCCAGCATCAACCTGATTAGAGGTCTAATCAGCTGAAGTAATTGAAAATATGCACATCGAGGGGCTGGGCTTCTGAAAACTAATCTCAATGATACAAAAAATAATGGACATATGTTTTTATTTTACTGCAGGTCATATGAAACAAAACCTAATTAACAGTTTTTACTGAATAAGCAAAAGTTGGAGTGTCTTTGGATGGACTGTAGGCTCATAGAAAACATACAAA
Source organism: Sphaeramia orbicularis (assembly GCF_902148855.1). Classification (NCBI taxonomy): domain Eukaryota; kingdom Metazoa; phylum Chordata; class Actinopteri; order Kurtiformes; family Apogonidae; genus Sphaeramia; species Sphaeramia orbicularis. Next base: position 38,354,994 of record NC_043959.1, read on the forward strand.
AAAAAACAAAAAATAAAAATTAATGTAAAAAATCTGAAACCATGCAGGATCTCTCACTTACCAACAATTTAGAAAATGTTGCCATTTGGAAAGAAGGGGAAAGATTAGTGATCATTAAATTGAGTATTGGCGGCTAATGCGTTTTATAGCGACACGGTGAACGCCCCACATGTTTATGAACACTATTACGGTACTACATATCAGTATCAGAAACGTATGTGCTGCCTCCATTTCTGTCAGTGCAGCACACAAATAGCCAATGTAAAGATTAGCTGTGCCCCCTATTATTTACCTAATATGCACCTGTGGTCATATTTACATACATATATGTGTTTGTTTGTTTTTTTTTTGCATATATGTGTATGTGTTTCTCTGTGACACCGTCCACTGTTCTTTAGTTGAGTTGAGTGGGAAGGAGCGGTTCACTTGATTGCAGTTCAGCTGACTATTAAACATAACAGGTGTCAGAGCATTAGGTACAGAACATACTGTATGTGATGTTTTTTCTTTTTTTTTTTTTAAATAGTGCATGACTTGGGTTAGATTAGTGTCTCTAAATACAATATAGAAATAGATAGGAGTTCAGACAAACAAACAAACAAACAAACAAAAAACTGTTGAATGTTTTCATGATTTGGAATTTCTATATTTTTACCTAGTGGTGCAAATAGCTAGAAACAGAGTTAAAGTTTTCTTACCATCAATAAAGTCATCTGGCCTCTTGCGTTTTTCGTACACAACTATGATGACTACAAGGATGATGATTTCTGCAAGCACACCCAGGAAAGGCCAGAGTGGTGCGAGATGGCTGCGCACCCGTAGGATCGTGGTCTCAGCGGTGGTCCCAATCACATTTGTGGCGTTGCATTCATATATTCCAGGATCTGTGTTTATATCCAAGTCGAATATATTGAGCTCCGTGTAGTTCTCTCTGTTAGTGATGAAGAAACGTCCAGTGGAGTTGTCGATTTCCTGCAACACAGCGAGCAGTGCTTAGAGGTAATGGCATTAAATACTTGTATAAAAATGTTTATTTGGGTTAGGTGTGCAGCACATTCTCATTGTTATTGTGTTTATTGATGTACCGTGACGGATGTTCCCTCCACTTTATGCCATGTCCAGACGGGATGTGGATAACCGACAGACTTGCAGTAAAGCATCGCATTTTCCCCTTCCTTTTTATTTTCACTCCGTTTGTGGCCAGTGATGTCAGGTTTTGCTGTAAAGGTAAAATAATGTTTCGTTAGCTGAGCTGGCAGGAGGGAGATTGTCACAGCAATATTTTAACTCCTGCCAGATGGCAAGAATGAGGACAACGTGATTTGCTGTTATAGCCATTGCAATATTATTTAGGTGTCTGAGAGATGGTGTGATTAAAATTCTTTATAGCTGAGCTGATTCACTGGTTTCATTTTTTGGGGAAATTTCAGGTAGAGAAGCGTAAAGATTATTTTCAGGTGCAGTAAGTCAAGCTCAGAAGTGAAAAAAAATCATACACACGCCTTCCATCACATTAGTATATCACTGATTATCAAACACAGAGGTTCATCTTTTTATCTTGTATTATGTTTTCCATGTTATTTTTACTTTCTTTCTCTCTAAAATTTCTAAAACATAATGGAGAGGCATTATTTGTTTTTATCTTCACTTGCAAATACATTTTTAACACCTGATCATTTTAATTTAACATTTATAAACTACAACTTCTATGCAGGGTTTCTGCAGGTCATTAAAAGTCAATAAATAGATCTTGTGAAAATTAAGGCCTTAAATGGCATTAAAAAGGATTAAATTTGATGTCCAGAGGCATTAAAGAATTAAATACACTTGATGGAAAAAAGCATTGTTATTTATGATTTATTTTGATTATATAAACATTTACTAATTTTGATCGGAAGTATAGTGTGATGATTGACAGACTGAACCCTTTAATTGGATATTGTTTATGGCCGATACACGAAGTCACAACACTGGATGCTTGGAATGCAATGTGCTGTGAGTGTGCTCATGCCATGGCAAAAGAACAGAGGGAATATTAGCAAATATCAGAAAAATGGGAAAATGAAAATTTCAGCAGAATTGACTGGAGGAGGAACTATTCAGAACCTAGTTAAAGCCTGTCCACGGTAAATATATATATATATATATATATATAAAACTGTACCTGCAGTTGGACATGGGCATTAAATTTGTTTAAAGTGGCATTAAAAAGCATTAAATTGGATTTCCTGATACCTACAGAAACCCTGCTATGGTTCTTACGTGTATCACAATTCTCATGAGGGCTATATCTGAATAATGATAATTGAAAGGTAAGTTAATCCTATAATGCAGGTCTACTTTGATTTTTTAGTAGCTGTACATTAAACACAAGTAATTGAAAAAAAAAAAAAACATTTAGCTTAAAATATAGACAAAAGAACACAGTATGACATTGTTCTCCAATGGAAAGATAGATTAGAAGCAAAATTGCATTGCCAAATAAAGACTGATGGTACTGACTACCAAGAGGGTCAACCTAACATCTCTTAATAAAAGACCCTGTTTGGGTGTACAGTAATTTTATGAGCATGGATCCTCCCTCTCCTCAATCCTTGAAATAGAGAATATCATTCTGGAAGAGATAAAAGCATTTTAATAAAATTCATAATGAGGTCACGGAAGAGAGGGACCAGAACGATATGAGAGCCTCCAGATGTTCTCATTCAAAATAATTCCACAGTGAATTCCACAAAGAGAGCCTAAGAACCGAAGACAAATGTGTAAATTGGTTCTGATTTATGAATAAACCCATAATGAAAATGCAACAAAAGGATATGAATTTAATAAATTAAGCCACTTGTCATAAAGCACCGCACAGATGTCAAAATGATTCATCGATAGCGAAGTGTTTTCTCCAAAAGGTGAGACTTGATGTTTTCAGACACAGGCTCTCTATTTAACTCTGCACAGCATCGGGAAGATAACTGTTCCTGCTATTCCACTAATCCTCAAAATTACAATAATTCCTTCCATGCAATTAAGCAGGATAACGGAGAGGCCCGGAGTGAGCATTTTTCAGCTGCACATGGATAATGGAGCAGGAGGGGTTTCAGCTCTTTGGTGACATCACCCCACTCTAATTATGGTACACACGTGCTCCCTGAGCAGGGGCGTGGCCAAGCTCATTTGTGCCTTATCCTTACAGTATTATGCCAGTGAGTGACAGCACAGCCCTCTGAGTGGCGCTAAAAGCAGACAGAAACCTCCATTTCACACTCCTCGCTGTGAATATTACTAATCAGTGTGTGCAAGACAGAAGTTAGTGATGCTGTATGAATGTGAGCGTAATGTGTGAGGAGGAACAAGGTCAAAGCTGTCACAATGAATAAAAACACAGTAAAAACAACAAGGTCTCTTAAGACATCATTAAATCTACACCATAATTACTGACTTTTAATATTTTATCACTTATTACGGAGACAAATCTTATGATTGGGACTATTTTTTGTCACATATACAAACAGTCACATTTATTCTTGAGGAAAATATGTAGCTGTGTACATTATAAAAATGTGAGAAATAGGCACCAAATATGTATCTGTGGTGAGCTTAGTATCACAGACAATAAACTCTACTCCTGCCACAGAGATGGCTGGGACCGGTTTCAGAGCCTTAATCCTACAACATCACAGAACCCTCCATCTGTTGCCTCTGAGCTGAGTCCTGCAAGGATGAGTGTGCCAAGGACACTGTAGGCGAGGGATCTCAGTGAACTGCTGCCAGAAGCGCAATGCAAAGCTGCCTAGCATAGCAGTGGGCTTGCTACCTGGGTCACAAGCGATCTTTAACACCTCAAGAAAGAGCATTTAAGAAGGGGAGAAAATGCCCTGTTTAGACATTAAAATGGCACGTTTTTTTTTGTTGTTGAAATATTCAGCGTTTGAATATTTTCTACTCAAGTGATACAGATTTATTTAAAAGACAAAAATATGCATCATCAGTGAACACTGGCCTCCTCTCAAGGGGACAGATAGCAAGCCTCAGCAGTCACAGGCCTGCGGTCCAGTGATGGCTCGGCACATGAGTTTGAATGGCGATGAGTTCCGTCATTCCACAATCCAGTGAAAGCACAACACACACGGTCATCACCCGTGTTATGCAATCAGGCGCCGCTTTAAGACAGCCACGGAATACGAGGCAGGGCATGCTCAGTATGCACCAACGCCATGCCACAGCAAATTGGCTTAAGCACTACACACAGGCAAGCTTCTCCTGAACAGGGTTTCACTTGCCCTTTCTTAAAGAAGATTCCTTATTCAAGTTGATGGCTTCACTGTCAGCTTGAATGAAACCAACAGAGTATTTCTTTGGTTAGCTTCTCTATATTTTATGTCGATTATTAGCTACATGTCTTTACATACAAAGAAAATAAAGAACATCTATTAATAATCATTTATTGACAGTTTCCAAACATGTATAACTGCTCATCAGAATGCCTCACAGTGGCGCATGCTTTGGTGAACATGTGCAGTGCCTGTCCATTTTGCTAGAGTGTTGTCTCAGTGAAAAGCCAAGAGTGACAGCAGCCTCAGGATTGCTCCCTGTCATCACCACTTCACAGGATCAATTCCAACATCTTTGTCAACAAGGACTCTCTTTACACAGCTTAAGGTGCTTAACTTTCTGAGACACCTGTATCTCATCATCTCTCGCTGAAGAAACAGACGACACAAAAGAGTCAAGTCATAGCTGTGGCTTTTTTTTTTTTTTTTTTTTTAATTTGGATAGAAACAGGACAGCATCAGTTGTTAGACTTAAAGAGTTTTGACACTTGTATCAGATGTGGAAAGAAAAGAACTGAGCTTACCTTTTACTTCAATTGTTGCATTTGCATTTGGTGCCATGATAAATGTGTACACACACATGTATTCTCCAGAATCATCTGCCCGTGGTTTAGTGATTCTGCAACAAAATACAAACATTCATTTATGTTTTTATTTTAGAACTTTAATAACATTATCATTATAAGTAGTCAAGCAAAGTCAGCCACATCTGGCTGATGTAATGATTTAACTTTATTCATTAGTGTGGACTGCAGCAGTAATGGCTGGAAGGACCTATAAACCCATGGGAGGCGAATTGTTGGCTTTATACTTTTATATTACAAAACAGCAGCTCTGGCTTCTGCAGAGGAAGGCACCACAGGCATTTTAGCTGAAATTTTCAGAGTATCGTTGATGTAATGTGACAAGGAAGTGACCAATTGGTCTTATCTTGTGGCTAGGGAGAGTCTGTGGTATGTCTACAGGGGTGACAGTAGCTTTGTGCTCCAATGGTTATAGTGTGTGACAGCAGGAAATAACAACTAGTGGGTACTCAAGGCTATGAAATAGCTTTGCATGTCTAGTGAGGTGCAGGTGTAGTTGTTTTAATCACATGGATTGAACTGTAGTGTTACTGCTGCTCAGTCATGAAAATTCAGTCAGTTGGAATCTGGTGATATTTTATGACCAATTAACACATTCTGAGGCTGTGGCTCTAAGACTTCAACATGTAATACATGCCTTAGGAGCACATGAGAACAAATTAATACTGTAGAAATTTTGTGAAATATGTTTATGGGCCCTGACCAATTACTAGATTGAACAGTTACATTTTTATTTTGCTCATTTATTTTTTAATCTGTCATGTGCTAAATACATTCCCTCTCTGTAGTCATCACTGTGGTCTAAAGCATCATCCTGTTCAATTCACAATCGTACTGATTCCATGTTTCATCCAACACATGTGCAAGGAACTTTATTCAGCTGCTTTATATTTCTTCCAGTTAGATGTGAAAAGTGAGAGTACATCACTACTGAATAGTTCTCTCTTTAAACTCTTGATAGCCGGTTTAAAGACATTTTTGCAAGGCATTGTGTTAGAGCAACATTAATATCTATTGGATCCCAAGGTTTTCATTTTCACAACATATACACACAAATCTTAAAATCTTTTGGTTTACTAATGATTGTTACCCTTGTCAACACCGGAAAAATTGCAGTGACTCATTCCGTGTAGAAATTAATTTTCATAAATCAGAATCCAACAAATAAACCTTTCTAAAAGTTTGGAAAAGTGTGTATAATAGATTCTACTTGAAAATGTCAGAACAATTTAGAGCTTTTATAGGTCTTTTTTCTCCTCAGAAGCAAGTTGGGTCTTGGTTAACATGTGCATTATAACAAGGTACAAATTACTACAAACAGGATGTGCAAACTGTGGTCTGACCCATTTCCAAGTAAGTACCACCTAACCTGAGTTACTATTTCTGGAAATGTGAGCAAGACTTATTTAGAGCCAATCAGCATATTGTTCTGAAACTGTTTAAAAGGAATTTTAACAGGCCCTCAAACTATTTGAGTTAGAGATATGACTACTGGAAACTACCTGTGCCTTACCTTAGCTTTAGTAGGTAAATCCTTTCAGATCAACCTGAATGTATTACTTTACTTTCCATAGCTTTGGGCATTTTTTTTGTCCGCAGTGTCCTCTGTCCCAAAATATGTCCTACTTACTAAACAGAGGCAAAGTGATTTGTCACCTGTATGTTGTATTTCTCAGCTCTGTCCGTGTATTGGGGATCTCCTGTCCATTCTTCATCCAGAAGCTGTCCTTGTGGGGAGTATGGGCAGCTGTGAGGTTACACTGCAGGATAACTCGTTTGTTTGAGCTGTCTGCTGGCAGGATGGTCTGATCAGTGGCATTGATCTTTGGTTCTGGAAAACAGAGACAGTCAAACCTTATCACAGAACTGGGGCTCAACATCTTTAAATCCTCTCTCCTACCCAGTGGCAGCTTTAGGCTATGCTGTTTTTACACAATCTGCGTAGGAGGGAGTCTATGAAGTCAAGACAAAAGTGAACACAACAAATGAACAAAACACAAATGTGCATGACAAAACTGGAAAGCCTTGCATCAACTAGATTAGAAAAGGAGGCTGAGAAGATGAATAAAATATTGCTTATCTTATTAGGCTGTTGCTACATTCATGAAAATTACTCATACTGTCACCCAGTATGCACGCCTACTGTATATGCATATGGATGCACAGAGGTGATAAGAACCTTTAACATGTAGCAGATGTAACTGGATGGGCTTTTAAAGCCTATCCTTGCACCTATATGCAATTAACCCTGAAGAGACCTGTGACATTCTGCATGACTCCTGTGACACTATTTAAATTACATTACCATCCAAATTGTTAAGTGCAAAGGAAACTAAACAATACTAAGGTACATTTCTCAAGGACATTCAGGGAAGCAGGAAGTGTTATTGGAAAGAGAGGGGCCCCCCTTGCTCTGCTTTGAATAGTGAACAGAACGCTTCCTCCACCTTGCCCCTCCTCCACCTCCAGGGCAGGCCAACCATGGTAACGTAGGAGCCCCTGAGGGGAGGAGCTGAGCAAGGCATCATAATCCTACTACAGGCTGCTGCTGCTGCTGCTCTAAGGCCTCTAGCAAGGCAAAAGGTAAAGGAGGAGAGGGAAGGGCTACTGAAGCCGACTAGTGGCTAGGCTTCTATTAGCCATCATGTCACCTTCCTCTTGCAGCACTGTCTACTATATAGCTAAGGGGCGTTTTCTCCCCTCCCCCTCACATCTCTCTCGCTCACTCTCTCTCTCCAACACCAAGCAAAACCATGTTGTACTATTAATAGTATCTTTGAGACATGCATACACACAACATGTGGTACATAAATTAGCATTTAGCTAACACGGCATAGTGGTCCACAGGCAATTTAACCAGAAGGTTGTTTGTAGGACATCATGTCACAACTTAAAATGCAGTAACACCGGATCAGTTTGTGACCAAATTGATGTTCTGAGTCAAGATGCTGTGAAACTCCCAGCTCCCCTTTCCAATACAATGTTACCATGATATTAGATCTGAGCAACTGTTACTTTTTAGAGTCACTTTTCATTTTCAGTTTTTTTTGGAGAGGGAAGTACTATTGCCAAATTGAATAAAAACATTCAAACTAAACAGTCTGTGCCACAGTAAGTAAATGTGTATTTAGAAGAGTTTTATGTCATTGCAAAGGCAAATCTGGCCTTTCATTGCAGCACAGTGACGGAATAAGCGCACTCTGAGGCACAGAGGTACCAGCAACTGTCTTGGCACAGAGAATAGTGGGCCTCCTGAGCACATGGTTGAGCTAAATGTTTTGAGCCACTCATACTTCAAGATAAACAATACATTATTCAGTACATTACTGTGTCTAACCCAGAACAATGCACATTTGTATTACTTTGCAATACAAGTTGCAGAACTTAACATACTCTTATTAATGCATTTAAAAGCAAAGTCACACAAACACATGCTTACTTTAGACCAGCTGCTTTGTTTTTAAGAGTACAGTATGTATGTACTCTCAAAATCCACTGAAATCTACATATGACAGGAAAAAGTGATACCACACGCAAAATGTACATGTATCTGAACAAAACAGATCTGTTCATCTAAAATTAGTGTTGGTTACAACAGATTTCAAGTTTTGTAGTGGAAAAGAAACATCACAGCACCATCAGAGATAAACTAAACAGTGATAAACAAGTACTGAACAATAATCATATTTACTGTCCTATCTGTATGCTATGTTGCATTAATATAAAGTGTAATTTATCAATCAGCCCACCAAAAACACTGGAAGAAACATTCTCTGTGGGAAGTTAAAGACTCTGAAAGAGACTGACACAGTGAAAAAGAAAGGCCATATTTCTTGTTTATAATGTAGGAGTTTTTTTGCATATCTTCAAACTCATCTTGCTGAAAACCTTTAATAATTCAGTGAGCTATAAAAATTAACAGATTTTGGGTGAAGTATCACTTTAAGCACATGAACTTAAGTTGGTCACAAAGGTGTATCTTCAGCAGATTTTATCCATGCAAGGAATATTAATTATGAAAAAGTGTTTATTCAAACCAAAAAGCCCTCATAATAGCAATGCATTGCCACATACAATATATTGCAGACAGGGATATTGACTTCACACTATACTAAATCGCAAACTAAGTGAAGCAAAATTGGAAGGCCAAAAGAAGGCCCAGCTACAAAGTAAACATTCCGATAAAGGGGCTATTATGTATAGCCTCTTGTATACATGTAATAATATAGATATTACATGTATATGTGAAAGATATTTGCTTCTCAGTAATGACAGAATATATATACATACATATACATGTATACTTGGAGTGTAGGACTGATGTGTATATGTAGTCATGAAAGTAGGAAACAAGAAAAAGAGACAATTGAACAGCTCCCGTCCATTGTAGTTCTTGGAAGATGTCAATTACAAAAGTCTACAGTTAATCAAGTAGCACCTAAAGAGAAATCATAATTTGACTGTCCAATCAGATGAGCCAGTGAGGATCAGACTCCTCTAAGCTTCTCAGAGAGCGTCACCATGACTAACAACATTCCACATCTCCCTGTGCTTCAGTGAGCAGAGCACTGAAGCATGTACAGATTAGGAGGGCCCAGTTGAAATTTAGTTTGTTTGAATGTTTGTGTGCATAGAGCAGAGGGTTAAAGGATATAATGTCATTACTGATTCACAGTCACACGCTTAATGGCTGAGAAGGCACAAGGTTACACAGTGCACGATAAAGTTCAGAAGTTAGATCTGCCTCATCATGCCCTTATATGGTCTTATCCTTTATTGGATTGTCTGAGGATTGTTTTAAGGTTTGTTTTTTTCTATTCAGGTCATATGACAAAGGGAATCACTCTTTACACTCTGCACATCCCTCCTTGTGTCTTCTTACAGTCTCATTTACACTTTGCTCTGAGTGAAAAGCCAAATCAAAAGCACCATTACTTCAAAGCACTACTGGGTTTGTGCTGCATTTAGCAAGAAGAGCTTTGAAGTAAATAAAACAATCCACGCAAAGAGACACAACATAATGTTAGTACATAGGGAATACGCATCACAAATAAATCAAGGAATAGAGAATGGTTGAAATTAGGATGCAGAGAACAAGATTGTGGTCAGAATACTGTATTAAGACACATGAGACAGAGTAAGAACAAAGGTTTGGGTGGAAAGAGGGAAATGTAGATAGAGATTGGGAAAAGTTCTTGGGTTTGTGGTCATTTATAGTAAGATATTCAAGGGATTTGGAGAAAGAAAAGGGTTTTACTTAAATATAAAACAAAATAAAATACAACTTAAAAAGGGAAACTGGCGTGAGGGGTTTGTACATGTGGAAGAGTCTGATTTAATTTCTCAAAAAAAAAAAACGAATAATGTGGTTGTCTTATTTTTGACTCCCCAGTGACGCTGTAGTGAGGGTGGGATCTTGACAGGTCTTACTGACTGGAGTGGTTGGGACAGGGGATTGGTGGGTCGTTCACCATCTAGGTACTACAGGACATAGACCACTCACTCTGTAGCACCGAAATGGTGGCCTGGGCGCGGATCCACGCGATGGCAGGGTTTTGCCGGAGGTCATTGCGCCTGGGGTCGTTGCTCGCCCGGCACTCATAGGTCCCAGAATCCTCCAGTGTGAGCCGCGTAATGCCAAGCACACTGACCCCATTGGCGCCGTAGGCCGTGTTGATAGATACCCGACGCTTACGGGCTCCGTCCCACAGCTGCTTGAAGGAGTCGGCTCGGTTGATTTCCGCATACCACCACTGGATCTCTGGAGTGGGGTTACCGACCACGCTGCAGTACAGCTCAAAGGTGTCCCCCGTAAGCTTAGTCTCAGACATTGGCGACTTCTCAAACCCAGCTGGAGAGGAAAAGCGTATCGGGATGGCAGGGAAGGAAAGGGTAGAAGAGGGTTAGAGCAGCAGGAAGGTGTGGAAAGACCAAAGGGATGGAGAAGGAAATTAAATAAGATCAGAGTACATACAAGAAGAGAAGATGATTAAAGGCAAAAGAAAAGTAAGCAAGCCTGAAATCATTAATAGGTGGAAAAACAAAAGGTTAATGATTGTCCAAATCCAGTCCATTTAGCATCAACGCTCCCTGGCCCAATGAGGCCATACAACTGTCAGACGAAGTCATAGTCATCGGATCCAAGCTCATTGCAGTAAGAGCTTGTACCTTGTATTACCCTGTACTCTTCAGCTCTTTATCTTTCAAATTGAAACATACATTTTACACACGAATACAACAGGATTCTTTAAGTGTACATTTGCGTCCTTATCATGCATTAGGTCAGTCATTAGTACAGTGCATAACTTACAGTACATGTTAAAATATTTCTTTTTTTTTCAGCCTTTTTGTTAATCACATCTCAGTTTGTTTTCTGCTTCCCCAAAGGTTTACGTATCAGACAGCCTTCTCACCACCACCCACTGTGTTTTAACACTGACACAACTTCTGCTTACCTTACCTGACTTGAATACCTGAATGTGCTGCAATTTGTCATGTAATAATTTCTTCTCAACAAAGAAGTCAGAAGTTAGTTCAAAGTTGCATTCTATATGGGTATATATTTGAGTTGTTCCTGGTTTTTGTTTTTTTTTTCTATCACTTGGCACATTCACACCTCTGGGCAATTTAAGGTCAGCCGTTCACTTTGCTGTGATATCACTGTGACAGTGTGAGGAAACTCATGCAGACACTGATATAAACCCTGACCCTCTTGTTGTTTGGTAACAGTGCTGACCACTGAGCCTCTGTTTCTCTATAACGGGCTGCCTTGTTGGTAATAAATGACCCTTTTTCTTCAGACATTTTTCTCCCACAGTGCTTAAATGGGCTATTAAAAAGAATACATAGGAACTGTCACATTTTTGGCACTGCATTACTTTTATCTCTCATCTCTGTAAAAAATCATATAAGCAAAATGGTAATTTATAAAAAGAAATTTACTGGAAACTGGTAAAAACCCAGTTGTCTTTGATACTCCCTATCTCTGTGACTCCTTCATTTGCCCCTTCTACTTCAGATAAAACATTTATCAAATAGAAATATCTGGGACTATAAAAAAAATAGTGATTTATGTTTGGTAAGAACCTTTAATTCATTTCAACAGCTGCAGGACAAATATAACCATCCTATCAGTATTTCTTTTTTATATAATGACAAAACAAAAACAAGTACAGACAACCAAACAGAAACAAACAGAAAATAACAATAAGAAAGAACACACTATCATAATAAAATCAATACTACTATTAGTGGTGTTATCAAGTAAATAATCTGTATGTGGGGGCAAGGCATATTGGAAATATGTACATAATGTGTTATGAAATGAATAAAAATCAATGTTCGTAATTATATCGCTGTCATAATGAGAACAATAAAAGTAAAATGAAAATCTTTACAAATAGATGTCAACATATGTATGCATATATAAATCTAATCTCTTTTTATCCATATCAGCTGAGGGTGTTAACACCCGAAATTAGGTCAACCAGCTTTCATTTCAGATAAGCTGGACTTTAAGAGCAGTTTTTCAAAATTCTCATTTGGCCGCAGTGGAATAGAATAGTTATTGACTTTCACACTACAGGTGCTTAAATATATTTAGGTGGCGGAGTAGCTTTATTGCCTTGCGGCTAAAAAAAAAAAACATTTCAGTGCTGAATCAATAATAAAATGGGATCCATATGCACCGCTGCCGCAAGTGTGAGTGTACGGTGATGTGTCTGAGCCTGATTCATGTCCTTGTTCCACATCAGTAGTTAGCCCAGCAATACACTGCCAGCCTTAATGAACCTCATCTAATGACAAATCACCTGGACCACAGACACTGTTCTCTGCTGCCCCTGCAGTCTGTCAGCTGTAAACCACATGTGCTTCAATAAGTCAGAAAAAAACACAGCTTTAATGCTGCCCTGAATTGTTGTAGAGGAAATGGGAACAAAGAGCCTGTGGTCTCCTGAGTGTTCGACTGTGTGTTGTGTCTAAATACAACAGCTTACAGGCCCTCCCAGATCTGTCTGCCCTGTTCAAAGTAATGTCTCGTAAGCACATGAACAGATAAGCCTGTGGAAGCCTGAGGAAGGAGTGTAAACACCACAGTATTCAGCTCATCTCCACAATTTAGGCACTAACATGTCATTTGAATACATGAATAATTATTGAAAGTTTCACTGTGAGCTATGCATAAATCCTGTTTTTAAAAATGTGGTATTTTACAATGCATGCTGTTTAAGCTAAATGCTCTGACCAGTGGAGTCACACAGGCTATTGAAGTAGAGCCAAAACATTTCTACTTGCTAAAAACATGTATTTTAGTTAGTGCCATGGTAACAAGTCTGCTGCTCAACACCAGTTAATGACTCACAGTCATATGAAAATGAAATAGATGATAGGAAACAGAGAATTTAGCAACAAAAAAAACTTGAGATATGTGCTAAGAGATGTGTCTGAGGACATTAGGTGCTTGCAACTTGTGCTCCTATGTGCAATGCCTGGAGATATGCAGAGTAATTAGCATTCGCTTCTTTTCTCTGAAAACATCTGGGCCCATCAAGCTCACCACATAATCCCAGAGGGTGAATCCAAGCCTATCCGCCTACACTGTTAAAGCAATATTTCAATTTGACACAACATTTACAATGGCATTCTTTAATATGAATATGGGTATAAGAGTAAATTGGCTGGGCTCATGACAGAGGTAGTGACTATTGTCAGTCATGCATAAATGCTCATAATTACAGTAAAGTAACTGGTTAAAAAAAGGAGGAAATGTTCTCCAAGGTGACAGCAAATTAAATCAGACAAAAGAACAGAAGACTTCATTTACATTCAGGCTCAAGGAGGCTCTGTGGAGGAATACACACAAAACAAACTGCAGATAATGCTGCCAATGAGCAGACCAAGTTGTGTGTTGTTTAAACAAGGAGCGTACACTGGCTGTGAAAAGAAAACACAAACCAGCCGGTGCTCATTCATTTCAAAAGCATGCCGGGCGACAAACAAGTGACACAGTATCGAGCTATGGATGGTGGACATCTCAGTAGCTTGGTGACAGCAGAAAAATGAGCATGTTTATCATTATCCAGTTGAACAGGGAGGCATTCGATAGACTAAACAACTGAACAGCTGGTGATGAGCACTTTGTTGATACTTTTGTATATTTACAGAATGGAGAGTGTCTCAGACATTAATGAAAAAAGAGGAGAGGTAAACTTAAAATAAATCACACAGCTATTTGCAATAAACTGGTTTGGAGTCCAAATGATCAGCACTTTGTACAAAATGTACTGTCCGAGCGGCTAAGGTAGCATGTGGTTCTTCACCACATGATCTACAAAAGACACATGGGCAGGAAGTTTGCTTGTGTTATGGTGTGTGTACATTTACTTTGAAGCCTATAGGGCTTGCAGAGATGCAGAGTTGGCCTGTTTCCACTGTTTAATTTGGTGTGTCCTGTGTTGTTGCGTACATGCTGCCTACTGACGCTGAAATTTTAAGGGCTTCCTATTGTGTTACCTTGGCATTTTACTGTAGGATAATTGCAGATGAGTGGATGTTCTGTTTCAGTTAACCTTTGCCATTGCCAAGTCATGATTACACATTATAATTTTCTTTACATATTTCCACATTAATCCACATAATGCATGTTCAGATTGAATGAATAAAATCTAAAATTTAAAATTAGGCTGATGCAGATGAAGTAAGGGTGGTTAACAATGTGTTAAAAGCTTCATTCATTTTCCAAACTGCTTAATCCTTGGGTGGATCGTGGTGATGCTGGATCCTTTCCCAGCTACCAACAGGAGATGGCCGGATACACCCTGGATGTGTTGCAGGTTTACTGCACAGTTACAACTAATAAGCGCACTTTAATTCCCTATTAAAGGTGGAATAAGTGAGATAGACTTCAACAGCCAAACCCCGCCCCCTCTCCTGCGCCAATTGGCTGGAATAGTTCTACTTCGTTCTTTTCTTTCCATGTACAGAACCAGGGTGGATGGAGCTAAGACGATGACACTCTACTGTTCTGAAGCTTCAAATCAGCATTTTTACAGTCACCATCTTGTCCTTTTTGGGCTGAAGGTGATCATGTTTGGAAGAGAGGGTGGAGTTGTGGAAGACCAATGGATTGTGGGTGAGTTATTGTTAACTTTGTCAAGCATTAGCATCATTTTACAGTCTTGCTAGTCTTGTTAATTTATTTTATGGATTAGAGTTGTCTGTCAAGTAAAAGAATACGTTCTATTACATAAACAGAAGCTCTGGAAGTCTGAGTCTGCAGGCGAGGAAGCTGCCAAACACACCAGTCAATCAAGTCCTACGCTGCAGACACAAAACCCCTAAAATCTTATCAATGGAACAACAATTTACAAGGTGTCCGTCAGTTATTAGGGAGCCAAAATTAAGCAAATAATGAGACATGTAAAACATATACTGACTATTTTTAAAGAGATTTTCATTCTGTGGGAGCCATGTGTTTGGGAGACCATGTCTGGTAGACACTTGAGGATACTTTCTTATTCACTAGGGATGCAACTAACGATAATTTTCACAATCGATTAATCTGCGGATTATTTTTATAACTAATCGATTCATTGGAGAAACACAAAAGACTCAATTCTCAGAGATCAGTGTTTAACCCAAAGCAATATAGGCTGCAAACAAGTCACTAATGATGACATCCCTGCAATGGCTTCGGTGATAGCGAGCACTAGCCCACTACCTAGACTTGTTATGGCTAGAGACGAGTAAGATATAGTCTTCAACCAGCTCTGGTTATAGGTTATCAAACTAGCGTTGTATGTATTAGTTCCGGTCAACAATACGTAAGTCTGGTGGCCTAATTAATGGAGCCACAGCAGTCCTGTTTGCCCAAAACATAGTGTGCTGTGGGATTTTGGCAATTTTTTTCTCCATATTCATGTTATGTTACATAAACGGCGCACAATGTTTCAGCCAAACGGGGTTGCCATGGCCACCGCAAACATAATGTAAACCTAGCTTTAAAAATCTGGCCTGGAATCTGAAGCCTCAGCCTTGCTGCTCTGTCTTTTCCTGTGTTACACTACATAGTGTGCGGGCATGCCTCAATACTAATGTGGTCAAGACCCAACAAATCGACTGCCAAATTTGTTGCCAACTCATTTAAGAATCGATTTGGATCGATTTAATCGATTCATTGTTGCAGCACTATTATTCACTTTAAGGTACTTCCTCATTGGCTTCCATTTCAAGCTGCAGTTGATGGCCTTTGGTAAAAACAGCTGATTTTTTTTTTTTTTTTCAGAACACTCACTGAGTAGACAACTGGCAAACTGTAGACATTTTCACTGACTTTGACCAAAATAATGTTTTGTATTGGATGCACTTATTTGACCTTTACGGCTAACGTCTACAATCTAAGGGGTGACAAGGTATAACAGCCACGATAGTTTGTATGTAACCTGAAGTTCAAGAGGTCAAATTGTTTATATGATGAAATGGTTTTAAATAACACATTCAGCAGGAAGTAATTATTTCACATTTCCACCATACCTGACTTACACACTTTAACTTAGCCCACCGACATGACATGTTCAAAATGGTATCACAAAATTATGTAGTTTTTGGTGACAAGCTCTTTCTCTGGCTGTGTGGAAGTCACAGTCATTACAGCCTACATACTCCAGTGATGTAGGTAGAGAGGAGAACTCCCCTGAGGACTGACAGCAAGCCACACACCACCACCACCATGCAGCCTGAGAGTGAGTCAGCTGCCTGCCTACAACCTGGATCCCCGTCCACAGTCCCATAACACAGACAGAGAAAGCAGCGAGTAGGAAACCCCCCAGGGCCACTGAACTGGTTACGTGCTAGGCTATGTGCATGTGTGTTCTACCTTTTATGTATGCATGCACCTTTTTATATCTGCATTAAACTGTGACAGACACTTCACAGGTAATTTATAACACCTGAATATTGTTGTTAATATCGTTTGGAATTGCAGGTCTTTCACGTGCTGTTGACAAAACAGGACTGAATAAAAATCCAAACCATCAGTTTGGTATGTTACAATACCAGCTGCAATGAAAATAAGCCTGTAAGAATTATTACATAATCAACTTAACATAGTATTTGACCTGACAGCCATCATTTTGCATAATCATGAGTTTGACTGGCATTCTTTAAATGACACCACTTCACCTTAATGCACTTCACTTCTTTTGGCACTTGTCATTTTCAGGCAATCAGGAATACATTTTTTGTCTGCATGTTCCACTTTTAATGACCATGGAATCAGGTATACTGCATGTGCATAATTAAAACTAATTTATAGTTAGGCTCATGCACTATTAGTGATATAAAATTAACAGAAAAAAAATACAATTGTTCACATTTATTTGTATGAAAACTAATCATCAGGTGATGTTTTATTGTAATGATAGACTTCATTAAAAATCATGAAATATAACACTCTGCTGAGGAATTCAAAGTGCAACTTCACTGCCATTCTAGGTCGAATGCAAGAAGCTGAGAAGTGGTGGGGGGCTCAAAAATAGACGGTATATAATTAATGGATGGAGGAGTCGTGATGTCAACCATAGGTTCCTGAGCTGCTGTTTTAAAGCCAGTAGTTTGCAATTTGAATGTGACTATGCTAGTTTTTTGGTGCCAGAAGTGACCATATTTGGACAAAGGGGGTTGAGCTGTGGGGGATGAAAGGTCAGAGGTGAGCTAACAAAACATTAAATTGCTGACTTGCTAAAATGGTCAATATTATCAAGAACTATCTTATCAAGAACAGTCATTTTGCATTGTTATTATTGGAACCTGTAAGCCACAATTACTGAAAAGTTATAAGGAAAAACGTGCTTTAAATGAATAAACAGAAACTCAGAAAAGCTAACACTACAGTCGAGTAAGGTTGCAGTCAAATCTGTCAAATAGGGCTGCAACTAACAATAATTTTAATAATCGATTAATCTGTAGATTATTTTAATAATTAATCAATTCATCGGATAAACACAAAAGACTCAATTCTCAAAGATCAGTATTTAACCCAAAGCAATATAGGCTGCAGACAAGTCACTAATGATTACATCCCCGCAATAGTTTCAGGTTTAGTTGGTGAGCACTAACTACTACTACTACTAACTAGACTTGTTACAGCTGGAGACTAGCAAGATATAGTCTTCAGCTAGCTCTGGTTATAGGTGATCGAACTAGTGTTGTATGTATTAGTTCCATTCAACGATAGGTAACGTAAGTCTGGTGGCCTGATAAACGGAGATGGATGAAAACGTTATAATTACGACCATGGTGTCTAACTAGCTAGCAGGCTAAAGTAATCATGACACATAGACTATCTTAAGCTAGGTTTACATTATGTTCCTGGTAGCTATGGCAGACCGGTTTGCCTGAAACATACACTACAAACAAAAAGTTAAGGATATTTCTTTTTTTTTTGTCATTTTTGCCATTTGTAAATAAAACTATGTCTGGTCATGAAAAAAATGTGTTTAAATTCAGTTCCCACAGAAAAGTAAAAAGCAGTGTGCAAGAATCCCAACTGAAAAAAGAAATAGCTCAAAAATTTAAAAAATCCTTTACTTTTTGTTTGTGCACTACGTTTGGGCCAAACGGGGCTGCCATAGCCACCAGGAACATAATGTAAACTTAGCTTTAAAAATCTGGCCCGGCATCCGAAGCCTCAGCCATGCCACTCTGTGTTTTCCTCTGTTACACTACACAGTGTGCGGGCATGCCTCAATATGAACGCGCTCAAGACCTAATGAATCGACTGCTGAATTTGTTACCAACTCTTTTAAAAATCGTTGTTGTAGCACTACTGTCAAACCATCTACTTTAGCCTGAGATCCAATTAACGGAGCAACAATTAGAAGAAGGACCACCAGATCTCTTATTAGAGTCTCCAGATGAAATAAATGAGAATAAATGAGTTCTGGGATAAAATGTTAATCACAATGTTGTACTTGATGTTTTACTTTCCTTCTATTTTTAGAGAGAAGTTCAATGTAAGTTTGTGTCTACCAATACAAAACTATACAAAGGTCTGAAATGATTCATTTGGATTTCTATTCTGATTAACCATAAAACAGTACCACCTGAAAAAAAAAAAAAAAAAAAAAAAAAAAAAAAGTATATATATATATATATATATATATATATATATATATATATATATATATATATATATATATATATATACATATACATATATATATATATATATATATATATATATATATATATAAAATGTTTTCAATGCTTCACCTTACTATCGTGAAGTGGTCTTCAAACCCGACTTGACTTAGTATTTTAACAGTTTGGTGCAGAATCAAACTGTCAAAGAAACTAAACAATGAAGATAGCATTAAAAGATGTATAGCTACACTTGTTTCAAACAAATACGGATATTCAGAGCTTTAGTTTCCCATTAGAAAATGAACAAGGTTTCCTCTAAATGGAAGGTGTATGGCATACCTCTGATTAAAGGGCGTTAATATCCAGTTTTACAAATTTTAAGATGTAGTTGACCAAAATGGCTGACTCGATGCCAGTGTCAAGGTGAGAGGGTTCAACAGGACTGACATGTGGATTTGCACCTATCATCCTCATTTTTATGTGTATTCCTGCCAGCTTTTTATGAGTTTCACCACAATCGAGTCACGATATTCAGTTTAAATTCCAAACAACCTGTTGTAGTGTTAAGTATCACTTTAAAGGCCAACCACATTTACATATGATTTCAGCTGTTTAGACCACATTTTTTGTTGATGTTGGCTGAAACTATTCTGGAGTATGTCATGGTCATCATAAAGGTGTAACTTGCTCTGCTTTAACAAAATAAACACAAAAAAGTGAGTCAGCAAAACCTGTCAATCAAGCATTGCCTGCACACACCCACGCTGTCAAAATTAGGTCTAGGTAAGAGCAGCAGTGTGTTTCCCATGTGCAGATATATTGGTGGTTTTTCACAACTGAAATATACGGAGAGTATTTTATACAAATACTTTTTATTTAACTGTTTTTTATTACATAATTCTTCCTCTGCATAAGTTTGTTTTTGTAATATGCTGGAGGGTAGTACAAAGTCTTTCTCTTTAACAAAACTATATCTCCTGCTTTCTTTTATTTATTTATTTTTGTCAGTTAAACTTTTAATGGTAAACTACTGACAAGCCTTCCTTTAATACTGCATAAATATTCTGCTTTTTCAGTGCATGTACAAAAAAGATTTACAAGCATTATTATTGGAAAATCGAACTCAAAGCAAAACAAAACAAAACGTTTTACTGTGCACTGCTTGCAAATGAATTATCAAAAAAAGAAGAAAAAAAGAAAAAAATACACCACTGATACGACTTAGTTGATGTCACTGTGGCAGCCCTAAAAAAAACTACGATCTGTCTGTCAGTCGGATCACAGAGGCAACAGTTTAATAATGTTTCAATCTCAATAACCCCTGTGCTGGGTTTGCTATAATCCCATCCTCTAATCACAAGCAGTGAACACTTTTTGTTTTAGAGGTCAGCAGAAGGGAATTTAGAATGATACGATGTAAAAAGTATAGAATTTAAATTGGGTTTACTATGGGACACAGATTGTCATCACTGAAACAGCATAAAAAAAATCTAAAATTAGCAGAACCTCACCTCAAGGAGAGTCTCCTCACTACTATTTATTTTTGACAAGGGTGATGAATGCTGGTCCAATCACCTTTATACTTCCAAATATTATGATCTGTCAACTTAAAAGACTTTTAACAACAGCTGGCGTGAGCATCGAGAAAAAAAACAGATGTAATTACATGTCTGCAGTATCACTGTTTACACAGATCAGTGGGAAAAATCTGTCTCGCTATAAATGAATGTAACCTCTGTGAGTATTCTGTCTCCCTGCTACAGCACACTTAACCTGAGTTGTTCCATTAGAACAGCTGGTGGTACAGGACGCTAAATTGGGGAGCTTCCAGCTGTGTGTGCTCTACTGTATGTGAATGTGAAACAGGGTAGTGCTATAAAAACTGCAGCATGCATGCTCAGCAAAACCTTCCCCGGACAAATCACTACTAAAAAAAAAAACATTGCTCAGTTTACAGTTGTGCGTCTGAATATGGCCGCATTGTGTTTTATTCTCTGTGATGCTGCTCCTAATCAATGCAGTCCGTATCAGATTTCACAGTGTGCAAGCATGACTCAGTGTAAGAGCTGGCATGAGTCCTACAGCGTTTTCTAGGCTCACAAATGTACCTTTGTCCATTCTCTTGGCAGAAACATTATAATCAGAAAGTTGCTGCATCATATTCGTCTATTGATAAAATCTGTAAAAATGCGTTTGGCCTCTGTTGACAGTGTTTGGCACAGTGACATAAAAAGACCAACAAGGTCATATTTTGATAAAATTTTATAATGCAATTACAGGAAATGTACATTTGTACACATATTTTCATTAAGTTAAGTCAGTAACAACTAAATTATGGCTATTATATGTTCAGTCTTGCTTCAGCCAGTTACAGAAAAAAAATGTAATTAATTTGTTCATCTTTTGGATTGAAGTATTAGCTCATTATCCTAAAGGTTATCTTGAAATGAACTGTATGGTTTGAGTCATGCAGGCAGTGATAATATAACAATAAAACTGGCAGCAGAAGCAGGCTGCGTACTTCGTAGGGGGAAATTATGTAAGATGCAAAAGCACTTCTTCAAGTCAGCCTCAGCCACCTTCTCTACAGTCTTTATTTTCTTTGCATAAAGCTCACATCACATCTCATCTTAAATAGTTCACAGTCACCAAGCGAGCCAGAAGACAGTGCAGCTGTGCACAAGGAGGCCGTCCATTAAGAGTTAATGGATTCACTTTCACAAAAGGACCTTAAAGCCACAGTTCTCAGTGCTGTGTCTCGGTGGTAAAAATAGAATCGAGGCAGAATGGACGGATGCTATTTACAGTCCTCCAAATATCTGTCGCAGTAACTGGCCACCTATAGTAGGCCTACTTTTCCCTGAACATGAGGAAATGACAGCATAAATCCCCTCTGCTTTCCAGATACAGTGATTACATCTCACGCACTTATAATTATTATTCTCCTCACGTCACTGACTGAACTCTGTAATATCACAGGAAAATCTAGGATTGCATAAGAAGCATTGCACCGATTGCCCTTAATCTGAACTGTAGGACAAGAATGAAATGGCTTTTACGATTTCAGGTGATGTGAATATCATCAAATATCACCCAGAAATTTACTTTTGAGTTAAACGTCGACTGCAGTTAGCTCAATTTATGATCAATGTGTCTTGTCTGTGGGTTATTTATGATTGTAGAACCTCTGCATAAGACAGATGAAGCACAGACACACTTATTGACAGGGTGGCACCGGTCTGTCTCCCACCGACCCCTGTGTTTCTGAGTGTTTCTGTGGAGTGGATAAGGCCCCAGTGAGTGGGCACCAGCACTGGGCAAAGACCACAGTAAATGTTTGGAATGCCTTTGCTTGAGCTTTATCAAACAATAGAGGGCTTATTTGGTATTTGATTTTCCAGATGATCACAGGATGCCTTGCTGTGCACACACACACACTTTAAGCACCTCATAGAAATTAGCCACAAAGAAAGGAAGGAATTCTAGGGATAATATTTTGTTATATAACCGCTGTGTTATTTCAGTTTTGCCTCACCAACAGCTGAAGATTTAGGTTGCGCCTGTGCTTTCTATGAAAAATGAACTACATTATGAATGATCCACATTATACATATCCCTATATTCTCCTTTTACTGCATATTGCAATTATGGATGCTACACATTGCACCTTTCTCCTTATAATAGACTTGTTTAGACACAATTAATCTTGAATATTTTCCCACTGAAATACTTAAAAAATAAATCCTTAAAATGTAGGGCAGCAGCGAGTGAGGTTTTTCACAACCCTCTGATCCAATCATATAAATACACATCTTATTAAGTCTTGCATAGTGGGTGTCTGCTTATCCCACAGAAAAGTCAAGGCGGACACATTTATATTCAAGGAAGTCAAGGAACACATTTACATTTAAGTATGTGAAGCATGTATCTTCTTCTTTTTCTCTAATGGGGGATTAGATCCTGTCGGTGACATTGATTTGTCAACACTGGAGCCTTGACATTTGGGGAAAGCAGAAACAAAATGATGGCAGTGGTGATGCTAAAACACAAAACTGAAACGGATGATGACTCCAAATGCACGTTAAAGCACGCTTCTTCATGCCAATTTGTAAAACTTTTAGATTTTGTCATAAAAAAAAAACAAACAAAAAACTTAAGGGCTCCTCTTCATGAATGGCTGCTGATTTGTGTACTCCTCTGGGTGATGTGATTCAACAAAATCTGAAGTCAGGAGATGTTGTATGGGAGGAGGAACATCTGAAAGCATTTTACATTTCACTGACATTTATTAAAAACAGACTGTGTTAGTTGCACAATCATTAATAAACAATGCTATGCTTTAATTCATTTAATAAACTAATTCTACTGAATGTGCTGAATCAGCGGTAGTTTATGGAGTTTGGTCAGAATAAACATCTGGTCAGTCACAAAAACAACCAGACAAAAAATACTAATAAAGTGTAAGCATTTGCACTGCAAAACTTGTAACTGCAGATGCATTAGTGTTTTTGCTCACTTCCTATGGCTCTGAGCTAAAGGAAGTGCTGTTGTAGTGGTATTAGAGCCGGTAGTATTCTCAGTCAACCAGATGCACAGGCTGTGCAACTACGAAAAGGGCCGAGTAAGGACAGCATTAAGCACACCCACTGGGTTAGTCTGTAGTTTGGTGGTAATAAAACATTTCTTCATACGCCTCTAAAAAGCAGGTTTTTGTTGCTTGGCATACTCTGCTGCCCAACCTAAACAAACTGTGCACAGGCAGCCCAAGCCTACCCACAGGCTGCTGGACACTCAGTTATTCTATGCAGATTATTCTCACCACCCACCATTTAAAATACATTTTATAACAAGACTTCATCCAAAGTGACAGTTTGTTTCCATCTACACCTTCAGGATAGTCCAGTCAGTTGACAATCTGAATAACCTTGCAAAATGTCATGGCAGCGTCAGTTTCATCTGTTTTCCTTTAGTTCGGAGTTGTACATGAAAACAGACTGTACATCACCTACTGATGTGGATGGTGTTTATGTTTAGATCCGTGTGACTACAGCAGTAGTGGTTTTAATGCAGTCATTTAAAAGAAAAAGAAAAAAAAAAAAAAAAAAAAAAAAAAAAAAAACCTCCTTAGGAATATTTATCTCAGGCGTTATTCCACCAGTCAAGTCACTTTCCCTCAAAGCGATCTTTACAACTAAACCGTGCTCACATCAGTTTTCTTACCGTTTTGCGCCGAGATGAAGGGCAGCATCAAGTTCCCCAGAAGGACCACCGCCAGCATCTCTGCGTTAGGATGCATTGTCGGGGCTCGATGTGAGTACCAGGGTCGGACGAATGTGGGAGGAGAGATCGTGTATTGATCACAAGATCTAGAGAGATGGGCCCAGCATAGCACCGGGCTCTTTAAAATACTCAACCAAAGATGATGATTTAAAAAAAAAAAAAAAAGAAAAAAAAAAAAAAAATTAAAAATCAGAAGAAATATCTCCCTAACTGAAAGACCTTTTTGAGGACAGTGGTGAGGGAGGTCCGGGAGGAGGCCAGCGGCTCAGGGATGCCGATGTTCGGCCATAGGCGGTGAAGAAGCCTCGTCGGATTGCGGAGGAGAGGTCTTCGGATGTCAGGGAGATTGTCCACAGTGGAGTTCCAAAGATTCAAAGATGCGCAGACCGATGCGCATTTGCGCCTCCACGGTCACGGTTCGGTGATTAAAATGAAAGTAGTGCACAAATTATTCCCGACGGGAAGTGATGTAGCCGAAACATAAGTCTGTTATCAGCACCGGTCTATTTTTAATACCGAAAAGAGGAACAGATGCTGGTAGGACACCGACGGCAGCAACGACAAGCTGCGCGTGCCCTATGCGCTCATGAGCGTGGATAAATACACACACAGTCATATGTGAGCAATGAAGTACTATTTTTTTTGTTTTGTTTTGTTTTTGTTTTTTTGCAGATACTTCACCACTTTCTATTCTGTTGTAATCACACATTTATATTATGTCCGCGAATAAGCTTTATTTTTACTATATTTTTGTGAGATGAGTAGGTGCACCTTTTCTTCATCATCATCATCATCATCATCATCATCATCATCATCATCATCATCATTATTATTATTATTATTGTTTGAGTGATATTTGCATTTTCACTCAGTGTTTCTTATACTCTCAGCGACAACAAACATCTGGTCTGTTATATTTAAAACAAACAAACAAACAAAAAAAGACTTGTAGATGTTATTTTAAGCATTCCAGGCTCAGTTTTCCCCAGTCACATCTTTTCAAGCCCACTTCACAGTGCCTAAACACTTTCTCTGGTCACGGTTTAATGTGAGCAGATTATGGTGATGCTCTTGAGCTCACTGAGGTCATTTATAAATTATGTCATCACATCAGTGGCCTGGGTGTGCTCTGCTCTGTGTGTACCACATCCCCTTGAAAGTTCAACATGGCCTCCTGTAATCCTCTCTATCCTTAATCTGCGCTGCTACATGGGCGACCTCATGTGGTCACTAGTGGCACACTGAGAACAGATTAGTGTGGATCTCCAGTTGTTGAATTCCACACAGCTGAGGCAGATGAACCAAAACACCTGAGCACTGGATGAGTGCACATTTAAGCAACTAAATATGTGTGATAAACTCAGTGAACTTTCCATTTTACTTCAGATTATTGTCTTCATTTCGTGCTCAAACCTGGGCTTGTAAACTGTTTAGAAATGGCAAACGCACGCCCTCTGGCATATACCTACACCGCCATGTGTGTTTATTTTCTAGAATACTACAAAAGGCCATTCTGTGCTCAACTGCAGAACAAACTTCCCTCCACTTTACAGCCCTCCCTCCAGTTTGTGCAAGGGAGACCACATTTAAAATGTAACCCCACCTGAAACCCTGCACAGGCCAATCAGGGTGAAAAATGTCAGAGCAGACGGCACACCCTCCTTTGTTCAAAACCAATCAGAGTGGAAGTGTGGCATTTTGCCTGAGGGGAAAACTTACCCCTGGATGAGTTAATTACGCATCACTTAGCTGTTGCCAATGTGTTCACAACGGTGGACCCTCTTTTGGGCTTTTTACAACGATTGTCTTCATTTTTCGGTCAATCTAGTATGGAAAGTAGACAACAATGGCTTACCAGGCTGAAAAATGAACTTAGCAACAGTCCTCTGGTATCAAATGTGGCTTTTGGCTTTATCCTCATGGGACTAGAGAAGCTGGTGGAGCTGGAGTTTGAGTGTCCTTGTAACCCTACATGGAACGGAGTATTTTCATCAGCGTTCTTCATCATCCCTGCTGTTATGGCCTTCACCTTGATGCTGATCATTCAAGGATGCAGATGCGATACGTGGTGCAGGAAAACTGTTTCCCTCTCCAGTTTTGTCCCTGCTGTTGTGTGGCTGATTTTGTTGTTCCTCGATGGCCAATACTTTGCTTGTGCTATGACAGACTGGGAGGGTAGATTTGTACTAGTGGACAAGGCAGCTCCGCAGAAGTGGTGTGAGCCAATAAGTGAGGGAGATGTCACCCCACAAGAACTCATGCTCCGCTCACAGCAGCTCTTTGTTTTTTCTCAGGTGAGTTAAATACTATTACGTTTGTAGGAGACTATGTAGGATGAGAGGAGTCCAGCCATTCACTCAGACTTGTAGAAATTGTAAAAAAAATAAATAAAAATAATAATAATAATACACTGCCGCTGACCTCATTGTTATCTGAAACTGTTCATACACCTTTTGTTGATATTTGTTGTTTCACTCTCTTGCACCCTAGGTCATAGGCATAGTCCTCCTCATTTTCATCTGTGTGGGTCTCGTAGTGTATGTAATCAGAGAAAGCTGCCAACAGGAGGTGGAGTTGCAGGATGCAGATGTAGCAGAGCTCACTGTGCTCAGGATGAGTTCTCTACGCACCAGAACATCATGAGTGGACTCACACCGCCCTCCACACCTGCCCTGCTATCACGGACACCTTGGAAATACTCACATAAAGACTTTACACAAGGTTTTGTAACTCTCAACAAGTGTTTCCCCTGTAAAATGGCTTGAATGGTCAAATATGCTTCCATGTGAAACATATCTGTGATTATTAATATGAGTGAAACCGATATTTTTATTATTTTTCTTTATTATCAATGAATATGTACCCGTATATGTGGCTGTGTTTATCTGATACCCCCATGCAGTGACTTACTAGTTATGTTTAAAACCTTATATACTTTGAAAATATTGTTTTATTTTACACCTGAAAGTTTTTGTTGTTCTTTGAATCAGTTATATTGAGATAAGTGGAAACATCCACTAGGCAGCTAATATTGAACTGAGTATTAGTGCCACTGATGAAAATGTTTAATTGATGCGACTTTTAATATTGTATGTTTTTGTGTTTCCTCTTGGGTAAAAGTGTCTCCTGTTTTAAGTCTGGCCCCGTCATGTTAAACCTATCTAGAGTAATGTAATGTGTATGACAGCTAGAGATGTAAAATCATGTATGTGATCATTTGTATGATGGCTGCAACCAGCCAAAAGTAACATGTAGACCAGGGGTGTCAAACTCATTTTAGTTCAGGGGCCACATTCAAAACAGTATGATCTTAAGTAAAATAATAACAGTGAAAAAAGTAAAATTACATTATGAAAATGTTACATCTACAAACTGTCCTTTAAAAATGTGAATGACATGAACAACCTGAAATCTCTTTAGAAAAATAAGTGCAATTTCAACAATATTATGTCTCAGTTTATCATTTATACATGTACATTACAACTTACAGATCACAGTGGATCTACAAATACACAAAAAATGTACTAACAGGCAGAATATTGGTAAAAATCCATGTATTTTTCTTAAGACATTTCAATTTGTTCATATTTGTTCAGGTTACTCACATTTTTTGTGAAACGATAGTTTATAAATGTCAACATCTTCATGTAATTTTACTTTGTTTACACTAAAACAAAGCGAAAACTGTGGAGTTGTCATTATTTATAGGTTACTATGATAGTATTTTACTGGTCTGATTCATTTAAGATCATATTGGTCTGTATGTGGAGCCTGAACTAGAATCATTTTGAAACCCTTGATTATGAATATCTTCAGTGTAATTTTTGCATTTCACAAATTCATTCCACGGGCCAGATTGGACCCTTTGGTGGGCCGGTTTTGGCCCGTGGGCTGTATGTTTGATACCTGTGATGTAGACACAAATTCTATGATGGTATATCTTTCTTTTTTATTGTTTTGTAATAAAAGAATTTATTTATTTAAGTTAAACCTTCAAGGAATGTTTACAGTAATGTTATGCATTATTATTAGCATTATCAAATATGTTAGCGTTCACAAAACAGTGTGAATTTAACTTGAGAGAGTAGGCTGTGGTCAAATATCCTTCTAGTGATGTGTGTTGGATAGAACAACATAGTGCGAACTGCAAATATGCTCTTTGTTGTTCCAAAAGTGTACTGCAACATTGGGACTATCCTTTATTTGGTTCTGTACATAAAATACCCTAACACATCTCAGACACTAGCCTTTGACATGAGGCTTCGTATCAAAAGTTACACAATGTCAACACTTATCCTTGAAGTTACAGAATGAGAGTTATGGCTTGGCTATGACTTATTTACAGCATTGCCAGAGTGCCAGTTAAGCCTATTAAGTGTAGAAATTGGGGCAGACCTTTCATGTTCATCCTCTATGAACACTTATGCAGGACTGTCTGCAAAGCCCTGAGGAGCATGTTTCCTTTATCCACCCTCACTTTTACACACAACAGGGTGTCATGTTAATCAGTACACCCCAATGTACCCCCTTTTCTGAGGCTCTGAGGATCTTACCTAATTTGACTTCCCTTCATAAGAAATAAACGGTTATATATACATGTTCTTTTTGGAATCAGTGTTAAAAAAAGTGACAGTCATACAAGAAACAAACTGTACTTTCAGATTTTCCACATAACATATATACAATTCTCACCCCCCACCCTACAAAGTCCCGGGTAGCACATCCCAATCTGAGATTAAATGAATAAAGAAACAAATAAAAGCAATAATATTAGTAGGTATGACACACATCAGGCATAAATAATTAAAAAGAAAGAGAAGTTGGAGTTGGACTATGTGACAGATTTCAGGGCAAATAAGCTTGTGTTGGGCTGCGTAAGGACACGTGTCATCAAATGATTATATTTTGACTGGTTTTGTAGGTAAATTGTTTTTAGTCTATAACCCATTTAGTCTCTGATACAATTTGACAAACGCTGCAGCTGAAGATGAATGTCATTTACAAATATTTCTGCTCTTCCAAGTCCTGAAGTTTAGTGTTGGGAATGGTGAACATGACACAACCCCAACATGACATGTCTATTAACCTATAAAGACCCAGTGCTACTTTTGTGTCAGTTCCCAATTGAATTTTTCTCTAGACTGAACCTTTCTTAAGAAATTAATCACCATCCATCCATCCATTTCCTTCCGCTTATCCGGGGCCGGGTCGCGGGGGTAACAGTCTTACCAGGGATGCCCAGACTTCCCTCTCCCCAGACACCTCCTCCAGCTCTTCCGGGGGAAAGATCACCATTTGTTATGATATTATCCTCTGTATTTTGCATATTTTTCAGTGAAAATCATGTATTTTCCTGTATTTAATTCATGGATCATGTAGATGTTCTTAAAAGCTCAGATTAAAGTTGAGGGTTATTATATGAAAAACAGAGACTGAAGAAAAGTGCTTTTTTCAGCAAAGACATCAATTACTGAACTAAAAACAAGCATCTCCATCCACTGTTATTAATTCAACTCCATGGGTTTTACTGGTGAATCAATGTTGTAGAGGATGACAGTGTTTCCACGTTCACTACAGAGCCTTTGAACGTCCAAATGGGTCATATCTGATGACCATAAAAAGATGATAAACTGCATTTTCAAAAAAAAATTATATGTATTGGTAGGTTTCCATGGTTGAGAAGCGATTAAACATTTTATATCTGTGGTGGAGAGGAGATCCTTTAGAGACAAATGGATTATATTAATATATGTATTTATTCACTTAAAATAACAATACGTGAATTGAATGATACTTTAGTAAGGAGAGGAGGAGAAGAAACCCCAAGGAGAGGAGAAGCCATGAAAAAAGCAGAGGAGAGAAAGTCCAAGGGAGAAAGCTGGAAAAGAAAGCTGGGGGATCTTTTTGCATATCTGTGGGTGTGTATGAGAGAAACCAGATATGGACCTTAGAGGTGAACAAAGCCCCAAATATGGAAATGTCACACAAGTGGTTATATAAGAATCAAATACCTGACCAAATGTGTTCAAACGATGCCGCTACATATCAGTAGATGATTTTGGTTGCCAATGGCTGTTTGGATCTTCATGGGTTAAGCTGTGAGTACTGGGACTCTTATTCCAGTCTAAAATATTAATTACACATTACTTGTGGTTGGACAAACCTGACAAACATTTAAACTAAGATTTCACCAGCAAGTATCAAAGTCGGAGAGTCCTGAGTAGTCAACTTTTTTTTTTTTTTTTTTTTGCATGAAGGGAAGAATAATAAAATATAAGATAGCGACAAGTCTCTAAATCTAATAAAGTAAAAATGAATATGGAGGGTGCGTGTTAACTATTGGTGATGTACTACACATGGACACATCACAACTTGAATATTGCTCAGTGAGTTTATTGCCCTTAACCTGTTAATCACATCAAGTTCATCCTATTAAAAGTATTATTTAAAATCTAAATAAGATTTACTTGCAGCAAAATATCCCTGTACCAGACTGTCCTTGAGTCTGACCTGAATATATTTTATGTGTTGTACAACTAATCAAAGCTGTAGCTGCAGGTGAACTGTACAGACAATGTAACAAAAGACATAAATGAATGATTTGAGTATAAAAGGACCAGTCGTGGTGTATCACTTGAACATTTGAGTCTGAAACTGGATATTTCTATGGACATTAACCCATAAAGACCCAGTGCTACTTTTGTGGCTGTTCCCAAATGAATTTTTCTCTCTATTTAACCTTTCTTAAGTGATTTATCATCATTTATTATAAAATTATCCTCTGTATTTTGCATTTTTCACTGTAAATTATGTATTTACGTTTATTTAATTTCCTACATTTAATTTAGATGTTCATGAAAACTCAAAGTTAATTCAAAAGTTATTATATCAAAAAAAGAGAAAACTGAAGAAAAAGTGAATCAATCTTGTAGAAGATGACAGTGTTTCCACGGTAACTACAGAGCCTCTGAACGTCCAAATGGGTCGTATATGATGACCATGAAAAGATGACAAACTGCATTTTACACTAATTATTTACATATATTAATCGGATTAATGGTTCAACAGATTTTAAACATTTTAGTTCAGTAGATGGTGGAGATTTGGGTCTTTATGGGTTAAACTAAGAGAGAAAAGAACAAAAATGCATGCAAAGCTTGTACCAGTTGATAAAATACAAGCTCATGGGCAGTGAATTAGCATCTATTGTGTGTTTACCTTTCTTCTGAACTGTAAATGCTATTGCTGTGGACTCTGAACTCAGATTATAGTTATCGCATGATCACATACTCTTCATGCTGCATATAAATAAATCATTCACAAATAAATTGCCAACCAGCATATAAAAAATAAATGCATGTCAAAAGTGTGACAGTTCCCTCATTCAGAGTACAGGGTTTGTGTAGGGAACAGTTCTAACACTTCTATAGAATAACAGCCTGCTTGTTGGTATGGTGTTGTATCTCAGATGTGGTTATGGTTGTGGAAATAGTCAGTAGTTGGTATAGTTAAGATCTCAGCTCTTAACATCGTGGGTAGATGAAATTCAAGCCACTGTCATGCCATGTTTGTTTCTTTTCTAGTTTGAGTATATGGTGCGAACTCAGTTACTTATATGTTTAGTTCAGTGGTTCCCAAACTTTTTTTGGCTCATGACCCCATTTTAACATCACAAATTTCTGGCGACCCCAGAAATTCCGAAAGGAGACTTTTTTTTTGCTAAAATTAATTGGTTTTTGATCATGTAATAGTTTGCTATACTATGTTGCAAATAAACGTTAATTTTAGACAACATTTAGTCTATATAATGTATATTATTATGGACAGAGGTGGAAAAGCCAGGTTGAGATTACCGCACGAAGTGAGAATTTTATTTTATTTTGATATGTACAGTCAGTCCAGCTTGTATTTACAAGGCTGCAAATTAATACTGAATAAACAATAACTCAAACTATGAATTATGAAAGAGCTGCAGCATCTTAGCAACACAACATCACAAACCACAATGAACATTTGAAAGACAAACAGTACCACACAATGCAAAAATCAAAATCTTAACAAGTGTATTCTTCTCATTTCTAGTCAAAATATCTCATCACAATTAAAATAAGACATAATCACCTAAAGAGTAACTTTTCAGTGAGATATAAGAGCTTATTTTTAGACAATAGATCTTGAAAACCTTATTTCAAGAAATCTTACTAAGATAATTTTCACTTGTTTCATTGGCAGATTTTTTGCGTGAATTAAGCAAAAAAAAAAAAAAAAAAAGATTTAAGTTTGAAGAATGCTTTGAGTGTTTTTGCCACTGTCTGGACATGTATTATAAAGAATCATGAGACATTGAAACTGAAAATATGCAGAAGAATGGGTGAAATTAAATGTTTCCATGATAGAGGATATTATAGACATGTCATGTACCTGTTACTTCAATTACTATCAGTCATGGACGGCATAGGAACACCTGCATATTACCATTTCCTCCTGCTCCAGGTGAAAAGACAACCCCAAAGGCAATGATTTTCTGAACTTCTTTTCTATTTTTTTTTTTTTTTTACCTCTTTTCTGGCTTCATTTAACTGAATCTTTTTGCTCATTTGTATTTTATGTATTATTTTAACAAAGTGTACAATAGAGTATCCTGGAAATTACTTTTCACTAGTTTGTGAAACAGAAAACTAGGAAGTATCCTACATATGAATGAATGGATGTTTTTATTATTGTGTCTTGCATAAAAAAAACACGCCCAGCCCTTACATGGACTTATAAGACACCAAAAATGCACACCAAAAATCAAACACCAAAAATACACATCAAAAATCAAACACCACATATTACATATTTCCTTATTAACTAATTAATTTGGTTTGTTGGTTTGTAGAAAATATATATTTTAAGAAGAAAACTATCTCTGGTGAAGAAATATTACAGAAAGAGCAATGCTTGTTATCATACACTATACCTGGAACCTGTAATGCAATATACAAGTCACATGTTTAACTTCAGTACTTTGATAAGACTGACCCTAGGACTAGATTTACACATATATCAAATGTTTTCAATAGCCTACTAATAATCTACTGCCTTTTAATCTTTATGACTGTGTTTATCACTTGAGTGTTTGTTCAAGTTGTGGGCTTAGGAATTTCATGGTGGCATTATGAGTATGGGTAAAAGTCATGAGCAGTATAGGAAAAATACTCTCTGTATTCTTCAAATGTCAATTAATAACGAAGAAAAAATGATGCTGAACTGTTGATTGACTGAATGAAACTCTTCACAGTTGTGCTTGCAATAGCATATTGTATTACATAAAGGAGTTACCAGGACTTTATTTCCATATATAGATAAATAATAGTAGAGGTGATTGCATGTCCAACTACCACCACTCCTTCACAAGGTAATGATAACAGTAATGAAGTCAGCATTAAAGAGTTTTCATTGACTAAAAATAACGGTGCTGGACAGTATGGATTTAAATGGTTGATTGATTGATTGATGTTTAACTCAAAGCAGTATAGAGCCAAAATAAAAGTTTTGGGAAAAACATTTGACCAATTCCATCAAATCACTGGGAAACAGGTTTTCTCATTTCCATATTTTAAAAGTGTAAATATGAATCATGACTGTACTTTTTTATGTGATCAGTACTATTTGTTAATCATGTTTTCTTTTTGTTTTCACACAAAATTTGGAGCATAAACACCTAATGAAAGCAACAGAGGTACACAGAATTATGAGCACAACTCCTGATAAGAAGAGCATCACATCCACAGAGTGATACGAATACCATGGCATTCTGTAGGACTCTGTTCTCAGGTGAGCGGCACCTTTGTGTCTCATGACAAACTCAATCCAGAAGAGGGCGGTGTCCAGAGGCTTCATGGGCTGGTCTCTGTGCAGTCTGGACAGTCTCTGCATGTTCATCCTGTACGAAGGATCATTCAGGACTTCCTGGATACCCTGGTAAAAGATGTCTTGATCCATTGAAAAAATATCAATAATCTTCCCAGCTCCTCTTGCATCGATTCTTAATAGATTATCAGGCTGATCAAAGATCAGTGGTAGTCCCAGGATAGGGACTCCATGGTAGATCGCCTCTTGAACTCCATTAGTTCCTCCATGAGCTATAAATAGTTTAGTCTTGGGATGTCCTAAAAGGTCATTCTGTGGCATCCAGTCGACCAGTAAAGTGTTGTTTCCCAGTGAGGCCGGTCTGTCACCTGTGTACCTCCAGATGACTTTCTGAGGTAATTTGGCAAAAGCTGCAGCGATCTCATCAGTCAGGTCACGAGGAAGCACTCCAATCAAAGTTCCAAGAGACATAACGATGACTCCATGGTCCCCAGAACTCTGGACAAAGTCCTCCAGGTCCTGAGGCAGAGCTTTTGCAGGTTTACACTGAAATCCTCCCATATAGACAACGTTAGGCATAGTCGGACGAGGAAACTCAAACACAAAGTCAACTCTCATGAGCCAAAGGTCTGCTGCTTGAAACAGAGAGAAATAGTCAATGTCTGGGCCCAAATGTTTTTCAATCACAGCTTTATAGTGTGGTAAGAGAAATGCAACTTGAATTTCTGTGACAGCATAAACTATGACATTAAGAAGTCTTTGGAAAAAGCTCATTTTATCTGAAAGTTCAGTCCCCGTCATTGGAATGTAAGAGAGAGGAGAAGGTGCAATTGTCATATGGCCTTCACCAGTTGAAGTCCACCTAACATTAAAAACAAGAGGTAGACCCAGATAGCGAGCAACAACGGCACCTGCTGGACTAACAGGATCTGTCAGGACAAGATCATATTTGGCATCCTTTATAGACTGCATCAGGTGTTTGTCTTCAAGAAGAACCTCAATTGTTTCACTTATTGTTTCACTCATCTTAATAGAGCTTTGCATTATCTCCATTTCAAGTTTAAAGCGCATCCAGGCAGACTTTCCCTCTCTTTGGATTTCTAGTAACTTGGCCACAAAATTTGATAAGAAGTCTTCATCAAATCCAGAACCTGTACCGAGTGTAATTGCAGTATAGAATGGGGAGGTTTCCTTGATGTACCAGCTGTCTGATGACCGTACAACAGAAACCTCATGGCCTCTTGAATGCAGTTCTTCAATTATGACCTTCATGTTCACCCAGTGGCTTCCGTCAATGGGGAAGACTAACACTTTCCCACCAAAAACAAGACATGGACAGAGGATGCAGAGGGCGATCCACACACCAGGACAGCGCATTTTGAGCCTAAAGTTTGGAAGAAAAAGAAAATGTAAAATCATCATTAAATTTTTCAAAGGCCTAGGTTTGATTTCAGCAATATTAAGAAAGAAACAAAGTCAAATGAAAAACCCTTGTAACCTAGATAAATATTAAGAATGTTATATATTTAAATATTAAAATGACACTTGCTTCTTGTCTTGTAATACCTTACAGCGAAGTTAAGTTCAAAATAGGCGATGATAGATACATTGCATATATGAGGATATTTTCTAGTAATTTACAGCATATATCATTAATACTTCTCCTGCCTCTCCCAAAACCTATAACACATATTTTTAGTTGACATCTCCATTTCCTGTATAATACAATGATGCACTTATGAATAAGATAAATATGATAGATATAGACCTAAATCATTTGATTAACACGGATCCATTTATTTTTAGGACAATGTTATAAACTGAGTGACAGACCTTATTAAACTAAGTTGCTCTTAATTTTATAAATACACTCTGAATTGTTTCTCTTTAACCCATAAAGACCCAGACACCCATCATCAACCAAAATCATCAACTGATCTAAAATGTTTAATAACTTCTAATCCACAAATCCTATTAATACATTTAAATAATTCGAGTAAAAAACAGTTTGTCATCTTTTCACGGTCATCAGATACGACCCATTTGGACGTTCAGAGGCTCCGTAGTGAACGTGGAAACATTGTCATCTTCTGCAACATTGATTGACCAGTCAAACCCATGGAGTCAGATCAAAGACAGTGGATAGAGACACTGGGTTAATGTTCTGTTAACAATAGATTTGACTGAAAAAGCCCATTTTTCTTCGGTTTTCTCTGTTTTTGATATAATAACCTTCAACTTTAATCTGAGCTTTTATGAATATCTACATGATCAGTGAATTAAATATAGGAAAATACATGATTTACATTGGCAAAAGGCAAAATACAGAGGATAAAATCATAACAAATGGTGGTAAATAATTTAAGAAAGGTTAAATATAGAGAAAATTCACTTGGGAACTGACATAAAAGTAGCTCTGAGTCTTTACGGGTTAAAAGATTATATCAGGGTAACACGCTAAATAGTATTGCCTCTATATCATTCTGTAACTTTTAATTAGATCACCTCAAACCTCAAGATGCAACCTGATTATGTTTCCTAAATGCAAAATGATATTAGACATTTTCATCAGATAAATGCATCATGTTAGCTTCTATTTATTAATCCCATCAAATTAGATGCATTCAGACTGAAGATTAATTGGCTAAAAACCTTAAAATATAGTAAAGCAATACAAGATCCAGTATTAAATGTGTATGGTTTAACTTAACTGTGCTCATTTACTTGCTCTGTAATGTAATGCTCATGCAATATGTAGAGCTAAGAGCATCTCAGCGACTGCTATAGTAAGAAAATTTATTACCCAACATATATGTTCAAAGGTAATATCATAAAGGTGGTTCTGTTCCAAAACAAAATGAAGCTATTAATTGTTTCCATTAACAAAAGCAGGAAAAACTAAACTAAATAGCGTTACCTTTTTTGGCATCCAGTGAGAATATTTTTCAGTGATTCTTCTTTTTCAAAGCACAACGCACCTGCTGTACCTTCCACATTCAGATGTAGAAAGACTTTGGTACATGAAGATCATGTTGTTAAATGCACTGGAGATAAGAGAGTACAAAGGGCAAAAACAGAACTACGTATTAAAATACCTGTGAATTTTCTAGTTTCCTATAAATCCTGCTTTATTGTGATGACATTATTCCAATCCCTGTCTCTGCCTCTAAACAGAAATGACTAAAAACAAATAGAAATATATCATAGTTAAATTTTTTTTTATTGACAATGAGGTCTTTTTCATGATCTGTCCTTTAAGAGTATTCTCATATTGCAATACTCATCAAAGCAGAGTACAGTGAAGTTGAAAGGCTTTGTTGAAATAGTTCATTAAATTACTGCATTGATTTTGTCATGAACAGTTTATGTTTTCTTTTACTATTCAGGTTTTCATTTTATTAAATTATAAAAATGAAAGAAAAATAAACTGTTACACACATGCAGTTGTTGAAATTATTTTGTTTATGATGCATAAACTGATTTCACTTGTTAAAACTGGCTTGTCACAAGTGGTGTTCCACTTTTAGCTCTTTCAATACAGAAAAAAATACAGTCAAGTCAAAGATCGGTCGAAAAATTACTACATTAAAAGGTTAATTCTTTGCCATTTAAAACCAATTATAGACAAGCTGGTTGTGCTACAATAATGTATGACTCAGTATATGATTTAACCATTTATAATAATAATAACTTTATTTGTATAGCACCTTTAAAAACAAAGTTTACAAAGTGCTTTGACAGAGGGCACAACAGCAGGATACACGAAGAAAATAAAATAAAAACACTAAAACAGAAGCAACACAATTAGAGAGATGTATGAACAAGTTAATTATCAAACAAGATCAAATTTAAAATTAAAACTAAAAATTAAGGTTAAAAAGGCAGTAGACATCACATAAAAGCAATTCTATAAAAATGTGTTTTAAGAAGTGATTTAAAAGATGTTACTGATTCCGCAAGCCTTATCTCCTCGGGCAGGCCGTTCCAAAGTTGAGGGGCCCTGATGGAAAATGCCCGGTCACCTTTTGATTTAAGCCTCGACTTCAGAACAGCTAGGAGCCCTCTGCCCGAGGATCTAAGGCTGCGTGCTGGCTCGTAGTCAATTAACATTTCTTGTATATAACTTGGGGCCAGGCCCATTCGAGCTTTAAAAGTGATCAGTAAAATCTTAAAATCAATTCTAAAACATACAGGGAGCCAGTGGAGGGATGCGAGGATGGGAGTGATATGACGGTGTCTGCTAAAACCAGTGAGAAGCCTAGCTGCTGCGTTCTGGACCAATTGGAGGCGAGAGAGTGATTTTTGGCTGATGCCGGACAGAAGAGAATTACAGTAGTCAAGTCTGCTGAATATGAATGAGTGGATGATTGTTTCTAGGTTGTGGTGTGGGACTATTGGTTTGATTTTGGAAATAGTTCGTAGCTGGAGGAAACAGGATTGTATAACTTTATAAATGTGTAATTGGAAGGAGAGGTCTGAGTCAAATATTACCCCGAGATTTCTTGCGGTGGGAGTAATGTTTGAGGAGAGGGGACCGAGGCTATTTTTTATTGCAATGGTGGAGTTTGGTGGACCGAACAGTAGGACTTCTGATTTGGAGCTGTTTAGTTGAAGGAAGTTCTGGGCCATCCAACGGCTTACATCATTGAGGCAGTTAGACACAGCAGCTAGGCTTCTGGAGTCATCCGGTCTCAGGGGCAGGTATATCTGTGTGTCGTCCGCGTAGCAATGAAAGGAGACGTTGTGGCGTTTAAAAATCTCACCAAGTGGGAGCATATAAATAGAAAATAAAATCGGGCCTAAAACTGAACCCTGCGGTACACCACAGGCAATCTGGGCTTTGGAGGATGTGTGGTTGCCTATGGTGACCGCAAAGGTTCTGTCTAAAAGGTAAGAATAAAACCAGCTAAGAGCAGTGTCTCTGATGCCAACCCAGGTTCTAAGACGTTCGATTAAAATATTATGATCCACAGTGTCAAAGGCGGCACTGAGATCTAAAAGAATTAAAATAGCGCTCTCTCCTCTGTCAGCTGTTAAAAGAAGGTCATTGGTGACCTTGAGGAGGGCAGTTTCTGTACTGTGTAAAGCTCTAAAACCAGACTGAAATTTCTCAAAGAGGTTGTAATCAGACATAAAAGCTAAAAGCTGGGTTGAAACTACTTTCTCTAAAACTTTAGATAAAAATGGGAGTTTAGAAATAGGTCTATTTAGAGTTTTTAGTTCATCAGTTTTCATTTTCCTTTCAAACATATTTAAAATCAGCAAAAATGAATATAATAAGTGCAATTGTTAATGACAATGACACAATGTGACAAGGCAGTGTGTCAGACTGAATACCAATGGATCACATATTGTATTTACAGCACAATGAATATGGGATATGGAAAAAATAAACTTTTTTTAAAGAAGACAATATACTTGCCAACGTGTTCCTGCTGCTCTGTTAATCATGTTTTCTTTTTGTTTTCACACAAAATTTGGAGCACAAACACCTAACGAAACCAACGGAGGTACACAGAACTATGAGCACAACTCCTGATAAGAAAAGCATCACATCCACAGAGTGATACGAATACCATGGCATTCTGTAGGAATCTGTTCTCAGGTGAGCTGCACCTTTGTGTCTCATGACAAACTCAATCCAGAAGAGGGCGGTGTCCAGAGGCTTCATGGGCTGGTCTCTGTGCAGTCTGGACAGTCTCTGCATGTTCATCCTGTACGAAGGATCATTCAGGACTTCCTGGATACCCTGGTAAAAGATGTCTTGATCCATTGAAAAAATATCAATGATCTTCCCAGCACCTCTTACATCGATTCTTAATAGATTATCAGGCTGATCAAAGATCAGTGGTAGTCCCAGGATAGGGACTCCATGGTAGATCGCCTCTTGAACTCCATTAGTTCCTCCGTGAGCTATAAATAGTTTAGTCTTGGGATGTCCTAAAAGGTCATTCTGTGGCATCCAGTCGACCAGTAAAGTGTTGTTTCCCAGTGAGGCCGGTCTGTCACCTGTGTACCTCCAGATGACTTTCTGAGGTAATTTGGCAAAAGCTGCAGCGATCTCATCAGTCAGGTCACGAGGAAGCACTCCAATCAAAGTTCCAAGAGACATAACGATGACTCCATGGTCCCCAGAACTCTGGACAAAGTCCTCCAGGTCCTGAGGCAGAGCTTTTGCAGGTTTACACTGAAATCCTCCCATATAGACAACGTTAGGCATAGTCGGACGAGGAAACTCAAACACAAAGTCAACTCTCATGAGCCAAAGGTCTGCTGCTTGAAACAGAGACAAATAGTCAATGTCGGGGCCCAAATATTTTCCAATCACACCATGGTAAAATGGGCAGAGAAGCACTTCAATTTGTACTGCAGTGTAGAAATAAACTATGACATTAAGAAGTCTTTGGAAAAAGCTCATTTTATCTGAAAGTTCAGTCCCCGTCATTGGAATGTAAGAGAGAGGAGAAGGTGCAATTGTCATATGGCCTTCACCAGTTGAAGTCCACCTAACATTAAAAACTAGAGGTAGACCCAGATAGCGAGCAACAACGGCACCTACTGGACTAACAGGATCTGTCAGGACAAGATCATATTTGGCATCCTTTATAGACTGCATCAGATGTTTGTCTTCAAGAAGAACCTCAATCATTTTGCCTGATTTTTCATGGATTTCAGTGCCCTTTTCTATCATTTCCATTTCGAGTTTAAAGCGCATCCAGGCAGACTTTCCCTCTCTTTGAATTTCTAGTAACTTGGCCACAAAATTTGATAAGAAGTCTTCATCAAATCCAGAACCTGTACTGAGTGTAACTGAAGTATAGAATGGGGAGGTTTCCTTGATGTACCAGCTGTCTGATGACCGTACAACAGAAACCTCATGGCCTCTTGAATGCAGTTCTTCAATTATGACCTTCATGTTCACCCAGTGGCTTCCGTCAATGGGGAAAACTAACACTTTCCCACCAAAAACAACACATGGACAGAGGACGCAGAGGGTGATCCACACACCAGGACAGCGCATTTTGAGCCTAAAGTTTGGAAGAAAAAGAAAATATAAAATGTATACTGCTTTCTGCCATCTGCTGATTAAAAAAAACCTACTTGACTGCAGTTTGTTTATTGACTCAAACAAAAGCATTCAGACTGACAACCTTTAAAAGTTCTAATATAATAGATAACTGTCGATGTACTTGTCTGCTGCCATAGTAAGATAATATATATCAGTTAAAATGTAATGTTTACAAAGTAGTTCCCATCCTAAAATATTGTCAATATGAATTGTTTCCATTTGCACACAAAAAACAAAGAAAGTTACCTCTTTTGGGATCCAGTTAAATATATTCCAGCGTCTCCTCTTTCTCAGCCAGTTCTTCCAATGTTAAAATGAGAAGACGACTTTGGTTCTTGGAGAAATTCTCCAGAGATAAGACGATACAAAGGGCAAACACTATGGCCCACAGGCATATAAAAGTACAACCTAACATAAATTTTAACTATCAGTTGTCTATCCTGTGTCCTGCTTTGGTGCCATTGAATTATTCAGTTTCACTCCTTCTACAAATAGAGATTAAGATAAAGAATGAAATGCAAATATGGTTTAACTTAGGTTTGGGTCACATGATGCTAAGTAGAAATGTGACCACAAGTACAGATTTAGCAGCAATGTTTTCACTTTGCACTCCTTCAGTTTCTCTGCTCTATTTAGTGTTTTGCTCCTATTGATATGGCAACCAAGAGCACCTACTGATCTAAAATGTTGGGAATTGTTGAACCACTGATCCTAAAATCCTTCAGTCATACAACACTGACAATAGCCACCAATACATTTAACTAACTGTGGTAACATGCTGTTCCTCAACCTTTTTTTTTTGGCATCAGATATGACCCATTTGGATGATCAGAGGGTCAACAGTGAACATGGAAACACCATTCCACATATTGGAATACTGCTTCATCAATAAAACCCATGCACTTGGACAAAAATGACAATGGTTGTAGACTTGTTTTTATCTTTGCTTAATAATATATTTTAATAAGAAAAAACATTTTTGCTTGAGTTTTCTCCATTCTGATATGATCACCTTTGAATTTACTCTGACCTGGTCTGAACATCTGTGTGGTCAGTAAAATAAATACAGGAAAATCCCTCTGTCTCACTGAAAAACACAGAGGATAAAATAATAAATGGTGATGTGTCACTTAAGGGTTGTGCAATGTCTTATATGCGTTGGTTGTTTTTATGAAAAAGCCAAATGGATGGAGAAAATAATCAAATGTAACTAAGTATGACATAGTTACTTTAAAAAATCAAATGGAGAGTACCTTTACTTTAAGAATATATACTATGCACTATTACTGTACTGTTCTGTAACATAAGTGTATTATATGCTATGCTATGCTATGCTATTATATTATATTATATTATATTATATTATATTATATTATATTATATTACCATGGGTGTCAAACTCATTTTAATTCAAGTGTCACATTCAACCCAATCTAATTTCAAGCAGGCTGGACAAGTAAAATAATAGCCTAACAACTTATAAATAATGACAACTCAAAGTTTTCTTTATTTTAGTGCAAAAAACACAACATTACAGTACAAAAATATTTACATGTATCAACTATCCTTTCATTAAAAAATCTGAATAACCAGTTAGCCCCCCCCCCCCCCCCCCAATCTTCC
This sequence comes from Sphaeramia orbicularis, assembly GCF_902148855.1. NCBI lineage: Eukaryota > Metazoa > Chordata > Actinopteri > Kurtiformes > Apogonidae > Sphaeramia > Sphaeramia orbicularis. Next base: position 38,397,872 of record NC_043959.1, read on the forward strand.
CCCTTCTGATTTCATGATATGGTTTGGTCCATGTGCTAGAGGGTCTAGCTGATGCTAGTAAATATACTTCCATCCAAAAAGTAAAACTATATTAAATTTGTATTTGTATATAAATGTAAAAAAAAATACAATATCATTGGAAAAATATTATCAAAATGTTAAAGATAGCACCTTTCTCATCAATCTTGCAAAAAATCATAAATTCCATTGTAAGCAGAACATTTATACATCCTTACACAATGTTATATTTTTAGACTTTGTATGGTTTGTGGCATTGAATTGGTGGAGCCTGTTGGAATTATTATTCAGTTGAAGAACATATAAAAACCTAAGCATTATATAATTAGAATGCAATATGTTATAACCATGATTTCTATGTTTTAGAATTGGAATGTTATATGTTATAGCTATGATTTCTATGTTTTGCAATTGTAATGTAAAATGTTATAACCATGATTTCTATGTTTTGTAATTGGAATGTAAAATGTTATAGCAATGATTTCTATGTTTTGTAATCATAATGTAATATGTTATAACCATGATTTCTATGTTTTGCAATCGGAATGTAATAAGTTATAGCTATGATTTCTATGTTTTGTAATCAGAATGTAATAAATTATAGCTACGATTTCTGTGTTTTGTAATCGTAATGTAATATGTCATAACCATGATTTTTATGTTTTGTAATCAGAATGTAATATGTTATAACCATGATTTTTATGTTTTGTAGTCAGAATGTAATATGTTATAACTATGATTTCTGTGTTTTACTGATTTGCCCTGAGTTGTGTGATATATTGCCATTAGAAGGTTCCAAGCTTTTAAGGGTAGAATGGAAAAATACAGAGTGTCACAGGTGGGTTAGCTTTGTTTGTTGTTATATTAGCCATATAGAGAAGAGTTCAGGAGGCCTGTGGGGCAAAGACAGGGGGTGAGAATGGAGCAGACAGCTGTGGTGTGGGGGATACGTGAAGGTGTTGGCTGAAGTTAGGAGGAGGAAGAAAACACCCCATGGGAGAGTATAAAGAAGCAGGGAAAAGATAATTCTTGGTTCTTGAGGAAGGGGAGTCAAAGATTTGGGTCCTTTGCTTTGAGACTTTATGTCTGTGGGCCAGGGAGACTGAGGGCATTTTCACACAGTATACTTGAATCTGTATCTGAGTACGCTGGACCCCCAAGTCTGCTTAATTTTATCCATGTGAATGCAACCGTTCCGTGCTCAAGTACTGTGCCCAAGTCCAGTTGAGAAGGTAGTCCTGGGTCCAGGCTGCCAGTACTCCAGCACGGTACGTTGGTGTGTGAATGTGATCTGTGCCTGAGTCCGGAAGTGACCTAATCACCACTCCGACAACGGAAGTGGGTTAATCACCACCAGACGGCACTCCTGTTGTCTCCTGAAAAAGCCTCGGATCCACGTGACACGGGCTCGCCTTACCGACCGGACCACTTGGTGATATATCAGGGACAATGAAAGCCGCTCTTTTCTCTTTGCCTAAAACAGGCTAACAGATAGGTAAGGGTTTGTCATCTTCTGAATTCTGCGTTTGTAGGATAATGACAGAATTCCTTCCACACTGCCACCTACTGTTTCAGCCCTGTAACACTCATTCATACTCGGGCACAGGCTGTAGTACACGTGTGTGTGCGCAACATCTGCAGGAAAGGTGTGAACGTATTCAAGTACGGTACGGACTTGAGTATGCTGTGTGAAACCACCCTGATTCTCATTAACCTTGGGAGACCACAGATCTGTATAAGACTGATTAATGCTCATTAAATGATTGATAAATTGCTATTCTTAAATCTTGTTTCAGGTTTGTTTTATGGTCAAAGTAATTACCAATATAACGAACATGAGGGATAGAGAATTGGAGTCAGATTCATAAATAGAATCCCAAAAAGCCCAAAGTGATATTTTTTCTATGAGACCCCAAAACCCTGGCGGCATCCCTGCATGTGCCAACCTGACCTGGGCACTATTTACTAATCACGTTTTCTTTTTGTTCTCAGACATAATTTGGACCACAAGCATCTTATCAAACCAACAACGACACCCACAGTTATGAGGACAAGTCCAGATAAGAAGAGCATCACATCCACAGAGTGGTACGAATACCATGGCATTCTGTAGGACTCTGTTCTCAGGTGAGCTGCACCTTTATGTCTCATGACAAACTCAATCCAGAAGAGGGCGTTATCCAGAGGCTTCATGGGCTGGTCTCTGTGCAGTCTGGACAGTCTCTGCATGTTCATCCTGTACGAAGGATCATTCAGGACTTCCTGTATGGCACTTTGAAATATATTCCTATCCAGTTCAGAAACGTCCAGCTTCATTGCGACACCCTTCGCTCTTAATCTGGAGAGGTTGTCGGCTTGATCAAACACAAACGGAATGCCTACAATAGGAATGCCGTGATATATAGCCTCATAGATTCCATTTGTTCCTCCGTGACTTATGAATAGTTTCATTTTGGGATGTCCTAAAAGGTCATTCTGTGGCATCCAGTCGACCAGTAAAGTGTTGTCTCCCAATGTGGTGGGTCTGTCACCTTTATACCTCCAGATGACTTTCTGAGGTAGGTTTGCAAAAGCTGCAGCGATCTCATCAGCCAAGTCATGTGGTAGATCTCCAATCAAAGTCCCCAGAGACATAATGATGACGCCATGTTCCCCTGAACTCTGCACAAAGTCTTCCAAGTGCTGAGGCAGAGCTTTTGCAGGTTTACACTGGAATCCTCCCATATAGACAATATTAGGCATAGTTGGACGAGGAAACTCAAACACAAAGTCAACCCTCATGAGCCATAAATCAGCTGCTTGAAAGAGAGAAAAATAGTCTACATCTGAGCCAAAGTAGCGGTCCACCAAAGGAGTATAATGTGGTCCAACAATCTGTTTGTACAGATGCATCCTCATGGTGTAAAAAATCACGTTTTTAACCCTCTCAAAGAAAGTCATTTTATCGGTTAATTCTGAAGGTGGAAGTGGGACATAGGAAAGAGGGGAGGGTGAAATTGCAAAATGGGCCTCACCATGAACAGTCCATCGAGCATTGAACACTAACGGCAGGCCCAGATAGTGAGCCAGCATCACTCCTCCTCCATTAGCAGGATCAGTCAAAACTGCATCAAACTTGGCATCTTCAATGGATTTCATAAGCTCTTTATTCTCAAACATATGCGCCACCAGTTCACAGACTTTCTGGTGTAATTCAGAAAATTTGTTCTTTAACTCCATGTCTAAAGCAAACTGAGTCAAAGCAGAGCCCTTGCCTCGTTTGATTTTAATAATTTCATTGACAAAGAGCCGGAAGAAATCCTCATTTCCACCACCAGCATAATCCACCGTGACAGCACTGTAGAAGGGGGATGCTTCACTGATGTACCAGCTGTCTGTAGGCCGAATGACCGTCACTTCATGTCCCCTCGAATACAGCCCCTCAACAAGTACCTTCATATTCACCCAGTGGCTGCCGTCATGTGGAAACACCAGGACTTTCCCACCCTGGATGGTTGGCGTGAGGACAGCCAAAAGGATGATGACGGAAGCCACTGATAAAGGCATCTTGGAAAAATCTCCTCTGAATGTGAGATCTGCAACGTAAATAGAATTGGGGGGAAAAAAAATTACTAGGTACCCATGGAAAGTAAAATGTGAACAACGAGAAAGCCCTGTGGATGTATTCCTAGAATGTATGGCTCTTTGAATATTTTCATAAACAGTAAAATATAGAGTTTTAGAACAAATGTCTAGAATATTAAGATGGATGGATGGATGGATGGATGTGTTAAATGTTGTGTTTATTGTTATTTGTTCCTATGTCATCAACATTTTCTCATCCCAGATTCAGTAGGCTACTAGAATACTGGACAACAACAACAACAACAAAAATGCCTGGTACTGGAAGAAACATCCAGCTTTGACTAAATTGTGGTGATATTAATTCATAAATCAGATATCTCCAGCACATGAGGATTTTGAGTTATGTACACATGTAAAAAACACTAAATTTTCCCATCTTGTGTCAGTGCCTTTTACTGAGTCTTCACAACCTGAAGCTAACATTTGCTAAATCAGTCATATGTACAGTTATGAACACCAAGTTCATTGAAGAGCAAACTTAAGTATTTGTGCTTATCATTTGACTTAAAATTGTTCGCAAACATTTCAGACCCTCGGCCTTGTTCTGCTGTAGAAACCAACAATAATCAGGGTCATCTTTGGGTTGAAGTGACCCTGGTACCTTCTCTCCGTTTCAGAAATATCTTGATGAAATTGTTCATGATACTCACTTTCATCACCCAAACTGCTTGGAAAAAAAATCCAGGTGCGAGTCGAGTGGAGGAAATTAAATTTGAGTGAGATTCTGCAGACCATCTGTTCATGTGCTTTTGTTATTTACATAAGTATTTGGTCATAATTTGGAAATCTGTTGTTGCCAAGAAAACTTTGCACCACATACACAAATGAATCCCAAGCTGTACTTCTAGAGCTGAGCTTTGAATGGATACAGGAATGCCAGTATGTTCTCCAATCTGTGGTCCAATGTCAGCTTCACAGTACTTTAGATGACATTAAAAGATTCTCTCAGGTGTTGAAAGCGTCTGGATTTTCATCACTTATAATTTACAGAGCTAAAACATTGGCGTGCAGCTAATGGGTAGCTATATATTAACTTGTGCGTAACAAAAAATCCAGACATCATGGAAAAATTCTGATTTCAGTTGTGGAGCTTTGAGGTAAAATTAAGTATTTTTTCCCTGGTTGTAAATTAATTGTTGATCAATGCAAGCACCAACACACTGCAACACTTCATATGCATGGCCTCTCATTCTTCATTTAAAAGCCCTTTTTACACTGAGGGCATTGGCCCGCAGACCAAAACCACCCATGAAAGGGTCCAAACCCATGGGGTGAATTTGTGAAATGCCAAAATTTCATTGAAGATATTAATCATTTTAGTTCAGGGTCCAAATTCAGCCTAATTCTATCTTAAGTGGGTCAGACCAGTAAAATATTATCATAATAACCTATAAGTAATGACAACTCCAAATTTGTATCTTCGTTTCAGTGTAAAAAAGTTACATTACAGGAAAATATTTACATTTTTTACACTATTTTCACAAAAATTTGAATAACCTGAACAAATATGAACAACCTGAAATATCTTAAAGAGAAGTAAGTGCAATAATACCACTACTCTGCCTGTTACTAAATGTTTTGGACATTTGTAGATCCACTGTGATCTGTAAGTTGTAATGTACAGGTGTAAATGATAAAATGAGGAACATATTGTTAAAATTGCACTTATTTCATGTTCATATTATTTACATTTTTTAACCCATAGAGACTCAAGCAGCCACCAGTGAAACAAACCAACTACAAATATAAACTGTTTAATACCTGTTGATCCATTAATCCTATCAATACATGCAAATAATTGGTGTAAAATGCAGTTTGTCATCTTTTCATGGTCATCAGATATGACCCATTTGGACGTTCAGAGGCTCTGTAGTAAATGTGGAAACACCGTCATCTTCTACAACAATGATTCACCAGCAACACCCCCGCAGTTGGATCAGTGACAGTGGATGGAGACACTTATTTTTACATTCAGTTAGCAATACCTTTGCTGAAAAAGTAACTTTTACTTCATTTTTCTCTGTTTTGATATAATTAACTTTGAATTTACTCTGAGTTTTCATGAACATCTACATGATCTGTGAATTAAATATAGGAAAATAAATGATTTACACCAAAAATGCAAAATACAGAGGATAACATTAGGCTATAATTAAAAAAAAAAAAAATCGGTGGGAAATCACTTACGAAAGGGAGAAACAGAGAAAAATTCATCTGGGAACTGGCACAAAAGTAGCAGTGGGTCTTTATGGGTTAAAGCTGAGTTTAGAAACGTAAACACTATATAAATGTAATTTTACTTTTTATATTCTAAAACAGGGGTGTCAAACTCATTTTCTTCCGGGGGCCACATTCAGCCCAATTTAATCTGAAGTGGGCCGGACCAGTAAAATAATAGCATGATAGGCAATAAATAATGACAACTCCAAATTGTTTTAGTGCAAAAAATAACATTCAATTATGCTACTATTTACATTTACAAACTATCCAAACTAAAAGGATGTGAATAACCTGAAAAATTAAATTTGTTAAGAAATCTAAGTACAATTTTATCAATATTATGCCTCGACTTATCATTTATACACATGCATTACAGATCTGATATACAAAGACACAAAACATGTAGTAACAGGCAGAATATTGTTAAAGTTACACTGAATTTCTTTAGACATTTCAGGTTGTTCATATTTGTTCAGGTTATTCACATGTTATTGTAAAAGGATAGTTTCTTAATGTAAATATTTTCATAATTTAATGTTTTTTTGCACTGAATCAAAAAGAAAAAATTGGTGTTGTCATTATTTATAGGCTATTATGATCATATTTTTGAGTCCGATGCCCTAACTTGCACTTTGCAAATTCATCCCGCGGGCCAGATTGGAATCTTTGGCGGGCCCGTTTTGGCCTGTTTGACACCTGTGCTCTAAAACATAGAGAAAAGTTTGGAGTTGACATGATGTATGTATTATTTTATTATTACACTGGGTTACAAAAAAATGTTTTTTGCAAGTTGTCTAGGTTTTTTCAACTGAATTAGGACCATTTTGCACTGCTAAATCCAAAAATGACATCTGTTTTTCTCAATCAGGTCAGGTTTTTTTTGCTAATTTGATTTTGAAAAATTTGATCTTCTCACAATCTGCACCCAAACTTTATCTTGGTCACCAAGTTTAATACTAAAATAAGATTGGTAAGCACACTTAATGAAACTTGGTGTATTCACCGCAGATGTAGCAGAATACGTCACGCTTATTTTTGCAAGATCTTCTAGTTGAAGCCATTTCATTCACCTGTAATATTAAAAAAAACCATTAATCATAAATTGGCAGAAGTAAAATCTTCAGAACTCATTTATTGCAAGAAATATGAAAGAATTTTGTGTCATATGATGTGAAAATGCCCATAAATGTAAGCAAAAATGTTAAAAAGCCAATATGTAGCATAGTTCAGAAAGTTGACCTGATTGAGCAAAATTAACGTGATTTTTGGATTCAGCACACCAAAATTATCTTGAATCACTTCAAAAAACTTAAACAATAAATTTGTTATTGTACAGTTAGTGTTATTGTACAGGTCTGGCCCACTTCAGATCAAATTGGGCTGGATGTGGCCCCTGAACTAAAATGACTTTGACACCCCTGGGATGGTTCTATTCATGTAGACAATACCTCCTCAAATGCCTCATGCAGAGGAAACACATCAAGTATTTCTCAGGTAATAAGTGAAAGGAGAGAGTTTAATATTTCTGCAAGAAATGTGCCGGAGAACACGTGATCCTTTCTCATAAGTCCCAGGGGTTCATATTTTTGCTCATGTGTGCCATCCTTTCACAGACTGTTGGACTGGGGAACATTATCCTCTCAGTTTTCAAAATCTAGACCCAAGTTCCTCAGCTACGACCACTTCCTCCTCTGTTCGACTGATTTTTGGACTAAACTTGTAAATGTCGCTCAGTGGAAACTTTCTTGCCACATGACAGTCTGAGTCCACAGATGATTTACACAAACAGAACAGACGAGTGGAAAGCAGACACAGACAGACAGACAGTTCAGGCCATGTTCTACTGAGTGCATGAAGTACAAAATGCTTCGGTTGGTTTTACTCAGTTACTCAAGGCGGTTTTATTGAGGATTAAGAACTAAACATGTACAGGGACTGAAGACCAAACAGGACTAAACTTCGTTACCTGTGACGTTCACGGGTTCATCCTCTGTTGGACAAGACGGCTGCCGTTCTGGAACTTCACTAAAGTCCACTAAAAACAAACCCAGCGAAAGTAGATGCACGTTATTTTAGTATTATGTTGAAATGTATGAGCTGAACTGGCCGCTACTGGTCAGAGAGTTCAGACGAACGAAGGCACACCGGCTGTGTTCAGCGACGGACTGATACACAGCGTCACCGGGGGCTGTCCTTGAATGCCCCATGGTGGTGAAATGGCAGTATGTCTTCCAAAAAAACAAACAAAAACAAAACAAAAACAAAAACAAAAAACTGATGTAATAATAATAATAATAATAATAATAATAATAATAATAATAATAATAATAATAATAATAATAATGTATTCCATCCTCTGAACATGACTATTTAGAGACACTCTCTAACACACTGTGAAGAATGTGTCAACCATTTCCAGTCACTAAGATGATTAACTGACTCGCGAAATAAATAAATAAATAAACAAAATTCTTATAGAAATAGAAAAAAGAAAAACAACAAAAATCATAAGTAAAACAGAGAAAGAAAATAACAGATCAAAACACCAAGAAGAAAAGCTAATAAATAAATAAATAAATAAATAAATAAATAAATAATAATAATAATAATAATAAATAAAACAAACAAAATTATAAATAATAAATAGGTTAAATAAATAAATAGTAATAAAATCATAATAATAATAATAAAAAAACAACATCACTAACCATAAATAAAGCAAATATATAAATACATAAATTGACAGATCAAAATACACAAAAAGAAGGAAAAAAAAATAAAAACAATAATGACAATAATCATAAATAAAACAAACAAACATACTGATGAATGATTATTTGAACCTTTTAATTGCAGGTAACAGAAGACAAATGATGCACATATAGGTGTGATGTAGGTGCACGTAAAATAGTGTAAATAATAACAGGTGGTGTAGTAAATAGCACTGTCACCTCACAGCAAGAAGGTCCTGAGTTCAATTCCAACAGCAGGGACCTTTGTTTTTTGCATGTTCTCCCTGTGTTTGTGCGGGTATCTTCCTCCCACCATCCAAAGACATGCACTGATAGGTTAATTGGTTTATCTAAATTGCCCATCGGGGTGAATTTGAAAGTGATTGGTTGTTCATCTCTATATGTACAGGTCGTCATTGAACATGAGTATTAGTTCTCAACTAACTTACCTGGTTAAATAAAGGTTAAAAAATGCTGGGACAACATTTTAAATGTGCCTGAATAATAGAGTTTTTGCAGGATCTTTTGGTTCATCAAACAATTTCCTTCATGTTCAATCTTCAGCTGAACGTGTTTATGATTCACATTTGTTTATGTCTGCATTTAGGTCTATTTAGTTTTGTTTGTCATTTGTTTGATGACATTTAATGATCTTTCTTGGCATAGGAGACCACACTATTCTATAAAGACTATTGTTTTTGGGTTTTTTTTTTTCAAGGCATTTATTTATTTGTTTATTTATTCATTCATGTATGGTTACACAATGGTAATGCAGTCAGTGACTGTCCATAGGATGGATTCATTGGTTCCCCTGAATTATATGATGGAAAACACTTTACACTGTGCATATTTTAAGGTTTAAGTGAAATAAAACCACGCAAAATAAAATACTTGAGTAAAAGAAAGCAGGCTTTTTTATAATTTGTTTCTCGTTTCCCACAGGTTGCCCATCCCTGATCTAGTCAAACACATTAGCCTATTGTTTGAGCTTTCAGACAATGCACCATGTTGTTTAACTGTCAGTGTAACCTTGTGTAAGGACAAATTAGGGTTTTAGTGTAGTTCATTGAAAGATATTACCGTTGTGCCTTTAAAAAAAATAATAGTAAAGACTAAAAATAAAACATGATCTTCTGGTTTTTGAATTCAACCTGCTTCCACCCTCACTCTTCAGCTCATTTGACTTCCTAACACATGACTCATTTGTGATTCTTCTGTTGGTTTTTATTAAGTAATTTTAATTTTTCATTTAAAATAATTTACATCCAACATACTCTTTTTATTAACTACTAACTTAATAAAGTCCAGACCTGGGAGTCTTTTAACTGTTGGTATTTTAATCTAAAATGAGAACCTTGCAGTATCTAACTCTGAAAAAGAAGTTTTCATATTCTTAAGTACAAGATAATCCTCCAAATGAACCAACGACTGTAACTGTTAATACGTTTCTTCAAAAGCTGTCAAACAGGAAACTAAAATGTGACAAAGAGTAAACCTCTTTAGTCCTCATGCTTCATGCGGTTCAGACTGAATTCAGACCAGAGAGAATGCCACCCCACTTCCTTTTCTTTAGGGAGGGGTGTGGGTGCAAGTTATGCCTCAAATGTGACAACACCTCTGCTGTATATACAACATAAAATTGTTGTGTCAGGAAAGGGAAGCCCGGTCATTAAACTGCTCGAGGCTGCAATCCAAACCAAACTACACTGTTAGCACTCAAGTTGAGGTTTATTATACATTTTATACTTTCCATAAACATATGTAGTAACTGCACAAATGACAAACTCACCCGATCTTTAGAGTTCAATGGATGAAATGGTCTGTAGTCAGAACATTTTAACACTTAAAGGTCACAGCTGATCTTGTGATAACATGATCTAACAAAACATACTCAGAGCTACACAAATTCTTGAGGTAGAAAACCCCGCCTCTTGAAAATGTTTACATGCCCAAATGAGTCATATGTTAGGAAATCAAATGAGCTAAAGAGTGAGGGTGGAAGCAGCTTGAATTCATAAACCAGAAGATCATGTTTTATTTTTAGTCTTTACTATTATTTTTTTTAAAGGCACAACGGTAATATCTTTCAATGAACTACAGTAAAACCCTAATTTAACTTATAAAGATCCAGTGTGACTTTTGTGTAAGCTCCCAAAATGACTTTTTGTCCATATTTAACATTTCTTAAGTGATTTATCACCATATATCCTCTACATTTAGTTTTTTTTTAGTGAAAATCAGGTATTTTCCGATATTTAATTCACTGATCATGTACTTTAATCATCATGATGAGATTACATTTGAGGATTATTATATCAAAAACAGGGAAAACTTAAGAAAAATGTACTTTTTCAGCACATATATCATTAATTGAACATCAAACAAGTGTGTATATCCACTGTCATTGATCCAGCTCCATGGGTTTTACTTGTGAATCAATGTTGTAGAAGATGACAGTGTTTTTACGGTAACTACAGAGCCTCTGAATGTCCAAAAGGGTCATATCTGATGAACATGAAAAGATGACAAAATGCATTTTACACAAATTATTTACATGTATTGATAGGATCAACAAATATTAAATAGTTTAGATCAGTAGATGATTTTGGTCACCGGCGACTGTTTGGGTCTTAATGGGTTAATTAAACTAAGGCCAATTGGTGCCTTTTTGAACAATCACAAAGCACACATTTACCTTATGAGGTATTACCTCATGGACATTTATTAGAACAGTTAATTTGTACATTTTAGATTATGAAAAGTCGAAACACAAAGTCCCATGAAAATAAAAATATGGAAGACAAAATGATGAAAATAATAACTTTACAAAATAAGTCAGTGCTTAGTAATTACCAAGTTTTCCATAACAGCAGGTAATCTCAAAGTCAGTTCATTTCAGCTTCGTCTTCTCTTATTAGGTTGTAAAATATATCTTTTCAGTTACTCTAGTTAAATTTAGGTTTACTCACTGTGCAGTAGACCCCCCCCCCCAATACAAGAGGGAGAGTAAGATACGGAAATAGCACATAGGTCAGCTCAAAGCACTATTAAAGTGTAGCTCACTAGGTAATGCTTCAGACAGTGTGTAAGACTGGGGTTAAATCCCAGCCAAAACAAGGATTTTTTTTTTCTGCTGCTGATTTTCAAACGAGGGGGGGTAGGTTAATCCGCCATTGTATTACATATGTTTTTTACTCTTGTTTAACTTTAGGTTTACACACGTTACAGTATAAACACCTCATTAGGATAAAAACTGTTGTGAGCACAAGGAGAAAAACTCCAAACAAGAACAAACCCACATCTACAGAGTAGTAAGAATACCATGGCATTCTGTAGGACTCTGTTCTCAGGTGAGCTGCACCTTTGTGTCTCATGACAAACTCCGTCCAGAAGAGGGCGTTATCCAGAGGCTTCAGGGGCTGGTCTCTGTGCAGTCTGGACAGTCTCTGCATGTTCATCCTGTACGAAGGATCATTCAGGACTTCCTCTACAGCCTTAAGGAAGTTGTTATCTTTGTCCACTGAATCAATAGTCAGAATCTGAGCTCCACCTCTTTCTTTAAGTCGCAGCAAATTATCACATTGGTCAAAAAACAATGGGATCCCCACCACTGGAATGCCGTGATAAATGGTCTCCAGAAGTCCATTTGTTCCTCCATGAGCAACAAATAGTTTCATCTTGGGATGTCCTAAGAGGTCATTCTGTGGCATCCAGTCAACTAGTAAAGTGTTGTTTCCCAGATTGGCCGGTCTGTCACCTTTATGCCTCCAAATGACTTTCTGAGGTAATTTAGCAAAAGCTGCAGCGATCTCATTTGTCATATCAGCAGGAAGTGCACTCACAAAACTTCCCATAGACATGAGGATGACTCCATGTTCCCCTGAACTCTGCACAAAGTCCTCCAGCTGCTGAGGTAGAGGTTTGGCAGGTGTACACTGGAACCCTCCCATATAGACAAAATTAGGCATTGTGGGTCGTGGATATTCAAACACAAAGTCCACTCTCATGAGCCAAAGGTCTGCAGACAGGGATAACTCAAAAAAGTCACTGTTGGGCCCGAGATATTTTTCACATAATTTCTGGTATGTTTGTGTAATCATTGAGTAATAGTGTATTTTGGTTATCAGATACACCATCATATTTTTAACTCTCTGAAGAAAAGTCATCTTATCAGTGTAACCAGTGCCTGTTATAGGAATATATGACACTGGTGAAGGAGCGAGAGAAAAATGAGCTTCTCCTGCTATTAACCAGCGAACATTATAAACCAAAGGAAGATTCAGATATTTGGCTAAAATGATTCCATGACCCCAGCACGGGTCAGTGAGTACTAGGTCAAAATTACTGTCCTTCAGCTTCCTCAACAACTCTTGGTCATCAAACATTGCTGATACAAACTCACCCACAGTTCTGTGCATGTCAACAAATGTGTTAGTCATTCCTATTGTAATATGGAGGAAACTCATCAAAGGAAGATTCCCTCTGTCAAACTCAATGATGCTGGATACCAGACTAGTAAGGAACTCTTGACCTAAGGCTCTCTCCACTGGAACTGTTATGGAATGATAGTAAGTGGAGTTTTCTTTGACGTACCAGCTTTTACTGGAGCGAACAACAGTTATATTGTGTCCTTTTGAGTGTAACGCTCGCAGTAGGACCTCCATGTTCACCCAGTGACTGCCTTCAATAGGAAACACCAAGATGTTTCCACCATGGGAAATGCTGGAGAAGAGGGTGAGGAGCAGGACAACACCGCAGCAGAAGATCAGCCTCATCTACAAGAAAAACAATCGACAATCAGTATGACTTTTGGGATAAAAATATCTAATTGCAGGTGGAATGGAATAATTTCACAATGATTTGCTTTTTAGCAAAAAGTAAATGACAAAAAATAAACAAAGCTGCAGGATGATAGTAGTAGGTTTATTACTAAAATAAATCACAGGTTTATTGTATAATTTATAAGCAGTTTCCTGTCACTGTGAAATAACTTATTCAAGATTCTTATTTGCCATTTATGCACAAAAAACAATCCAGGCAAATTGGAATTTCTGGTTCGGGGCTCTCTTGGAGTCAGGTAAAAATGTTAAAAGCCAAGGAAAAAAAATCACTTAAGAATAGAATAGAAAGGAATATAATAAATAAATAATAAATGCTGCAACTGAGGTGTGAAGACAGACAGACAGACAGACAGACAGACAGACAGACAGACAGACAGACAGACAGATAGATAGATAGACAAAGAAGACAAAAAACAAACAGACCAAAAAAAACAAAACACAACAGTGGGTTAGTAGCCAGGTTGACATTAAGGTAAGTATATATACTCTAAAAGACACTTGCTAAACAACTACTCTAAAAGAGCTTCCTGTACAATACTGTAAATAAAGATTTCTGATTGTATTTACACATTTCAGGACATTGATATAAGGTGAAACAGTTATATAAAGTGTAGTGAAGACTTTGAACAGACAAGTTAGATTAAAAAATGTATACAAATAATAATAATAATAATAATAATAATAATAATAATAATAATGCAAAATAAATAAATAAATAATAATAATAATAATAATAATAATAATAATAATAATAATAATAATAATTACCAAAAGGTAAGCAATATAAATAAGTACTTCTGCTACTACTACTAATAATAATAATGATAAAAATAATGATGATGATGAACTTAGATTTAAAATGTGTTATTTCGTCTGCAGTGGATATGGTCACAGTAACAGTGACATGAGACAATTCCATTAGTAATCGCTACAGACTCAAGTTCGTCTCTTTTGTTTATTTTCCGCTTTCGGCTGCAGAGACGCACATGTTTTCTAACAACACAAAACGGACCTATTTAGTCCATATCCTTTTCCGGTGCAGAATATTTTCTATTTTATTTGCAATTATAAGTAGAGCCCCAACATGTACACTTCCGCAGATAGTGACAACATCAGTAAAAAATAAAATCTGAATTCCAGTGAATCCAAAGCAGACAGTATGTGTCTAGCCTGTATTTTACCTCTGCCCCACTCTGCATCTGTTTTCGGTTACTTACTTTCTGTTAGATTGAAACCCATAGTGGAAGATCCCGTCCTAAATAACAGTCCTTTAGTGAGACTGTTGCCGGTCTCGACTTGCTCAGTCTTATGCAACCCTCATGGGAGGAGCTGCAGCACAAAACAGAAGCGTTTCAGGTCCAAGTCTGTTCCCTGTACGCACACTCTGTCACTTCCCCATGAAATTACACTTTCATCGTTGCCAACCCCCACTTTGAATATTATCATTTTGCAGTTGGAGTCAGAGGAAACATATCTCTGAGGTGCAGAAATCTGAACAAATGTATGCGCAACCATGTAAATTAATATTATTATCATGTATACATGTGGAATTTCAAAGTTATCATGCAGAAGATTTTCCTTAAAGAATAAGGTTGTGCAACAAAAGAAGCAGCTTCATTTTAGTCCTCCTGTCGTCCATTATGACTCCAAAGTGTTTAAATGGAATGAAGTCACATGACACTTATTTATTACCCCAACCCTTGAAGGGTAGAGGAGGGGTATTGTTTTTGGTTCGGTTTGTGTCTTTGTTTTTTTAACACTAGCAGCAAAAATATTGGTTGAATTCATACCAAACTGGGTTTATAGATTGCCAGTGACCCAGAATAGATCTCATTACATTTTGGGAACAGTAGGTCAAAGTTCATATTTTTAATGAATTTTTCAAATCTTTTTTTCCCCCATTTACTTATAATGGGTGAAATTTCACATGTCTGCAGCAGCAAAACTATTTGTTGAATTCATATCAAATTGGGTTTATAGATTGCCAATGATACAGAATAGATGTGGTTACATTTTGGAAAAACTAGGTCAAACTTCAAATTTTTTATGAATTTTTTACGTCTTTTTTTCCCCCTCCCATTTACTTATAATGGACGAGATTTCACGTCATCAATTTTGTTTCAATTTACTTCATATTTAGCACATATATAGAGGCAATTCATATGCTGACATCAGCACAGGCATAGACATGATGACATGCAAAAAGCTGTAAAACTGAGGACAAAGATGAGCTGACTGGGAAGGGAAAATACATGAGTTTGATTGAAACAGAGAAGAATGTGCATTGAGGAGGTGCTTTGAATGCAATTCCCAAATAGGCCACACAACTATCACTGGGACATTTTATTGCTCATTTTAATGTGAGTATGCATGTTGATTATCTGCGTTCTCATTGGTGGCCTTTCTACACAACAGCTCTCTTGATTTGAAGAAGTCCTAAGTCCAGGTGTTTGTTGTGTCTTTATATCTCTGTCCAGTACTTGTTATATTCCAAGGGTCACAAAAAACAAATTGCTTGAGAGATAGTTACCTTATTTTATTTCTACATTTTACATCATAAAAAGATCTAAGCATGAATCAAGATACAAGTATGTGACACTGAGTATTAAACAATTTACAGCAAAATGTTGACAAAATGTTGTCGTTAAAAAACAAGTATATGTTTACTGATTATCCAACATTCCATAACAGCAGATCAAGACACTTCTATTCCAAAGTTAGTGCTTTTACTTTTCATTTTTCCATGGGGTTTTGAAATATATATCTTTTCATTTACTCTTGTTTAACTTTAGGTTTACACACTTTACGGTATAGACACCTCATTAGGATAAAAACTGTTGTGAGCACAAGGAGAAAAACTCCAAACAAGAACAAACCCACATCTACAGAGTAGTAAGAATACCATGGCATTCTGTAGGACTCTGTTCTCAGGTGAGCTGCACCTTTGTGTCTCATGACAAACTCCATCCAGAAGAGGGCGTTATCCAGAGGCTTCATGGGCTGGTCTCTGTGCAGTCTGGACAGTCTCTGCATGTTCATCCTGTATGAAGGATCATTCAGGACTTCCTCTACAGCCTTAAGGAAGTTGTTATCTTTGTCCACTGTGGACAGTTCGAGAATCTGAGCACCCCCTCTTTCTTTAAGACGCAGCAAATTATCATATTGGTCAAAAAACAATGGAATCCCCACCACTGGAATGCCATGATAAAGAGCCTCCTGGACCCCATTTGTTCCTCCATGAGCTATAAATAGTTTCATCTTGGGATGTCCTAAGAGGTCATTCTGTGGCATCCAGTCAACTAGTAAAGTGTTGTTTCCCAGATTGGCCGGTCTGTCACCTTTATGCCTCCAAATGACTTTCTGAGGTAATTTAGCAAAAGCTGCAGCGATCTCATTTGTCATATCAGCAGGAAGTGCACTCACAAAACTTCCCATAGACATGAGGATGACTCCATGTTCCCCTGAACTCTGCACAAAGTCCTCCAGCTGCTGAGGTAGAGCTTTGGCAGGTGTACACTGGAACCCTCCCATATAGACAAAATTAGGCACTGTAGGTCGTGGATACTCAAACACAAAGTCCACTCTCATGAGCCAAAGGTCTGCAGACAGGGATAACTCATTAAAGTCACTGTTAGGCCCAAGATATTTTTCACATAATTTCTGGTACGTTTGTGAAACCATTATGTGATGTTGTGTTTGGGCTATCAGATACATCATCACATTTTTAACTCTCTGAAGAAAGGTCATCTTATCAGTGTTGCCAGTGCCTGTTATAGGAATATATGACAGTGGTGAAGGAGCGAGAGAAAAATGAGCTTCTCTGGTTATTAACCAGCGAACATCATAAACCAAAGGAAGATTCAGATATTTGGCTAAAATGATTCCATGACCCCAGCACGGGTCAGTGAGTACTAGGTCAAAATTACTGTCCTTCAGCTTCCTCAACAACTCTTGGTCATCAAATATAGCTGATACAACCTCACCCACGATTCTGTGCACTTCAATAAATGTGCCCATCATTCCTACAGCCATATTGAAGAAACTTGTCACAGGAAGAGCACCTCTTTCAAAGTCAATCGCTGTGGATATCAGATCGGTAATCATCTCTTTACCTAAGCTCCTCTCCACTGGAACTGTTATGGAATGATAGTAAGTGGAGTTTTCTTCAACGTACCAGGTTTTGCTGTTGCGCACAATAGTTAAATTATGTCCTTTTGAGTGTAACGCTCGCAGTAGGACCTCCATGTTCACCCAGTGACTGCCTTCAATAGGAAACACCAAGATGTTTCCACCATGGGAAACTCTGGAGAAAAGGGTGAGGAGCAGGACAACACCGCAGCAGTAGATCAGCCTCATCTACAAGAAAAACAATCGACAGTCAAATACAGATACAGATCGACAGCTTTATTAGTCCCTAAGGGGGGAATCTAGTTCAAGCAACTCCTGAACATAGAAGAACACACCACCAACAACAGCGACAACGATGACATCAAGCAGAAGACAACAGACAGGAGTACAACATGTCAAAGACACCACATCAGTACATAACCAAGGCCACAAGGACCAAAGGACTAAGAAGAGAGAACTCACAGGCACTTAAACCACTGTCCATATGACTGATAGAGTGGTGGCACAATAAAGTAACTGAGAAGAAGATAAATAATAGTTATAATTATAAAATAAATATAATAAATTCAGCATTAAATTACATGATACAAGCAACGGTCCTCACTCCAAACTATGACCATCGCTATCCCGGTTTAAGAGCCTGATGGCAGACGGGATGAAAGATTTAGCCAGCCTATTTGTCCTCCTGATAGGAGCGATGAAACAATGGCCTGAAGGCATCACCAAGAACTCCAAGGACAGGATGTGGCGATGTTGGGAAGTTATTATCCCTTTAGCTTTATGGACCACCTGCCTCTCCCACAGAGAACTGAAATCCCTCTGCTGGACACCCATGATCTTAGAGCAGACCATGGGCATTTTTAATCCATTTTTGGGGATGCTGAAGCCCCCCTAAATTGATTCCCAGCACCCCTAAAATATTTTGAGGTTGCTGAAATTTTTCTTTTTTCTTGTTTATTTTATGTCCATTCTTAACATGCTAGAAAAATGTCAAAACCATATACAGTACATGGCTGAAACGTAATATTTTATCAACAAAAATACAGCACACCCCACCCATCTTGTCTCAAAAATGGTTGGATCCATTCCATCCCTCCTCCCCTTCCCTGACTCAGACTCTGCCTGTACAGAGCAGTATGCAGGCGCTGCCATCTGGAGTTGGGATACAGTAGTGGTGGAAGTACCTGGTTTAAACCAGGACATTTGTTTACTTCTGTAACTTAATACCAACACATTATTATCATCGCCAGTCCCTATTTTTGCTGCATTGAAACGCAGATAACTGTTTATGCTGTCAGGTGGGAGTTAGCTGATGTTTTTCTAGCTAGGAAATGTTCCATGTGGTTCAGTCCACCTCTGTCCTCTGTTTGAACTGGACTGACAGAAGCTGCTGTTGTGTCTGTGCATGTGTTCAGATTAAAGACAAGGTGCTACTGACTTTATCTGACTGGATAACTGACTGGATGCCCATTAACTCCTAGTGTGTGTGTGTGTGTGTGTGTGTGTGTGTGTGCGCGCGCAGACAGGAACATACGTTTTTTTTTTTTTGTAAAAAAAAAAAAAAAAAGAGCCAGATTCAGGTAGAAGTGTAAGATCAACTTGTGTAACCTCATTTTCCACAGCAACCAAATATTCTCTTACAATGATGTTATAAGTCGAATAAATGTACCAGTTTATATCTCTTATTGATATAAAACACATTATTTGGTTATTTACCTTTTGGTTAAAGCACAAAGAGAGAGAGGGGAGCAGAGAGACACTTAACATATACACTGGTGTACAATTTTTTTTAGAAATTATCTGCCTCAGAGATTAAATCAGGGCCAGTTCTAGTCTGTCATATTAGGGTGGGCTGGTTGAAATAACAAGTGGGCAACTTAGTTGGTGTGTACAGACAATAGCAATCCTGAATAGTGTCCTGAAGACTGACAATTTGAATTGCAGTCCTGACGGCACTGAAAAGAAGTGGTTTGGGAATTTAGTTAAGTATAAGAATCCATTCATTGATCCCCAAAGAGGAATTCAGTCGTCTGGCAGCTCATCTGTGTTCAGTTACTCTTTAATATAAAACAAAAATTATTTTAAAAGTCCTTAGTGTATATTTCTTTTCATTGGATGAGCTTGAAAAATAAAAGAATGAATACTAAATACTAATATAATGAATAATTCTCAATGTGGCCAGAATTTATACAAAATGAAGGCAGTCTACTCTTGTTCAAACTCAGACTGAAAAGTGGCACAAATAGAACAACCGCAAACAACTTCAACTTGGCCATAAGTAAAAAATAAAAAAAACTAAATTATATTTTTTCATATTTCACAAACCAAAAAAGTCTAATTCAAATTCAATCTGAAAAGTGACAAATGACAAAAAGAACAACAAATCTTTCTTTTTCATCTAAAACCTTGAACTTTAGACTCAAATGTCAGTAGAACTATTTACATATAAACCAACAGGACAAAATTATTAGAATAATTCATATAATTTAGTGACAGAGATCATTTGCCCCTCACTCAGTTTTTGTCCTATCCTTGGGCGATGGTTGAGAGACCGTGTGTGTGTTTTACTGGCGTTGTGTTGCCCAGTGTGTGTGTTTTATTGGCATTGCGTTAGTCAGTGTGTGCGTACATAACCTGATGTGAGTGGCTGCTGAACCGGGCCGGCTGCTCTGCAGGAGCCCAGAGACGATGCTCGGCCCAAGAGCACGTCAACAAGCCACAGATACAGTGAAACTACCATAGAGAGAATTGCGGTATTAAACAGAAACCCCGACAGGTACAGCAGTGACCTCGATAGGTGCAGGAGAGACCAAGGAGGGACGTTTAACTCCCCACAGCCCAGAAACGGACTGTGAGCTGCTGTACGAGCGAATGAAGCGCTCAGGAAATGCAAAACAATAATGACAACCAATCACTGACGGAATAGGGCGGGCTGTAGGCTGCCCATCCAATCGCAAATAAGAGCCAATAGTAGTGGAGTCTGTTATGTTTTTCTGTTGGATAAATGTTTTGCTTTAACTTTCGACTGGGTGGGCAAGACAGACATTTGGGTGGGCTGAGCCCACCCCTGCCCATGCCTACCGCCGGCCTCGGATTAAATGTGCTAAATGTTACATATTTTAATCAGATTAATTGGAAAACAAATGACAAAAGTGGTGGTTTGCTGATGTTTTGATGGTATATGATGAAGTGTAATTCTACATATATATTGGTTTCTGTCCATTTATCCAACAGATTTCTAAGAGTACGTTTACACGGCAACACTCCGCAAAGATTTCTCCTTTGCGTTATAAAATCATTCCGCGTTAAGACGAAGCCGCTATGATAACGATCTGCGTTAACATGAGTCCGCGAGGATGGCTGAATACGCTGTAGTGGCCATGCCAGACCAGTAGCTGGCGATGTAGAGCTGTAGTGGAACAGTGGCGGTAAAACACGCGCCTGCGCACAAACGATTTCCGGTTTAGACAGCCTTTAAATGAGGAGAAGAAGAAGAAGAAGAGGCGGACAACACTATTTACAAACAATAATGGCGAGTGGTCGTACAAAGACGCAGGACTTCTTTGTCTGGACAGATGAGCTGAGCACAGTTAGCAGCATGTATGTTGTTCTGAAACCGGCCATTGTTGTTGTGGTTGTTCCTTCTTTTTCTGCAGCTTTATTGTGTCATAGAGGCTGGCAAACCAGCTTGGAGGCGCACTACTGCCACCAACTGGCCTGGAGCGGGTTAACTGGCGGTTCTTGGCTGCGCGCGCATGCGGTGACGTCATATTTTACCCCGGAACGCTCCGATTCGCGTTAACACGGAGCTGAAATGCGGAGCGTATTGATAACATTCCACCCTGGACCCTGGTATCAAAAGTTTCCGGATTCAGGCACTCTAGGCACCGTTTCCATGTTAACAGAAGGCTAATCCGCGATGAAATCTTCCCGGAGTCGACTGAATCCTACGCCGTGTAAACGGCCCCTAAATGTTCCACTGATAGAACCTGTAAAGTGAATGTATTGTCATGTGCAGACAGTGTTTTGAAGTAGATCTGGTAGCTCTGAGACTAATATTCCTCTGGAGTTAAACCCATTCTCTCGTAGATGTAAATGTTGAGGAGCTGCTGTACCAAAATGGAGGATCGGCTTGCACCAGAAATTAGGGTTAGGGTATATTTATTTTATGATTCCAATCCATTCCTCTTTTACTGTGGCTCAGCATTTAAATAACTTTTATCAGATTTGATGGTTTAGTCACAGAGTTTCTCATACCTAAAAATTATTGTTTTTCTTTCACAAATGTGGGAATGATGGTCCGAAATTGCGTTAAAATGTACAAGACAGTGAAATTTCTCTTGCCTGGCCAGCCTGCACTCTGGGGGCTCAGCACCCCTAAACCTGTGATCCTAGAATCGCCCCTGGAGCAGACCTTTACAATGCTGCAAAGGCTGCTTTTGTCTTCTACAGACAGACCACCAAACCAGCAGATGAAGGAGAAAGTTAAATGCTCTTAAATGGTTTATGGGATACACTTATCTATTTGCAGGAAGAATGGAATAGAATAATTTCACAATGACTTACTTTTTAGTAAAAAGTAAATGGATAAAAGTCAGTAAAATGAAGCATAGATTATAAATGACATTGTTTATAAACATTTTTCTTTCACTGTAAAATACAAAAGTGACATTATTTTGTACAAGGAGAACTTCAGTAAAACTCACATTACCTTTCAATGCACTGCGTACAACAACAACAAAAAACAAAGAAAGAAAAAGAAAAAAGATCATCAAGATACGGTGTTAGTTACTCTGAAAAAACATAAGATTAATATTTTGCGTGATTTATTTAATATGAAGTGGATTCGATGATATTAGTGCGGATTTTAGACACTTCTCGTTAGTAATAGTTATAGATTCGTGCGTGTTTATTTTACGCTTTAATCTGCGGAAACAGATAACGGACCTATTCATTCCACATCCTTGTCGGTTGACATTTTTGCCTTTTATGTGCAAAAGTGGCTGCAAAACTAACATCTACTCTTCCACAGAGTTTGAGTTACAAATGTAGCATCTTAAATACAACTAACTCAAACTGGTATTAGCATTTCTCGCACATTAAACAGACTTTTTACTTACTGTTAGACTATGAATCCACCGTGTGATATGTCCTCCCAGTTAACTGCAGCTCGACAGGACTGGTCCCACTTCCTGATCCAGTCTTATGTAACACACATAGGAGGAGCTGGAGCTCAGTTCAGGACCATCTGAGCCAGGGGCGATTCTAGGATCAGAGGTTTAGGGGTGCTGAGCCCCCAGAGTGCAGGCTGGCCAGGCAAGAGAAATTTCACTGTTTTGATCATTTTAACACAATTTTGACCATCATTCCCATATTTGTGAAAGAAAAGCATAACATTTTTTGGGTATGAGAAACTCTGTGACTAAACCAGCAAATCTGATAAAAGTTACTTAAATGCTGAACCACAGTAAAAGAGGAATGGATTGGAATAATAAAAGAAATGAACACTAACTCTAATTGCTGGTGGAAGGCAATCCTCCATTTTGATACAGCAGTTCCTCGACATATACATATACGAGAGAATGGGTTTAACTCCAGAGGAATTCTACTTCAAAACACTGTCTACACATGACAATACATTGACTTTACAGGTTCTATCGGTGAAACATTTATAAATCTGTTGGATAAATGGACAGAAACCAACATATATGTGGAAGAACACACCATCATATACCGTCAAAACATCAGCAAATCAGTTTTGGTCATTTGTTTTCCAATTAATCTGATTAAAATATGTAACATTTAGCACATTTAATCTCTGAGGCAGATAATTTCTAAAAAAATAAAAACAAAAATTGTAGACCAGTGTATATGTTAAGTGTCCCTCTGCTCTCCTCTCTCTCTCCTTGTGCTTTAACCAGAAGGCAAATAACCAAACAATGTGTTTTATATCAATAAGAGATATAAACTGGTATGTTTATTCAATTTATATCATCATTGTAACTGAATATTTGGTTGTTGTGGACAATTAGGTTACACAAGTTCATCTTAGAATCTTACCTGAATCTGGCTCTTTTTTTATTTTTAGAAAAAAAAAACAAAACAGAAAACAATCATACGTTCATGATGAAGCTGGCTGTCTGCACACCCACCCACCCACACAATAGGAGTTAATGGACATCCACTCAGATAAAGTCAGTATCACCTTGTCTTTAATCTGAACACATGCACATGACAAAACAGCAGCTTCTGTCAGTCCAGTTCAAACAGAGGACAGAGGTGGACTGAACCACATGGAACATTTACTGGCTAGAAAAAACATCAGCTAACTCCCACCTGACAGCATAAACAGTGATCTACGTTTCAATGCAGCAAAAATAGGGACTGGTGGTGATAATAATGGGTTGGCATTAAGTGGTTGAAGTAAAGAAATGTGTCACATGTCCTGGTTTACACCAAGTACTTACACCACTACCATATTCCAGTTCTGGAAGGCAGCACCTGTGCACACAGATGGGGAGGATCAAACCATTTTCGAGACAAGGTGGGGGGTGCATTATTTCTATTGTTAAAATATTATGTTTCAGCCATGTATTGCGTATGGTTTTGACATTTTTCTAGCATGTTAAGAATGGAAATAAAGTAAACAAGAAAAAAGAAAAATTTCAGCAATCCTAAAATATTATAGGGGTGCTGGGAATCAATTTAGGGGTGCTTCAGCACCCCCAAAAATGGGCTAAAAACACCCATGATCTGAGGTCATGTTTCCAGGTCTGATCCCTTTCTACAGACTGTGTTGTTTTATGATACAATGAGACTTTCATCGTCGTCAACTCCAACTTCAGGTATTGGAGTCAGTGGACACATATTTCTGAGCCACAGAAACCTGAAAAAAAAATGTGTGTGTAAACATGTAAGATTACTGACATATTTTCTTTTAACTATTAATTTGTTATTTAAGTTACCATGCAGGATAATACTAATTGATAAGGGTTGTACAACAAAACAGAAGCTTCATTTTAATCCTTCTGTCATTCATTATGACTCCAAAGTGCTGGATCACCTTAACTTTTAAATGTTGTTTTTTTGTTTTTGTTTTTTTTATTGTCAATGACGCAGTTTGTTCATTTAGTTAATAATCCTTTTAAACTCTACCCTCATGAGGTCAAATTCAAGATTACATGTCTGTCTGTCATTTGTCTGAATAAACAATCAAACATCCGGTGACAAAAAATACGCAGTGCATATAAAACTTTTAGCTCTAGTAATTTACGAGCAAATTACTCTCAGTTGATATCACAGTTATATTTTGATGTTAATTCATGCCTAAGTTGTATTTATGCATTTCTCGTGAAACTCCCTTATCTGCCCTCTCAATGGTGGCATGCCAATAGCTGTCCTAACCTGGAGAGGTCCAAAGTCCTGATGTCCAGCCCAGTTTGATATATTTGTACTTTATATATTCCAAGGGTCACAAACAGAGTTACATTTCCCCAATTAAGTATGACTTAAAACACATTTATTACTTTATTTTATTTGTACATTTAAACCAGTTGATACAAGTGCAGGAAAATATCTAAATTTAATAAACTAGAACAAAGTGTATTTGGGTTTTAATTTTCATTAGATTACACACGTTTTTAATTACTCTTGTTTAACTTTAGGTTTACACATTGTTCGGTATAAACACCTCATTAGGATAAAAACTGTTGTGAGCACAAGGAGAAAAACTCCAAACAAGAACAAACCCACATCTACAGAGTAGTAAGAATACCATGGCATTCTGTAGGACTCTGTTCTCAGGTGAGCTGCACCTTTGTGTCTCATGACAAACTCCATCCAGAAGAGGGCGTTATCCAGAGGCTTCATGGGCTGGTCTCTGTGCAGTCTGGACAGTCTCTGCATGTTCATCCTGTACAAAGGATCATTCAGGACTTCCTCTACAGCCTTAAGGAAGTTATCTTTGTCCACTGAATTAATCTGCAGAATCTGAGCTCCTCCTCTTTCTTTAAGACGCATCAAATTATCATATTGGTCAATAAACAATGGGATCCCCACCACTGGAATGCCATGATAAAGAGCTTCCTGGACCCCATTTGTTCCTCCATGAGCTACAAATAGTTTCATCTTGGGATGTCCTAAGAGGTCATTCTGTGGCATCCAGTCAACTAGTAAAGTGTTGTTTCCCAGATTGGCCGGTCTGTCACCTTTATGCCTCCAAATGACTTTCTGAGGTAATTTAGCAAAAGCTGCAGCGATCTCATTTGTCATATCAGCAGGAAGTGCACTCACAAAACTTCCCATAGACATGAGGATGACTCCATGTTCCCCTGAACTCTGCACAAAGTCCTCCAGCTGCTGAGGTAGAGCTTTGGCAGGTGTACACTGGAACCCTCCAATATAGACAAAATTAGGCATTGTGGGTCGTGGATACTCAAACACAAAGTCCACTCTCATGAGCCAAAGGTCTGCAGACAGGGATAACTCATTAAAGTCACTGTTAGGCCCAAGATATTTTTCACATAATTTCTGGTATGTTTGTGTAACCACTACGTGATGCTGTGTTTGGCCTATCAGATACATCACCACATTTTTAACTCTCTGAAGAAAGGTCATCTTATCAGTGTTGCCAGTGCCTGTTATAGGAATATATGACAGTGGTGAAGGTGCGAGAGAAAAATGAGCTTCTCCTGCTATTAACCAGCGAACATTATAAACCAAAGGAAGATTCAGATATTTGGCTAAAATGATTCCATGACCCCAGCACGGGTCAGTGAGTACTAGGTCAAAATTACTGTCTTTCAGCTTCCTCAAAAACTCTTGGTCATCAAACATCGCTGACGCAAACTCACTCACGATTCTGTGCGCTTCAGTAAATGTGCCCATCATTCCTACAGCCATATTGAAGAAACTTGTCACAGGAAGAGCACCTCTTTCAAAGTCAATCACTGTGGATATCAGATGGGTAATCACCTCTTTACCTAAGCTCCTCTCCACTGGAACTGTTATGGAATGATAGTAAGTGGAGTTTTCTTCGACGTACCAGCTTTTGCTGTTGCGCACAATAGTTATATTGTGTCCTTTTGAGTGTAATGCTCGCAGTAGGACATCCATGTTCACCCAGTGACTGCCTTCAACAGGAAAAACCAAAATGTTTCCACCATGGGAAACTCTGGAGAAAAGGGTGAGGAGCAGGACAACACCGCAGCAGTAGATCAGCCTCATCTACAAGAAAAACAATCGACAGTCAAATACAGATACAGATCGACAGCTTTATTAGTCCCTAAGGGGGGAATTCAGTTCCAGCAACTCCTGAACATAGAAGAACACATCACCAACAACAGCGACAACAATGACATCAAGCAGAAGACAACAGACAGGAGTACAACATGTCAAAGACACCACATCAGTACATAACCAAGGCCACAAGGACCAAAGGACTAAGACGAGAGAACTCACAGGCACTTAAACCACTGTCCATATGACTGATAGAGTAAAATACAAAAGTGACATTATTTTGTACAAGCAGAAATTCAGTAAAACTCATATTACCTTTTAATGCACTGCGTACAAAAACAAAAAAGAAAAGAAAAAAAGATCATCAAGATATGGTGTTAGTTACACTGAATAAATTTAAGATTAATATTTTGGGTGATTTATTTAATCTGAAGTGGATTAGATATTAGTCCGGATTTTAGACACTTCCTATTAGCAAAAGTTACAGATTCGTGCGTGTGTATTTTACGCTTTAATCTGCAGAAACAGATAACGGACCTATAGAGGGAATGCAGATATGTCACTTCCCCCCTGGGCCACGCCCCTCTAAGTCAGACTGAGTGGCAAAAACAAACTGGCTCAACATGACGGAGTATAGCAGTAACTACAGCAAGACCAGGAAAAATGTGGAATTTAACATGAAATGAAAGACATTTGGACTGGACATGGATCCATACAAGCTACCAAACAACAAGTGGTCTACGAACATTGATATGTGGCCGGAAATCACGTATCCTGACATTTATATGAACCTGATTTCAACGCCAGGAAAATCCCCAATGCAAAGGCTGAAAGCATCCAGAAGACAAAGAGTTGTTGACATCCTCGTCATCGTTAATTAGAGGATTACAGCTGGTGAGTGCTTTCAATTCAACATACTATTGTTTTGGAGGTTTTATGTCAGTGCAGACGTATTTTCTTGGCGGTGATTGCCAAGGTAAAGGCCCAGCAGTATTGACCCAAGTGAGTGGATGATCTATTGGTACTGTGGATATTTAAGTAGAGTTAACATCAAATACTGGATCCAACACAGCTACAACAGCTTTGTGCTAGAGTAGCCCCTTATTTGGAAAACTAGGTTAGCCTCAGTTTAAGCTAGTTTACAAATCATGTAGAGCACAAGGTTCAGAATAACACAATTAAAGACAAAAACGTTTCAGTTATGAAATATAGAACTAAATGACAGATGCTAACATTAAGAGCTTTACTAAGAAGTAACGTTAGCCAAAACAACATGCAATTTGAGGTATGATTTTACGCAAGAATACAGCATAAATTAACGTTATCTGACACGAAATGTCAATCACAAATCCAGGTTTCGTTGCCTGGATTCCAGTTATTTCTACGAATTGCAGCGATCCATCTGCTTCTTCTGTCTTTGGCTTTAGGTAGCTGCTAAAATGATAGCTCCGAGTGCTTTTTAAACCTATTTGTGCAATCAATGGCACAACAGCTCTTCCCCATTTCTTAGATTGTTCTAAAGTTTTCGCAGTACTCAAGCCAAAGCCGCTACTCATCTCCCTCTTTCTGCCACTCAGTGGACGGAAACGCGGTGACTTCCGCTAGCGGTGACGTCACGTGCATACCCTCTATTCAGTCCACATCCTTTTCGGTTGACATTTTTGCCTTTTATGTGCAAAAGTGGCTGCAAGAACTAACATCTACTCTTCCACAGAGTTTGAGTTACAAATGTAGCATCTTAAATACAACTAACTCAAACTGGTATTAGCATTTCTCGCACATTAAACAGACTTTTTACTTACTGTTAGACTATGAATCCACCGTGTGATATATCCTCCCAGTTAACTGCAGCTCGACAGGACTGGTCCCACTTACTGATTTATCCAGTCTTATGTAACACATAGGAGGAGCTGGAGCTCAGTTCAGGAGCATCTGAGGTCATGTTTCCAGGTCTGATCCCTTTATACAGACTGTGTTGTTTTATGATACAATGCCGCTTTCATTGTAGTCAACTCCAACTTCAGGTATTGGAGTCAGTGGACACATATCTCTGAGCCACAGAAACCTGAAAAAAATGTGTGTGCAAACATGTAGGATCACTGATATATTTTCTATTTACTATTAATGTGTAATTTAAGTTACCATGCAGGATAATACTAATTGATAAGGGTTGTACAACAAACCAGAAGCTTCATTTTAATCCTTCTGTCATTCATTATGACTCCAAAGTGCTGGATCACCTTAACTTTTATATGTTTTTTTTTTTTTTTAATGTCAATGATGCAGTTTGTCCATTCACTTAATAATCCTTTTAAACTCTACCCTCATGAAGTCAAATTCAAGATGATATGACTGTCTATCATTTGTCTGAATAAACAATCAAACATCCGGTGACAAAAAATACGCAGTGCATATAAAACTTTTAGTTCTAGTAATTTACGAGCAAATTACTCTCAGTCAATGTCACAGTTATATTTAGATGTTAATTCATGCGTCGGTTGTATTTATGCATTTCTCTTGAAACTCCCTTTTCTGCCTTCTCAATGGTGGCATGTCAACAGCTGTCCTAACTTGGAGAGGTCCAAAGTCCAGATGTCCAGCCTGGTTTGATACATTTGTACTTTATATATTCCAAGGGTCACAAACAGAGTTACATTTCCCCAATTATTTATGACTGAATGAATGAATGAATGAATGAATATTTTTTATTTCAGTTATGTACAAAACACATACACATTAAAAAACAAACAAATATAAAATTAACACAATTGTTAACTGAATAAGGAAGAAGCTGAAGCCAGAGGCTTATTTCTGCTTCTCCTATTCCCATCTTTCCTCCAACTCCACACCTGAAGTTGCAGCAGATAAAACATTCACACAAATTATTCTACATTCGGTTTCTTAAGTCACTTTGAAATCGTATTTCTTTCATAGCCCTTGAGAATTTGACAAATTAAAGCTTTTTTGAAACTCGACAGCGAGCTACACAGTTTCACTTCATCCTTCAATTTGTTCCATAATTTGACACCAATAACAGAAACACAGTGATATTTAATGTTTGTTCTTACTTTACATGTTTCATACACAAACATCCCTCTTAAATTATAATTCCCTTCTCTTAACTTAAAAATTTTCTGAATACAAACAGGAAGATTTTTACTTTTAGCACGAAACATAAATTCCATTGTTTTAAAATATACAATATCAAAAAATTTTAGTAAACCAGATTCTACAAAAAGTGGATTACTTAATTGGAGATAACCAGCTTTGTTTATGACTCTGATAGCTTTTTTTTGGAGTTTAATTATCGGGTCTGTATTAGTTTTATACACATTGCCCCATATTTCCACGCAGTATGACATATATGGCATTACAAGTGAACAATACAATATATGCAAACATTTTTTGTTTAACAAATCTCAAGTTTTATAAAGAATTGCAACAGCCTTGGACATTTTACATTTGATATATTCTAATTGTGGTTTCCAACAGAGTTTATGGTCAATAATCACTCCCAAAAATTTTGTTTCATACACTCTTTCAACTTCAATTCCATTAATTTTCAGTTTTATATCATAATTTACCCTAGCACCACCAAAAACCATAAATTTTGTTTTATCTTCATTAAGTGATAATTTATTTACGTCAAACCATTTTTTTTTTTTAACTTGATCAATTCCTTTTCCACAGTTTCTAATATTTGTTTCATATTTGCTCCTGAATAAAGCAAATTAGTATCAGCTGCAAATATTTTAAATTTTAACTCACTAGATGCCATAAAAATATCATTTAAATAGAGTGTAAATAACTTAGGTCCCAAAACTGAACCTTGTGGGACCCCACATGTTACTTTTCTAAGCTGTGAATTTGTATTTTCAATTGTTACATACTGGAACCTGTTTTGTAAATAACTTTTTAACCAGTTTTGTGCCACACCTCTTATACCATACTTTTCACATTTCTGGAGTAATATTGAGTGATCAATTGTGTCAAATGCTTTCCGTAAATCAATAAAAACACCAACAGTATGCTGTTTCTGAATCAACGCTGTTGCTATATTTTCTGCAAATTCCATTACTGCTAGAGATGTTGATCGATTTCTCCTAAACCCATAACGATGATCATTTAGTATCCCATATTTATCAACGTAGTCATCCAACCTCTTTACAAAATGTTTCTCAAGAATTTTAGAAAATTGTGGTAACTGACACCGGCCTATAATTTGACACAATGTGCTTACCACCATTTTTATAAATCGGAATCACTTTAGCTATTTTCATATTTTCTGGAAAAGTGCCTGTTTGAAATGATTTGTTGCATACGTAAGTGAATGGTTGAAGGATAGTGTTTATCACTTATTTTATGAGTGACATATCAATGGAATTTCTATCAGTAGATTTTTTATTCTCAAACTTCCTGACCACTTCCAACACATCACTTTCACAAACTCCACCGAGAAACATTGAATTATTGTTTTCAATAGCAAAATCAAAGTTTTTATCATCCTTTTCCCACTGGGTAATATCTTTTGCCAAATTTGGACCGACATTAACAAAAAAAAAATCATTAAATATGTTCACAATATCCCCAATTTTTTCCATCACAGTGTCACCAGTTTTAACAGCATATGTAGGAAAATCCTTTTTATTACATTTTTAGTCATATCATTTAACACTCTCCAAGTGCCTTTAATATCATTTTTATGTTTTTCTAACAACTGATCATAGTAGGCCTTTTTATGTGTTCTAATGATTGCTATCAATCTGTTTTTGTATCTTTTATATTTATTCTCTTTTTCTTTAGTTCTGTGCTTCAGAAATTCCCTATAAAGCCTGTTTTTCTTCTTACAAGCCTTTTCCAATCCCTTAGTTAACCATGGTTTCTTATTCTTTTTAAAATTTTGTCTGTACTCTTTCACAGGACAATGTCTGTTATACAATGTCAGGAATATGCCTAAGAAAGCATTGTATGAGTCGTTAACATCATCTACATAAAGTTCATGCCAGTCATAATTTATTAGTTCCTCCTTTAAGGCCATAACTGCTTCTGGTGACTTTGTTCTAACCAAACAAGGATTTTGCTTATAGTTGGTGAAAGATAATTTGTTGTTCATTTCCAATTCTACAAAAACTGGCAAATGATCACTTATGTCAGTCAGAAATAGACCACTGTTTATGTCATCATCAAAAATATTTGTAAAAAATATTATCAATCAATGTTGTGCTTTCCAATGTGATTCTACTTGGTTTTGTAATTACTGGATGAAAACTCAAACTAAACATAGTATTTACAAATTCTGCAGTTTTTGCATGTTCATTCCATTTCAACAAATCAATGTTAAAGTCACCACAAACCAAAATCACCTTATCACAATATTTCTCACATAAATCAGTAATCTCCTTATTACATTTCTCAATGCATGACCCCGGTGTCCTGTAAATACAACTAAGAAATATATTTTTGTATTTTTCCATCTTAATTTCAACCGTTACACATTCCATCAGATTGTATATATATTAATTGTCAAATCACCATTTATCTTACATTTCAAATCAGTTAATACAAATAGGGCCACACCCCCTTCTCTTTTATTGGCCCTGTTCTGCCAAAACATTTCATATCCTTCTAACTGATCATGTAACCCTTTCTCATCACTCAGCCAAGTCTCTGAAATTGCTATTACACTAAATTTATGCTGAAATTGTTGCAAACAGTCTTTAATTTTATCAAAATTTCTATAAAGACTCCTACTATTGAAGTGAATCACTGAAAAACCCTTAATTTTAGACTTATACTTGTCTTCTGAATAATATTCACATGTTATATTAATGTTCTGGTAGAAGTGGGTCTCTGGATCAATGTTATTCTCCAAAACATAGGGTTAGTGATCTTGAAACTCAAAAGACTTAAATTCAGTGTATTCACACATTCTCATATTTCAATCCCCAACAATAATTGACCTCATAGCTCCATCACAACAGAATTCAGATATGACATTTCTCCACTAGTCCACCTCTCTACTTTGTTATTCATTTTCGTTTGTATTGATCAAGCTGAGTTATATCTCTAATGACAATAACTTTCGCCTGTTCAGGAGTACCATTTAGTCTTATCATTACCTTACAATGTCTTATTCAAGTGTCTTGGATTTTTTTTTCCTTTTTCAAGATTCTTGCTTGTCTTGCAATTGCAGCATTTCTCTTTGTTAAATTTTCATTTATGTATGACTTAAGACACATGAATTACTTTATTTTATTTGTACATTTAAACAAGTTGATACAAGTGCATGAAAATATCTAAATTTAATAAATTAGAACAAAATGTATTTAGGTTTTATTTTTCATTAGATTACACGTTTTTAATTACTCTTGCTTAACTTTAGGTTTACACACTGTTCGGTATAAACACCTCATGAGGATAAAAACCGTTGTGAGCACAAGGAGAAAAACTCCAAACAAGAACAAACCCACATCTACAGAGTAGTAAGAATACCATGGCATTCTGTAGGACTCTGTTCTCAGGTGAGCTGCACCTTTGTGTCTCATGACAAACTCCATCCAGAAGAGGGCGTTATCCAGAGGCTTCATGGGCTGGTCTCTGTGCAGTCTGGACAGTCTCTGCATGTTCATCCTGTACGAAGGATCATTCAGGACTTCCTCTACAGCCTTAAGGAAGTTGTTATCTTTGTCCAGTGAATGAATAGTCAGAATCTGAGCTCCACCTCTGTCTTTAAGTCGCATCAAATTATCATATTGGTCAAAAAACAATGGAATCCCCACCACTGGAATGCCATGATAAAGAGCCTCCTGGACCCCATTTGTTCCTCCATGAGCTATAAATAGTTTCATCTTGGGATGTCCTAAGAGGTCATTCTGTGGCATCCAGTCAACTAGTAAAGTGTTGTTTCCCAGATTGGCCGGTCTGTCACCTTTATGCCTCCAAATGACTTTCTGAGGTAATTTAGCAAAAGCTGCAGCGATCTCATTTGTCATATCAGCAGGAAGTGCACTCACAAAAGCTCCCATAGACATGAGGATGACTCCATGTTCTCCTGAACTCTGCACAAAGTCCTCCAGGTGCTGAGGTAGAGGTTTGGCAGGTGTACACTGGAACCCTCCCATATAGACAAAATTAGGCATTGTGGGTCGTGGATACTCAAACACAAAGTCCACTCTCATGAGCCAAAGGTCTGCAGACAGGGATAACTCATTAAAGTCACTGTTAGGCCCAAGATATTTTTCACATAATTTCTGGTACGTTTGTGAAACCATTATGTGATGTTGTGTTTGGCCTATCAGATACACCATCACATTTTTAACTCTCTGAAGAAAGGTCATCTTATCAGTGTTGCCAGTGCCTGTTATAGGAATATATGACAGTGGTGAAGGAGCGAGAGAAAAATGAGCTTCTCCTGCTATTAACCAGCGAACATTATAAACCAAAGGAAGATTCAGATATTTGGCTAAAATGATTCCATGACCCCAGCACGGGTCAGTGAGTACTAGGTCAAAATTACTGTCCTTCAGCTTCCTCAACAACTCTTGGTCATCAAACATCGCTGACGCAAACTCACTTATGATTCTGTGCGCTTCAATAAATGTGCCCATCATTCCTACAGCCATATTGAAGAAACTTGTCACAGGAAGAGCACCTCTTTCAAAGTCAATCATTGTGGATATCAGATCGGTAATCATCTCTTCACCTAAGCTTCTCTCCACTGGAACTGTTATGGAATGATAGTAAGTGGAGTTTTCTTTGACGTACCAACTTTTGCTGTTGCGCACAATAGTTATATTGTGTCCTTTTGAGTGTAACGCTCGCAGTAGGACATCCATGTTCACCCAGTGACTGCCTTCAATAGGAAACACCAAGATGTTTCCACCATGGGAAACTCTGGAGAAAAGGGTGAGGAGCAGGACAACACCGCAGCAGTAGATCAGCCTCATCTACAAGAAAAACAATAGACAGCCAAATACAGATACAGATCGACAGCTTTATTAGTCCCTAAGGGGGGAATTCAGTTCAAGCAACTCCTGAACATAGAAGAACACACCAACAACAACAGCGACAACAATGACATCAAGCAGAAGACAACAGACAGGAGTACAACATGTCAAAGACACCACATCAGTACATAACCAAGGCCACAAGGACCAAAGGACTAAGAAGAGAGAACTCACAGGCACTTAAACCACTGTCCACATGATTGATAGAGTGGTGGCACAATAAAGTAACTGAGAAGAAGATAAATAATAGTTATAATGACAAAATAAATATAATAAATTCAGCATTAAATTACGTGATATAAGCAACGGTCCTCACTCCAAAGTATGACCATTGCTATCCCAGTTTAAAAGCCTGATGGCAGATGGGATGAAAGCAGTGGTGATTTCTCAAACACTGCAAGGGAAGCCCGGCTTCCCCTAAAATTACGAAAATTAAATGGTTAAATATGTACGGTTGTGTTGACATTTCATTGACTACAAATGTGTTAGAACACGTTCATCTCAAAGATGAGTTCGTTCAGAAATGGACTCGATGTTGTTCACTTCTCATACATTCCCGTTGCGCTGTTTTCTCATACAATCTATGGTCAATGCATTTGCCTGTGAATGCCCGGCATCAATGGACTTCTATGGGACTGAGTGGAACAGTTTTTTTCATTGCCTCAAAATTGGACGGTAATTGGATAAATGCCACAATGTTGTCCCGCCCCCGGATGCCGGGCATCTCTAGGGGTAAATGGAGCTATGGGCGGAGCTCGGCCGGGCTGGACACTGGGCTTCCACGTACCGATTAGAGGATCAGTCGAGAGGCTGAATTCCGTTTGATTGACAGCTAGTTTGAGATCTACTCCTTCACTTGACAGAGTTCAGTTTAATACCGTTGCACATTCTGCTGTGAAATCGAGAGAGAAACCACAAGGAAATTGCTTGTTCATTTCTTGCACTGTAAATAAAACACACTCATTGTAGTTCCTTGTTTCAATTTAACATAATTTCAACGTTTTCTTGTTTAGTTGGTAAGATACGACCATTTTCTTAAAAAGGAATGGAGGGCTGAATTTATGTTTAAATAACTTGACATGTTTTTTTGATGTAAGCTGACAATGAGCTTCCCGTCTCTAAAAAAAGAGCAGCCGCCACTGGATGAAAGATTTAGCGAGCCTATTTGACCTCCTGATAGGAGCGATGAAACAACGGTCTGAAGGCATCACCATGAACTCCAAGGACAGGATGTGGTGATGCTGGGAAGTTATTATCCCTTTAGCTTTATGGACCACCTGCCTCTCCCACAGAGAACTGAAATCCCTCTGCTGGACACCCATGATTTTAGAGCAGACCTTTACAATGCTGCAAAGGCTGCTTTTGTGTTCTACAGACAGACCACCAAACCAGCAGATGAAAGAGAAAGTTAAATGTTCTTAAATGGCTTATGGGATAAAATTATCCATTTGCAGGAGGAATGGAATAGAATAATTTCACATGACTTGCTTTTTAGTAAAAAATAAATGAATAAAAGTCAGTAAAATGAAGCATAGATTATAAATGACATTGTTTATAAGCCTTTTTCTTTCACTGTAAAATACAAAAGTGACATTATTTTGTACAAGGAGAAATTCAATAAAACTCACATTACCTTTTAATGCACTGCGTAAAAAAAAGAAAGAAAAAAGATCATCAAGATACGGTGTTAGTTACACAGAAAAAATGTAAGATTAATATTTTGCGTGATTTATTTAATCTGAAGTGGATTAGATGATATTAGTGCGGATTTTAGACACTTCCCATTAGTAATAGTTACAGATTTGTGCGTGTTTATTTTACGCTTTAATCTGCGGAAACAGATAACGGACCTATTCAGTCCACATCCTTTTCGGTTGACATTTTTGCCTTTTATGTGCAAAAGTGGCTGCAAGAACTAACATCTACTCTTCCACAGAGTTTGAGTTACAAATGTAGCATCTTAAATACAACTAACTCAAACCGGTATTAGCATTTAATGCACATTAAACAGACTTTTTTACTTACTGTTAGACTATGAATCCACCGTGTGATATATCCTCCTAGTTAACAGCAGCTCGACAGGACTGGTCCCACTTCCTGATTTATTCAGTCTTATGTAACACACGTAGGAGGGGCTGGAGCTCAGTTCAGGACCATCTGAGGTCATGTTTCCAGGTCTGATCCCTTTATACAGACTGTGTTTTATGATACAATGCTGCTTTCATCGTTGTCAACTCCACCTTGATGTATTGGAGTCAGTGGACACATATCTCTGAGGGACAGAAACCTGAAAAAAATGTGTGTGCAAACACGTAGGATCACTGATATATTTTCTTTTAACTATTAATATGTAATTTAACCCTTTCATGCATAGTGGTCACTACAGTGGACAGCTATTCTACAGCTGTTCTCTTGTATATTCATGGATTTTGTTCTTTTCGTTGTCGTTGTTTTGTTTTGTTTGTATTAACACATATCTTTATTAAAGTTTTAAGACACTACATGTTTTTTCTGACATGAATTGGTAACATTATGTAGATCTCTCCTGATCATAAATCCCCAGAATTACAAGCCCTCCCCATAGTCTTCACACAATTTATCAGTAAATACATGTTTCTGTGCATCAAAAATTAAACGTGTGGTGTCCAGCCAAGTGGACATTTTTGCAACTTCATGAAAAATAGGTTCATAAGAATTTTTTTTTTCATTATTTTTTAAATGTATTTTTTTTAATTTTTTTAAATTATGTTTATTTATCTACTTATTTTTATTTATTTTTCAGAAGAACATTTTCAGTCGCATTGTTTTTTTTCATGCCTAAAGAGGAATAAAAACACTCAGGAAAAAAATTTGATGAAGGTTCTCATAATTTGTGCATGAAAGGGTTAAGTTGCCATGCAGGATAATACTAATTGATAAGGGTTGTACAACAAACCAGAAGCTTCATTTTAATCCTTCTGTCATTCATTATGACTTCAAAGTGCTGGATCACCTTAACTATCATATGTTGTTTTTTTGTTTTTTTATTGTCAATGACGCAGTTTGTTCAGTCACTTAATAACCCTATAAAACTCTACCCTCATGAGGTCAAATTCAAGATGATATGTCTGTCTATCATTTGTCTGAATAAACAATCAAACATCAGGTGACAAGACATACGCAGTGCATATAAAACTTTTAGTTCTAGTAATTTACGAGCGAGTTACTCTCAGTCTATGACACAGTTATATTTAGATGTCAGTTCATTTATGCATTTCTCTTGAAACTCCCTTATCTGCCTTCTCAATGCATGTCAATAGCTGTCCTAACTTGAAGAGGTCCAAAGTCCAAATGTCCAACCCAATTTAATATATTTGTACTTTATATATTCCAAGGGTCACAAACAGTTACATTTCCCCAATTAAGTATGACTTAAGACACGGTTATTACTTTATTTTCTTTGTACATTGAAACAAGTTGATACAAGTGCATGAAAACATCTAAATTTAATAAATTAAAACATTTTTTTAAATCTTTTTAAAAAAATTTTTTTCATTATGAAATGTTATTTTAATTTAGAGATTGAAGTTTTAGGATGAATTGTTTTCTTATTAAGTAGTTATTATTTTAACATAGGATTCATTTGTTTAATCTGTTTTATTTCAATAATGTTAATAGTGAGTTCTTTGTGACCAGGATTTATATAGTACCCTGTTTTAGTTTAAATATTTTGTCAGTATGTTAAGCTTGTTAAGATAGGAAACATCTGTCTGCACAAGATTTAAGTATGTTTCTTCCTTTAGATACATGTCTAATCACACACATATTCACACACATAGTGTTGTCAAACAAACGTGATAAGACATAAATTTATTGTTGGCGTAAGTTTACTTAGAGTTGAGGCCCCACATCTGCTTGACCTATTTAGATAAAGCTAAGTTAAAGACCAACCCATTTGTTTGGGTGAGCCCGCCTGTAGGGAAATAAATGTACAATTCATTGTTTGTTCAGGGCTCATTGTTTTTTTGAATCCTCAGCACTGAGTGTTCGTCTTATTTGTGATCTGAACAAGTTTGGTCAACTTTGAGACTAGGCTAAATCCGTACTCAACCCTGGAGCTTCCAATAAAAGAACACACTAGCAATTAGATTACACATGTTTTTATTTACTCTTGTTTAACTTTAGGTTTACACACTTTATGGTATAAACACCTCATTAGGATAAAAACTATTGTGAGCACAGGGAGAAAAACTCCAAACAAGAACAAACCCACATCTACAGAGTAGTAAGAATACCATGGCATTCTGTAGGACTCTGTTCTCAGGTGAGCTGCACCTTTGTGTCTCATGACAAACTCCATCCAGAAGAGGGCGTTATCCAGAGGCTTCATGGGCTGGTCTCTGTGCAGTCTGGACAGTCTCTGCATGTTCATCCTGTACGAAGGATCATTCAGGACTTCCTCTACTGCCTTAAGGAAGTTATCTTTGTCCACTGAATTAATCGTCAGAATCTGAGCTCCTCCTCTTTCTTTAAGTCGCATCAAATTATCATATTGGTCAAAAAACAATGGGATCCCCACCACTGGGACGCCATGATAAAGAGCCTCTTGAAGTCCATTTGTTCCTCCATGAGCAACAAATAGTTTCATCTTGGGATGTCCTAAGAGGTCATTCTGTGGCATCCAGTCAACTAGTAAAGTGTTGTTTCCCAGATTGGCCGGTGTGTCACCTTTATGCCTCCAAATGACTTTCTGAGGTAATTTAGCAAAAGCTGCAGCGATCTCATTTGTCATATCAGCAGGAAGTGCACTCACAAAAGTTCCCATAGACATTATGATGACTCCATGTTCCCCTGAACTCTGCACAAAGTCCTCCAGGTGCTGAGGTAGAGGTTTGGCAGGTGTACACTGGAACCCTCCCATATAGACAAAATTAGGCATTGTGGGTCGTGGATACTCAAACACAAAGTCCACTCTCATGAGCCAAAGGTCTGCAGACAGTGATAACTCATTAAAGTCAATATTTGGCCTAAGGGTTTTTTCACATAATTGTTGGTACGTTTGTGTGATCATTAAGTAATAGTGTATTTGAGCCAACAGATAAAACATCATATTTTTAACTCTCTGAAGAAAAGTCATCTTATCAGTGTAACCAGTGCCTGTTATAGGAATATGTGACACTGGTGAAGGAGCAAGAGAAAAATGAGCTTCTTTAGCTAGGATCCAGCGAACATTATAAACCAAAGGAAGATTCAGATATTTGGCAAAAATGGCCCCACCGCCCCAACTTGGATCAGTGAGTACTAGATCAAAATTACTGTACTTCAACATTTTCAAAAAGTCTGGGTCATTGAACATTGCTAACACAAAGTCATTGAAAACTTTGTGGACTTCAATAATTTTGGGGATCATTCCTATGACCATATAGAGGAAACTTGTCAAAGGAAGAGCCCCTCTCTCAAACTCAAGGACACTGGATGTCATGTTTGTAATGAACTCTTTATCTATGCCCCTCTCCACTGGAACTGTTATGGAATTATAATAAGTGGAATTCTCTTTGATGTACCAGCTTTTGCTGTTGCGCACCACAGTTATATTGTGTCCTCGTGAGTGTAGTGCTTGCAGTAGGACCTCCATGTTCACCCAGTGGCTGCCATCAACAGGAAAAACCACAATTTTTCCACCATGGGAACCTTCGGAGAAGAGGATGAGGAGCAGCACAACACAGCAGCAGTAGATCAGCCTCATCTACAATGAAAACAACAGACTATCAAATGACTGATGGGATAAAATTATCGAAGTGGAGGTAAAGTCAAATGGAACCATTTCACAATTCCTTGCTTTCTAGTGAAAGGCAAATGAATAAAAATCATTAAAATTAGCCAGTGATTTATTTTACAGTTTATAAGCATTTTTCTTTCACTGTAAAACAAACTATATAAGTAACATCTCTCGTACAAGGAGACATTCAACAAAACTCACATTATCTTTCAATGCACTTTGCAAAAAAAAAAGAAAAAAAAAAACGAAAAAAAAAAACATGAATATAGGGTGCTAGTTATAATGAATAAACTTCAGTTTAACATCTTGTCTGATTTATTTAATCTGAAGTGGATTAGATCGTATTAATGCAGATTTTAGAGTCTTTCCATTAGTAAAATAAATACACATTCGTGTTTTTCTGTTAATTTTACGCTTTACTCTGCAGAGATGCATACACTCCACATAACAGACCTTTTGGTCCACATCCTTTTGTTTTACAGTTTTGCCTTTTATTTGCAAAAGTGGCAGCAAGCGCCAACATGTATGCTTCTGCAGATTCTCACTTATGAATGTAGCATCTCAAATACAACTATTGCAAACCGGTATTAGTGTTATGCGTACATTAAACATACTTTTTAGACTTACTTACTGCTGAACTCAGTGAAACATATCCTCCCGGAAAACTGCTGCTGAGCAAGACTGGTCCCACTTCCTCCTTTGTCCAGTCTTATGCAAACACACATGGGAGGAGCTGGAGCTCAGTTGAGGAGCATTTTAGGTCATGTTTCCAGGTCTGATCCCTTTATACAGACTGTGTTGTTTTATGATACAATGACGCTTTCATCATTGCCAACTCCAACTTCAGGTATTGGAGTCAGGGGACACATATCTCTGAGCCACAGAAACCTGAAAAAAATTGTGTGCAAGCATGTAAGATTACTGATATATTTTCTTTTATCTATTAATATGTAATTCAAGTTACCATGCAGGAGAATCCTCATTGATAAGGGTTGTGCAACAAAACAGAAGCTTAATTTTAATCCTTCTGTCGTTCATTATGACTCCAAAGTGCTGGATCACCTTAAATTTTATATGTTATTTTTTTTAATTCAGAGACAGTTTTTCCTTTTACATAATAAATTCAAGATGATATGTCTGTCTATTATTTGTCTGAATAAACAAACACACATCAGCTGACAAAACATAAGCAGTGTAAATAAAACTTTTAGTTCGAATAATTTAAGAGCAAAGTACTCTTGTAATCACTACCAAATATTAGATGGGTTGTATTTTCACTGTATTGTCATTCGTTTTTTTATATTAATCTTCCCACTGAGACTTTCCTATAGACCGCACACTGCACTGTCCCACTGAAAATGCTGTTTTCATAACTTAATGAGATTTGAGTTAATAATTAAAGTAAATTAAAAAGAGATAAAACAAACAAGATACTCAGCTATCATTGTAAAAGAGCCTTGTGGGCAACATCATAAACAAAGTTGTAGGTTAATATATAGCTAATTTATCTTGAATACAAACTGGGCTAAAGTGTAAAGTATAAAACCTACAGCTTAATATGGACAAACAGAAAAAATATAAAAACTGTTCATATGTATTCTGTATATTACTATGTAAATGTAAAGGTGAATTTGGGCTCTTTGGTAACATTTTATTATCCATTTCAGTGTGAATATGTATTCTCATTTTAAACTCCCTAATCTGCCTTCTCAATGGTGGCATGTCAACAGCTGTCCTAACTCTAAGAAGTCCAAAGTCCAGATGTCCAGTCTGGTTTGATATATTTGTACTTATATATTCCAAGGGTCAAAAACAGAGTTATATCTCCCCAATTAAGTATGACTTCAAGAGACATGTATTACTTTATTTTATTTGTATATTTTATATCACGAAAAAGCAAAACACAAGTTGATACAAGTGCATGAAAATATGGAAGTTGAATAAATTTAAGTAAAATGCATTTGGATCTCATTTTTTGTAACATAAGAACATACTATGCTTTATGATCTTATTTCACAACACAACATACACTTTAATCTTAACTAACCCTGAGGCTTCAGCATCGTGGTAGAATAAGTGTTTTCTACTTGGTAGTAGGCCTACTAGTAGTTTATACTGGAACGTGTGTGTGTGTGTGTGTGTGTGTGTGTGTGTAGAATACTTAAGGATCTGTCAAACAAAACACTGTAACGATTCACAAGATGCTGACACATGTCCGACAGGCAGTAAATGCAGTCAAATTCATCTACACACACTATTTAGATATAGGCCTTTGACAACTGTGTGTGATTCACTCAATCACTGGTTGTGTTCTGTGGCAAATGAGGTTCAAGTCCTGGCCAAAGCAATGATTTTTTTTTTCTGCAGATTTTCAAAGGGGGGGGGGGGGGGGGTGGGGGGTTACCAAGGGTGCTGGTAGGTAAATCTGCCATTGCATTACATATGTTTTGATTACTCTTGTTTAACTTTAGGTTTACACACTGCTTGGTATAAACACCTCATTAGAATAAAAACTGTTGTGAGCACAAGGAGAAAAACTCCAAACAAGAACAAACCCACATCTACAGAGTAGTAAGAATACCATGGCATTCTGTAGGACTCTGTTCTCAGGTGAGCTGCACCTTTGTGTCTCATGACAAACTCCATCCAGAAGAGGGCGTTATCCAGAGGCTTCATGGGCTGGTCTCTGTGCAGTCTGGACAGTCTCTGCATGTTCATCCTGTACGAAGGATCATTCAGGACTTCCTCTACTGCCTTAAGGAAGTTGTTATCTTTGTCCATTGTGGACAGTGTGAGAATCTGAGCTCCTCCTCTTTCTTTAAGTCGCATTAAATTATCATATTGGTCAAAAAACAATGGGATCCCCACCACTGGAACGCCATGATAAAGAGCCTCCTGGACCCCATTTGTTCCTCCATGAGCTATAAATAGTTTCATCTTGGGATGTCCTAAGAGGTCATTCTGTGGCATCCAGTCAACTAGTAAAGTGTTGTTTCCCAGATTGGCCGGTCTGTCACCTTTATGCCTCCAAATGACTTTCTGAGGTAATTTAGCAAAAGCTGCAGCGATCTCATTTGTCACATCCGCAGGAAGTGCACTCACAAAAGTTCCCAGAGACATGAGGATGACTCCATGTTCCCCTGAACTCTGCACAAAGTCCTCCAGGTGCTGAGGTAGAGGTTTGGCAGGTGTACACTGGAACCCTCCCATATAGACAAAATTAGGCATTGTGGGTCGTGGATACTCAAACACAAAGTCCACTCTCATGAGCCAAAGGTCTGCAGACAGGGATAACTCAAAAAAGTCACTGTTAGGCCC
The DNA here is from genome assembly GCF_902148855.1 of Sphaeramia orbicularis. Classification (NCBI taxonomy): domain Eukaryota; kingdom Metazoa; phylum Chordata; class Actinopteri; order Kurtiformes; family Apogonidae; genus Sphaeramia; species Sphaeramia orbicularis. The sequence goes on from NC_043959.1 coordinate 38,441,754, forward strand.
AAGATATTTTTCACATATTTGTTGGTATGTTTGTGTGATTTTTAAGTAATAGTGTATTTGGCCCAAGAGATAAAACACCATATTCTTAATTCTCTGAAGAAAAGTCATCTTATCAGTGTAACCAGTGCCTGTTATAGGAATATATGACACTGGTGAAGGAGCGAGAGAAAAATGAGCTTCTTTACCCAGGGTCCAACGAACATTATAAACCAAAGGAAGATTCAGATATTTGGCAAAAATGGCTCCCCCGCCCCAACTTGGATCAGTGAGTACTAGATCAAAATTACTGTACTTCAACATTTTCAAAAAGTCTGGGTCATTGAACATTGCTAACACAAAGTCACAGTAAACTTTGTGGACTTCAACCATTGTGTGGAACATTTTTATGGCCATATGGAGGAAACTTGTGATAGGAAGAGCCCCTCTCTCAAACTCAATGATGCCGGACATTTTGTTTGTAATGAACTCTTTATCTATGCCCCTCTCCACTGGAACTGTTATGGAATTATAATAAGTGGAATTCTCTTTGATGTACCAGCTTTTGCTGTTGCGCACCACAGTTATATTGTGTCCTCGTGAGTGTAGCGCTTGCAGTAGGACCTCCATGTTCACCCAGTGGCTGCCATCCAAAGGAAAAACCACAATTTTTCCACCATGGGAACCTTTGGAGAAGAAGGTGAGGAGCAGCACAACACAGCAGCAGTAGATCAGCCTCATCTACAATGAAAACAACAGACTATCAAATGACTGATGGGATAAAATTATCGAAGTGGAGGTAAAGTCAAATGGAACCATTTCACAATTCCTTGCGTTTTAGTAAAAGGCAAATGAATAAAATTCTTTAAAATTAGCCATTGAGTTATTTTATAGATTATTAGAATTTTTCTTTCACTCTAAAACAAATTATACAAGTGGCATCACATGTATAAGGAGACATTCAGCAAAAGTCACATTATCTTTCAATGCACTTTGCAAAAGAAAAAGTAAAAAAAAAACAAAACATGAAGATACAGTGTTAGTAACACTGAATAAACTTCAGTTTAAACTGAAATTTATTCAGTCTTACTAACACCGTATAAATCAGACTAGATGTCAAACTTTAACATCTTGTCTGATTTTTTTTAAATCTTCAATGGATTAGATCATATTAATGCAGATTTGAGACTTTCAAACAATACACATTCATGTTTTTCTGTTAATTTTACACTTTACTCTGCAGAGATGCATACACTCCACATAACAGACCTTTTGGTCCACATCCTTTTTGTTTTACAGTTTTGCCTTTTATGTGCAAAAGTGGCAGCAAGCGCCAACATGTATGCTTCTGCAGATTCTCACTTAAAAATGTAGCATCTCAAATACAACTATTGACAACCGGTGTTAGTGTTTTGCGTACATTAAACATACTTTTTAGACTTACTTACTGCTGAACTCACAGTGAAATATATCCTCCCAGAAAACTGCTGCTCGGCACGACTGATCCCACTTCCTCCTTTGTCCAGTCTTATGCAACACACATGGGAGGAGCTGGAGCTCAGTTGAGGAGCATTTTAGGTCATGTTTCCAGGTCTGATCCCTTTATACAGACTGTGTTGTTTTATTATAAAATGATGCTTTTATCATTGTCAACTCCAACTTTAGGTATTGGAGTCAGGGGACACATATCTCTGAAGGACAGAAACCTGAATAAATGTGTTCAAACATGTAAGATTACATTTTTTTTTACTCTGTTAATGTGTAATTTAAGTTACCATGCAGGAGAATACTCATTGATAAGGGTTGTGCAACAAAACAGAAGCTTCATCTTAATCCTTCTGTCATTCATTATGACTCCAAAGTGCTGGATCACCTTAACTTTTATATGTTATTTTTTTTTAATTTCAGTGACAGTTTGTTCTTTTACATAATAAATTCAAGATGATATGTCTGTCTATCATTTGTCTGAATAAACAAACACACATCAGGTGACAAAACAGCAGTGCATATAAAACTTTTAGTTCTAGTAATTTAACCCTGTTTTAGATTGATTTTATTTCTCAAAATTTGGCTGAAGTTGAAATGCATTTAGATTCTTTTTTTTTTTTTTTTTAATATGGTTTTATTAAGAAGATATTTAATCTCCTGAGATTCAGGAAACAACACGTTTTAGCTTTTTTTTAATTCAGTAATTGCAGATATTGGAAACATCATGATGCAACAGTTTTTCAGATGCATTTTTCAAAATTTTCATGGAATGTCCTTTTTGATGGACAGTTTTTGCTTTTTTTTGTATAAATCTCTGAAACTCTTGACCACAAACATGGACAGAAAACACACAGCTGGGTCTGAGGAGGTTAACTTTATGAGATCACAGAGCAGTCCAAGTTTTAGAACTAAGATAATCCTTTTGTTCACTGTATTGCTTAGGGTCTGTAGAGACTGCCCCCATGTGGTTTGGAGAATATTGTCTTTATACCCTTGTGGAAAATGAGCTGAAACTATGTGTACACAAATGTGGACGCCATGCATGAAAGGGTTAAGAGCAAACTACTCTCAGTCTACAGCACGGTGATATTTAGATTTCAGTCCGCACATCAACTGTATTTATGCCTTTCCCTTTAATTTTTAATCACCACCAAATATTTGATGGGTTGTATTTTTATTGTATGATTATTTGTTTTTTTATATTAATCTTCCCACTGAGACTTTCCCATAGACCACACACTGCACTGTCCCACTGAAAAGGCTGTTTTCATAACTCAGTGAGGTTTGAGTTAATAATTAAAGTAAATTAAAAAGAGATAAAACAAACAAGATACTCAGCTATCATTGGACTAAAGTGTAAAGTATAAAACCTACGGCTTAGTACGGACAAACTGGAAAAATATAAAAAATGTTATGTTTTCTGTATATTACTATGTAAATGTAAAGGTGAATTTCGGCTCTTTGGTGACATTTTATTATCCATTTCAGTGTGAATATGTATTCTCATTTTAAACTCCCTTATCTGCCCTCTGAATGGTGGCATGTCAACAGCTGTCCTAACTCTAAGAAGTCCAAAGTCCAGATGTCCAGCCTGGTTTGATATATTTGTACTTATATATTCCAAAGGTCAGGAACAGAGTCACATCTTCCCAATTAAGTATGACTTAAAACAGATTTATTACTTTATTTTATTTTTACATTTTCTATCACAAAAAAGGAAAACATATGTTGATACAACAGCATGAAAATATCTAAGTTGCATAAATTAAAGTAAAATGCATTTAGGTCTCATTTTTTGTAATGTTACCAGTGACATAAGAACGTACTATGCTTTATGGTCTTATTTCACAACACAATAAACACTTTAATCTCAACTAACCCTGAGGCTTAGATGTAGTAGTAGCATAAGTGTTTTCTACTTGGTAGTAGGCCTACTATACTGGAAAATGTGTGTGTGCATGTAGAATACTTGATGATCTGTCAAACAAAACACTAACGATTCACAAGATGCTGACACATGTCCAACAGCTAGTAAATGCAGTCAAATTCATCTACACACACTATTTAGATATACAGTCGCAGAAAAAAATATTAGACCACCCTTGTTTTCTTCAAGTTCCTGTTCATTTTAATGCCTGGTACAATTAAAGGTACATTTGTTTGGACAAATATAATGATAACAACAAAAATAGCTCATAAGAGTATAATTTCAGAGTTGACACCTGGACATTTTCCATGGTTTTCTTAATAATAACCAAAATCACTTAAGTTCTTATATCAATAGCTATGGCATTGTAATGTCAAAAACAGTGTTTTTAGGCATTACATGTTTTCTTTTCTGTCTGTTTTAAGCTGAAGACACACCAACCCGGCAGCTGACCATCGTCAGAAAAGGTAGTCAAACTGATCAGTTGGCACCAGTCTCCCCAACGCGGTCAAAAAGTGTGAAAAACACACCAAATCAACTACAGACTTGAACATAGTTCTGCGCTTGCATGAGACATAAACCCGGAAATGACGGAACATCCCTGTAGACCAAAACCCAGAGCTCGCTATTGTCAGTCACAGTTGTCAGCAGAGTGTTGAGTAGTCAAGAAGGGTTGGTGTTGTTGGACTTGTTGAACAGATGGCTAGTAATAAGACGATACTGGCATTGTCAGCTCTCTGGCTTTTTCCTGAAGAAGAAAGATGTCGCAGGCGAAAACTGCAGAGAAATCGCACTATGCTAGAAATGCTAATAGTGCTCACTTCATGAAGTCCATAGTCAGCACTGACTGGCACTCATTCAGATACAATATGAGCAGTGAATGGCCTATTATAGAAGACAATAACTGTATGAAGTACCTTGGCATAGCTGTATTCACATGTAGACCTCTCATTCACTGATTCACCAGTCAAGGGCTATCTCTCCACCAATCAGATTGGTCCGACTGAACGACAGGTAGTAGCCGATTACACATGTTGAATCGGCCAAAAAGACTGGCGACGGCATTAACAACGGCCGATTGAATGGAACACACCAACCAGACTCATGTCACCGACCTCGCCAGACAGCCCGACAACGTCCAACCACCGAAAATTGGGTTGGTGTGTCTTTGCCTTTAGTCACATGATAGACACAGGAGTTCGTACTTGATTGCATAACCATTGTTTCTGATGACTTTTGACAGTCTAATAATTTTTTCCGCGACTGTAGTAGACCTTTGTTTGACAACTGTGTGTGATTCATTCAATCACTGGTTGTGTTCTGTGGCCAATGTCATGCAGTTCTATAGTTACGACTGTATAATAATTCATTCCATACCTTCCTTGGCGGTCCATTTGTTTTTCATGCAGACCTGAATGCTGCTTGAATAGACAGTTGTCTCTTCATGATTATTAGACTTTAATCTAGTTCAGATTTAAGGTCCTTTACCACATAAACTCTAGTCAAAAATGGCACATGCGCTGTAGACCCCCCCCCCCCCCACACACACACACACACACACACACACACACACCTCCAATACAAGAGGGAGAGCCTGGAGGTGCCCAAGCACCACCCACAGTAGGTAACACTTCAGACAGTAAGACTGGGGTTCAAATCCCGGCCAAAGCAATGACTTTTATTCTGCAGATTTTCGGGGGGGGGGGGGGGGGGGGGGGGTCGGCCATTGCCAATATTTTTAATTACTCTTGTTTAACTTTAGGTTTACACACTGTTCGGTATAAACACCTCATTAGAATAAAAACTGTTGTGACCACAAGGAGAAAAACTCCAAACAAGAACAAACCCACATCTACAGAGTAGTAAGAATACCATGGCATTCTGTAGGACTCTGTTCTCAGGTGAGCTGCACCTTTGTGTCTCATGACAAACTCCATCCAGAAGAGGGCGTTATCCAGAGGCTTCATGGGCTGGTCTCTGTGCAGTCTGGACAGTCTCTGCATGTTCATCCTGTACGAAGGCTCATTCAGGACTTCCTCTACTGCCTTCAGGAAGTTGTTTTCTTTGTCCACTGTGGACAGTGTGAGAATCTGAGCTCCTCCTCTTTCTTTAAGACGCATCAAATTATCATATTGGTCAAAAAACAATGGAATCCCCACCACTGGAATGCCATGATAAAGAGCCTCTTGAAGTCCATTTGTTCCTCCATGAGCTACAAATAGTTTCATCTTGGGATGTCCTAAGAGGTCATTCTGTGGCATCCAGTCAACTAGTAAAGTGTTGTTTCCCAGATTGGCCGGTCTGTCACCTTTATGCCTCCAAATGACTTTCTGAGGTAATTTAGCAAAAGCTGCAGCGATCTCATTTGTCATATCAGCAGGAAGTGCACTCACAAAAGTTCCCATAGACATGAGGATGACTCCATGTTCCCCTGAACTCTGCACAAAGTCCTCCAGGTGCTGAGGTAGAGGTTTGGCAGGTGTACACTGGAACCCTCCCATATAGACAAAATTAGGCATTGTGGGTCGTGGATACTCAAACACAAAGTCCACTCTCATGAGCCAAAGGTCTGCAGACAGTGATAACTCATTAAAGTCAATATTTGGCCCAAGGGTTTTTTCACATAATTGTTGGTACGTTTGTGTGATCATTAAGTAATAGTGTATTTGAGCCAACAGATAAAACATCATATTTTTAACTCTCTGAAGAAAAGTCATCTTATCAGTGTAACCAGTACCTGTTATAGGAATATGTGACACTGGTGAAGGAGCGAGAGAAAAATGAGCTTCTTTAGCTAGGATCCAGCGAACATTATAAACCAAAGGAAGATTCAGATATTTGGCAAAAATGGCCCCACCGCCCCAACTTGGATCAGTGAGTACTAGATCAAAATTACTGTACTTCAACATTTTCAAAAAGTCTGGGTCATTGAGCATTGCTAACACAAAGTCAATGAAAATTTTGTGGACTTCAATCATTATGTGAAATATTGTTACGGTCAAATGGAGGAAACTTGTCAAAGGAAGAGCCCCTCTCTCAAACTCCATGATGCCGGATGTTGTGTTTGTAATGAACTCTTGGTCTATGCCCCTCTCCACTGGAACTGTTATGATGTTATAATATGTGGAATTTTCTTTGATGTACCAGCTTTTGCTGTTGCGCACCACAGTTATATTGTGTCCTCGTGAGTGTAGCGCTTGCAGTAGGACCTCCATGTTCACCCAGTGGCTGCCATCAAAAGGAAAAACCAATATTTTTCCACCATAGGAACCTTTGGAGAAGAAGGTGAGGAGCAGCACAACACAGCAGCAGTAGATCAGCCTCATCTACAATGAAAACAACAGACTATCAAATGACTGATGGGATAAAATTATCTAATTGCAGGTGAAGCCTTGTAGAATAATTTCACAATGACTTGCTTTTTAGTAAAAAGCAAATGGACCATAGATATAGATTACAAAGTTTATGAACATTTTTCTTTGTACAATAAACAAGTGACATTAGTATGTACGAGGGTAAATTCCGTAAAACTCTCATTACCTTTCAATGCACTTTGCGAAAGAAAAAGAAAAAAAACAAACATGAAGATATAGTTTTAAAGAGAATAAAGTTCAATTTAACATCTTGTCTGAATCATTGAATCTGAAGTGGATTAGGTCATATTAATGTGGAGCATTTTGCACACATTAAATATATTTTTTACTTACAGCTGGACAATGAATTCACAGTGAAATATATCCTCCCAGATAACTGCTGCTCAACACAACTGCTCCCACTTCTTGATTTGTCCAGTCTTATGCAAACACACATGGGAGGAGCTGGAGCTCAGTTCAGGAGCATTTTAGGTCATGTTTCCAGGTCTGATCCCTTTAAACAGACTGTGTTGTTTTATGATAAAATGACGCTTTCATCGTTGTCAACTCCACCTTCAGGTATTGGAGTCAGGGGAAACATGAGCAGCACAACACACACCAACAGATCAACCTCATCTACCATAAAAACAGTAGATAATCATTCGACTGAGGTGCTCCAGTCTTTCACCTTTCACAAAAAACACAACAAATTGGATTTCAGCATCATCCCTACTGTCATTATTGATCGGGTGCCAAAGGGGGCACCATGTAGACCTTTGGATTAAATCCTCATAAGAGTAATTAAAATCTGAAAGGTTGAAAATCGTATGATGACATCATGGTGATATTAATACTGGTATTGAGAAAGCTCTCTAATAGTTTGTCTGTCCAACTCTAGTTTGATTATGTCATCCATTCACATAGTTTTTAGGACCTGAACCTGGACCTGACAACTAACACTATGCCCACAGGTTTGTACTGTAGGTACTAGGCATGATGGGTAATAACTACATCCACCTTTCTTATCACCCTCATACAACCATGACTCCAAAACAGGGTCAGTAAATGTAAGTAATGTGCAAAGTTATTATGGTTTTCAATTTAAAGTGATGTGAAAGTTCTGACTGAGGTCATGCTGCAACAAATCAGATCTGTCGGACTCAGAATCACATATGTAAATTGCTTGGATCAGGATTTCAAAGAACATCTTTCATGGGATTTATGGTGCACACATTGTTTTGAAAAAGTAAATCACATTTGTGCCTCTTTTGCTTGCGGTGTTAATGAACAAAACTAAATATTCTGGGCCATGGAACTTTTTTTTTCTTCTTAAATTTCAGTTAAAGGAAAACATACAAACAATCACAATCCCATCCATTTTTACCAACAAAGACTGGCAAAAACAGTCCCTGTTAGAGCATTTGACATTGCTGCTAATTAAATATGTGTTTTATATTCAGAAATCTCTGCTAAAAAAATTTTGCTTTTGGTCAAATGTAGCTGATGACAGTGATTTAAAATCTTCAGCTTCAACCAGTGGACTATTAACACATCCTCTGTTCTCCAATCCTTTCTCCCCACTGTTAGACTCCATAGGGGAAGCAGAAAATCACCATCCCAGATAAATGTTGTTGCTCAGTGGTAGTGTTGGCGGTCGCTGCTAGTCCACTCAGATAAAAGTGGGAAGATATTCAGAGAACCGACCATCTGGGATCTAAAACCTATAAATGATATGTTGTGAAAAAACAGATGATACTTTCTTCACACTGTTTTAAGGTAGGCATTGAAGGCATTGAACCTGATTTTCAACCAGATGAGCGAAGTCCACAGGGACCGTCTACAAAGTGCATCATCTTAGAAAAGCTGGAAAATGTGTGTGTGTGTATGTGTGTGTGTGTGTGTGTTTTGGATTACCTCTACCTACTTACTAGTGTTATGTTATAATGAAGAATATTGTCCTGAATTATTCATGCAGGCGTTGTTGAAATTATCTGTTATATAAACCTCCTGACCTTGCTGAATAAAGCGTTCATTAATTGAAGGATGAGAGTTAAGTTGTTGTTCAGACTGACTTAAAAATGACACTGAGATGGAAAAAAATGTTACACTGAAGTGAAGTGTAAGTCTAAGCCACTCATACAGAAGTGACTTGTATGTACAGTATTTGAGTTTTGAATAGTTATAGTCATAATGAATTGAATACATTGAATAGCTTTTACAGGAGTTAAAGGGGTCATATTTTGCCAAACCCACTTTTATTAGTCTTTGGTACATTTATTTGTGTATTTGGACCCTAATAGTTCCAAAAGTTTGAATTTGAACCCTACAGGTGCTGCAAAGCTATCTTTATATTCATTTTGGCAAAAAATTGAGTGGCTTTCTACAACCTGTTTTAATTCCTTCTTAATTTGTTACATCTATAACTAGTTAGGTCACGACATTTGCACATATAAGGTCAAGACTTCTGAGTTTCTCCAAGTACGCTGTAATTGTTTGTCAGCAGCAGTGGTTGTAGTCCAAACTGAAAATATGTCCAAACTTTGAGCTGATTACCTAAAATGCTCAGTAGTTGGTTGAACAGGACAGAGCAGCACAGCCAACAACCTGGGCATGAAGTGGCTCATTTGCATTTAAAGGGCCAGCGCTCAAAACGACCTTTCTGGTGTCATTACTTAGAAATAGGGTTGAAGATGGACCTGTGGAGTTTAATTAATAAAAAATTCAGACCTAAGCAGAGCATTTACAGTTTAGACAACAGGGAAATGTTTTAAAATGCATAATTCCATTTAAAAAAAAGGAAAATATCACTCCTTTAAGTAAAATATAATTTATATGTCTCTGTATTGTTATAATATAAAATTACTGGAAATCTTTCACAACAAACATTCTAAAACATTCAGCTTCTTTTTCCTCAAAATAAGTGGTCTAGTTTAACTTGTTTTTTTTTTTTTTTTTTTTTCAACCCATAAAGACCCAGTGTGACTTTAGTGTCAGTTCCCAAATATTTTTTTTTTTCTATTTAACCTTTTATTAAGTAATTTATGACCATTAAATGTATATTGTATTCTGTATTTTGCATTTTTTCAGTGAAAATCAACTATTTTCTTATATTTTATTTCCTGATCATGTAGCTGTTCATCATCTGTTCATCAGTAACTGAACATAAACCCAGTGTCTCCATCCACTGTCATTGATCCAACTCCATGGGTTTTACTGGTGAATCAATGTTATAGAAGATGACAGTGTTTCCATGTTCACTCCGGAGCCTCTGAATGTCCAAATGGGTCATATCTGATGACCATGAAAAGATGACAAATTGTATTTTACACCCATTATTTACATGTATTGATGGGATTAAAGGTTCAGAAGTTACTAAACAGTTTAGATCAGTCAATGTTTTTTGTGAACAGTGGCTGTTTGGGTGTTTATGGGTTAATAGCTAACCATAATTATCAAGGTTTCATTAATGTGTTTAAAGATTTTGGTGTTCCAATAGTGTTAAGACTGAAGTTATTGAACATTTAATGATGAAAACAAACAAATAAATAAGTGTTAATTGTTTTTGATTGTTATAGTTTAACTAATAGGTTCTATTAGTACGTGCAGTGACTGTGATGTCTCCTCAGAATGCTTAAGTTGTTAAATATATGTCACATAACCTCTGTTCATTGTTACATTTTGTAGACGTTCCCGACAAACCTGTCTCACAGCTGGTGCCGAAGTCCAACGTCTGTTTGTAGAGTGTGCTGTGCCAGTTGAAATTACTTTTCACAGCGCTGCCTGGTCTGTAGTTGAACTTTTCAGACAAGTTGTCCTTTGACTTAATCATGTAATGACCCAACTCCTACCAAAGACAAGATTATAATATCTGCTAATCATTTTTGGTCCTATTTCTGAATAAACGATTATACTTCAGGATGAAAAATCCAGCCGTTTCATCTTGTACAGTTTAAAAGCAAAATGCAGTTTTTCTGTGATGTCAAACTGGCTGTGTCATTTAGATGTTAATCTGCTCTTTACTCGCTGTTGGCTTTGCATTTTTTAACCTTTCACTCAGTAATCGCTGCAATACAGTATATTACTGACTAGATTGTCTGCACTGTCACTGTACTGTATTGTCACTTTTAAATAAAACTAAGCATCAGAATTTTATATAGGTCACAAACAGTTCTAGATGTGGAAAAAAATGTCCTGCATGTAAAAAAAAATGGGGAAAAAAGAAGGAAAGTAAAGGTGCCATGAGATCAGACATACTTGCAATTAGGGCTGTAAGAAAATATCGGTTTTGCAATATATTGCAATATTTCATTTCACAATACTGTATCGATATTAAAAAGTACTGTATCGATATTTTTAGGTATTTATTCAATTGCAGATATTGTGGAGGTTCATTTTTTTTTTTTTTTTCTTTTTTGTTTCTGTTTTATTTATTCTCATTTAACACTCTTTTATTAAATAATGTCAGTTCCTTTGTTGATATCGCACAAAAATACTGTTCTGATGTTAGTTCTGAACTAATAGAATATGAACATTTGAACAGGATCTTAAACTGTAATGTCTGTAAAACAGAATTTCAATTTGAACACAGGAACATTTTGTGATATAACATTAGATCCTGTTGTGATCAAATCCAAACGTGTTTAGTATTTGTGCAGATTTCTGGTGTAATTCAATTCTTCAAGGAAATAATCATTTAAAAAAACAGAAACAAACAAAACATTGCCTTTTTAGCAGTATCATGATATATCGTGATATATCGTATCGTGATCCTAGTGTTGGGATTTGTATCGTATTGCTAGATTCTTGCCAATACACAGCCCTACTTGCAATGAATGTGATAACAATAGTTTACACAAAATTATAATTTTTTGTAAGAAATAGTTGTCATGCAGCCCAATACAAACAAAAGCATGTTCCACTATTTAGATATTGACACAGCGTTTAGTCAGAAAAAGGTCAAAGTGCTTGTGTAGTTTTTGCTGAAGCTCTGTGTGAGTGGGTATTCTCATCAGATTAAAGATAAAAGAACCTTCCCACCCACCCAAAACACATTTTTTTTCCAGCTAGAGAAGGGTGATGATCCTCCTAATCCCATCTCTCAGTCCCACCGCACGCTGTCACCATGGAAGCAGGCACATTCACTGAAAGACACAAAAACACTGACACAACCACACAAAGCATCGTATGCGACTGTGGACACCAGCTGAATGCTGTTATGAAACTGGGAAGCACAATCTCAGCGGCAGAGCTTTCATTATTGTGCTGTGGAGAGGTAGTGGGGTGGCTACATGGATAGCAGGGATGCTAAAAGAAAGAGAGGGCGTGGGGTAAGGAGGGGGGAATGGGGCGGGCTTTATGAGGGAAGAGGGGGAGGAGTAGGAGGAGGAGAGGAAGAAGGAGAAGATGAGGATGTGTTGCCTGTGCACAATTGGAGACAGCAGGGAGTGAAGCAGCATCCGTACGAGGCTGAGGGAAGGAAACTGCATGGAATGGAGGAGTGTTACAGCAGCACCACCGCTGTCATCACCCCATCCCCACCACTCTGGACTGTGTGTTAATGACAGAGACTCATTGCAGGTAAGAACACAGCTTTGGTGTATTTTATTATGTGATGCGCAGATGCAGTTGGGGCAGGTTAGCAAGGTGAATGAAGAGTGAATCCTTGGATTGATTCAGTAGCCATGCACATACACAGCTGTTTCTAAATCTAAGTCAGGTTGTCATAAAGCATTCATAGGATGTTGTTGATTTTTTTTTTTTTTTTTTTTTTTTTACAGATTTACATTTTCTGTTCTTTGAAATCTATAATTGAATCTGCATGGAGAAGGGATATCAGAAGGTGATTGCCATGGATTTGAACCCTCAGCCTAAGGTATTGGTTGATGCCAGTTTCTCTTTTTATCAGGTCTGGAATGCCCGAGGGACCAGCTGTGTGGATCCAGTGCCTTCTCTGAGATGATGCTGAGAGCAGGAGGGGCAGCCAGCTCTCGCACACTGCTGCTGCTGCTACTGTCGTTGCTGTCCTGTAACCACCTGTGCCACTCACTGCGTAAGTTTGTCTCATCAGTGGGAATTCCTTATCACATTTACATGTCTGAGGACGAGAGACTCAGTGTGACAGATGGTCACTGACAAAGCAGGTACTAGTAAGAGAGAGAGAGAAAAAAAAGACACAAAAATTGTCTTTTGCTGGTATAGCCTCATGAAAGTCCACTTTACCTATAGCAGTGGTTCCCAACCTTTTTTGGCTCGTGACCCCATTTTAACATCACAAATTTCTGACAAACCCAGACATTCCAATTCCAAACGGAGACTTTTTTTTTTTTTTGCTAAAATTTGTTTTTGATCATGTAATAGTTTGCTACACTATGTTGCAAATAAACGTTAATTTTAGATGACATTTAGTCTATATAATGTATATAATTAAGGATGGAGGCAGAAAAGCCAGGTGTAGATTACTGCACAAAGTGAGAATTTGATTTTCCTTGGTCAGGATATGTACAGTCAGTCCAGCTTGGATTTACAAGGCTGACAATTAATACTGAACAAACAATAACTCAAACTATGAATTACGAAAGAGCCGCGGCATCTGAAACCGACCACAATGAACATTTGAAAGATAACAGCACCACAGTGCTTCAGTTTCAGCTTCAGTGTTTGTCATGTCTTGTATGGATTGTGATTGTCTCTCTCAACTCACCCTATATTTTTTTTTTATTAGCGAGGTTTTTTTTTTATTTTTATCAATTACTAGAAATTTCAGATGACCCCATTTGAATTCCAGGCGACCCCACATGGGTTCCCGACCCCAAGGTTGAAAAACACTGACCTACAGTATTGTACAAACAGTAAACACTGAATGACACTGATATGATTTAAACAAAATGTACCAGGTGTATTCAGGCAAGAAAAGGAGAACGCACAACAAATTAAAAGTCACAATGGCGACTGATAAGTGTCTGCAAAGCTATAAACTGAAGTGAACCGAGGGGAGCAGGGTGGGCAGATAGTGTCAGAATGATGATGATGCATTGAGTCAGGAATGTCACTTGTAAGAGGTGGCGGGCAGGAAAGGAATATGAGAGTGGAGGGAAAGAGGAGCGATCTGCCAGTGCTGTCATTGTTAATGTACCGTATGTCTGTATACGTGTGTTTGCTATATTTATAGACACATGCATCTACATATGAACAGCATCTATCTGAAAAGAACTCAACATTTTGTCTTGCACATTTAACTGGAAGAAGTCGTTTCATCTCGCTGTTATAACAGTGTTATTAGATGAAATTATCCATATTTTTAAAGCATTACTTATTTGCTTTTTTTGTCACATTGCCCACTCCACCTGGCAGACAACAGCATGTACTGAGTAAAGCCTCTTTGGAAATGCAGTGATTACTTTACACTGAATGTTAATTTTGTACATCAGTATTTTTTAGATGATTTCTAACCAGGGGATTGCAATATAGCCAATCGTTTATCAACTTATACTGTATGTAATTTCATATCTTGGTAACAGTATATCATGATAGAGTAACTGATTGGGAAATTAAGTTAGGAAGTGGTTTAAAGAGTTGTTTTATAGTTCATTAGATTTGATTCTTTTCTTCGTTGTTCTTCAAACTTCTGTGTTGTCTTCATGCTGTTTTCCAGTCTGCATTTTGTTTAATTGAACTCTTTAAAACCTGACGTACCATCGCTGACACACCCTGTGCACATGCAGTTTGGTTGGCTGTAACTCTTTCACTGTTTGTGCAATTGGAAAAATTCCAACAGTTTCTGAAACCTGAGTTGTTCCGCTTTATGGGTTTTATTGGGTCATTATTGTAATTTCACTCATGCCTGTACTAGAAACTGGAGAAGAAGCCATTTTAGCAAGATAATAACATGCAGTAAAGTGTAGATAACTGCTAAATTTGGAAAGATCTGGGAAAAAAGTGCTCTGGAAAGATGGGCAAACAAACTCACTCACAGCATATTTTCTACCCTTTTAGTTAGTCAAAATAAGAAAGAAAGTCCAGGAGAACCAGTTTAGGCTTAGGGTTTGAAGGGTTAAGTGCACAAAACACCAAAATGAGAAAAAAGTATGGCTAAAAAGAATGTGGTTTATGACCCAATGGGAATTTTTTTTCAATAATAGATATGTCCTATTGATATTATTTCAAACAACTTTTTTTTTCAGGATTTTTTGGGTCTGTTGTGCTAAACATATGTGAATGAATGATGCAGCAGGTTCAGCTATAGGCAGGATGCTGGTGATAGTGTGGGAGAGCCCGAAGAGATGACAAATTTGCTGATTTCACAGTCATTGATTGGGGGTGTTACAGCCTTTGCCTCTATTGATCCACATACTCAAAGGGTGACAGCATTCCTTTGTGGTCATTCTCGTGGTTGGTTTCCAGCCACAGTCTTCATCCATAAATCGAGTTTATCACCGTGATGATGAATGATTTAAGGAGAAGGGTGAAAGAATTTGATTGTAATGTAAAATGGGATCAATATTTTTCCACTCTGTAGTCCGACTCTGTTTCAGGAAAATGCTTTACGGTCTTGTATAAAACAGCTCCGGTTATTACATACCTGCATTAATTCCACGAGTCTACAGTTTATCACCTTTGTGTTTTAACAAATGTAAGCTAGGTGAATAGATATAATATTGTGGTATTTAAGGACTGAAACACTGACCACAAATACAATGCAACGGTTCCAAGAGAATTTTTTTTTTTTTTTACAAATAATACTACAGTACGCAAATACGATATTCTACAGATTGTGAAAGGAATGTGATCTTTATGCACATGTACAATACCCAGTTCAATATAATCTCCAAAGTTTTCTTTTATTACCAGAATCACAGCTCTCAGAGGAAATACTCCTGAGTGGCCTTATGCTTCATTACTTATATAAAGCAGAGTGATGAAAAGCCTCTGACTCATGTTTGTACAGTACATTACTAGCAAGTGACTGTATAGAGGATGTTCATTTATCATAATGATTAGATTTTCACTTTTGTTTTATTTTTATAATGATTCTTACCGCAGCTTGTGATGTATTCAGTGGGTGTTTTGATAGAAGCTTGTGTTTGTCTTCTCTGGAAGCTTCCCTCCAGTGTTCATTTCAAGAAACCCTACACTTGAACACAATGTGAAGGTCATGTGAATGCAACACTGTCTGAGAACTAAGCTACAAAGTGAGCTGGAAGTTGGCTGATTCTCAGACGGTACAGAAATCAAAGCGGTTGTCGTTTTTGCAGAATTAAGTAGGAATTAATAGGTCATATTTTTATCTCTTTATGTCTTTTTAGGGGTTCCAAAACTCTCCTCCTATGCAAAAGCAGAGGACAAACTGTTCAAATACCTCTTTGGAAACTACCAGAAATGGGTTCGTCCAGTGGAATACCTAAACCAGACCATCTGTGTGAAGTTTGGACTGGCTATATCCCAGCTGGTTGATGTGGTAAAGATATAAGAGCATATTCTGTCACATTTTACCATATTTTAAGGCATCTGCTTCTTAAAAATCAACTAACATTACTCTGACTACTATTGCTCACTGATTAATTGTATTTTCATTGCAATATGAACATGCATGATAAACCCAGAGAAAAAAAAAATACTGCCTGAAATATAATGAATAGGAAGAACCATATGATTTTCATTTGCCACTGCTTTCACACTTAGCACAACAAACGTTTGGCCAATCAGAACAAGACGCAGCTACACTCAGATTAATTTGGTGGTGATTTTTTTTGTTTTTACCCCGCCCTCTGAAGGGGAGGCAAGTGGTATTGTTTTTGTTTCAGTTTGTTTGTTTATTTGTTAACACTCTAGCAGCAAAACTATTGGTTGGATTCATACCAAATTGGTTTATAGACTGCCAGTGACCTAGAATAGATGTCATTACACTTTAGGAAAAATATGTCAAAGTTTAAATTTTTTATGAATTTTTTTTATCTGTTTTTTTCCTATTTATTTATAAAGGGGTAAAATTTTACATGTCTATAGCAACAAAACTTATTGGTTGAATTCATACCAACTTGGGTTTATAGATTGCCAGTGACCCAGAATAGATGTGGTTACATTTTGGGAACAGAAGATCAAAGTTCAAATTTTTTATGAATTTTTCAAATCTTTTTTCCTCTCCCATTTACTTATAATGGGCGAATGTTAGCATGTCTATAATAACATCAATTTTCTTTCAATTTACTACAAACTTGGCTCATATATGGAGACATTTGTTATGCTGACATCAGCACATGCATAGACATGATGACATCAGCTGGATCCATGCCAAAATAAGCTACAACACGTGCGAGGGGCGGGGTTTGTTGTGCCTGGCACCACTTGATCGTACCGTTTATTGCAACCTATATTGTCATTGTAATATGGTACACGGTAGATTCACCTTCCATTATGCAGGCATAATGCAGACTATTTTATTTATGTGCTAGGTTTAACATATAAAACTACAAACTATGTGTTCAAATATTTTTTTTGTTGTTGTTGTTGGTTCAATATTCCAGGATGAGAAAAACCAGTTAATGACAACCAACGTGTGGATGAAACAGGCAAGTAAAGATGTTTTCTGCAACTACACACAATGAAAGGAACTCTGGGTTTCACAGTCATCTTAAGAAGGAACATATCGCTTCATCATACAGCGTAGCCCCTTTATCATCAAGGAAGTGTTTTAAATCAACTACAGACTTGTATGACATTTAGAGAGAACTAGACAGCCTCTCCACACTCCTTTATCTTTCTTGTGGTCTGGTGGCATTTCACTGACAGTCCTCATCTGTATGAGTACTTTCGGCCCTGTGCCCACACACCTGCCTCCACTGGACGCCTCCTCCCCACTGTTACTGTCAGCCTTATTCATGGTCTTGGATGTCCTGTGTCTCACACATCTTATGAATTATCCCCAAAGACCTGGATTTGCTATTCAGGTCAGCTGCTCCCTTTCACATTGATTGATTGCGTCATGTAAAATGGGAGATGGAGGACAACGGTGATCTCTCACAGATGACATTTCTTAAGTGAAAGTAAGGATAAATTATATAATTGCATCAGAGCTTTCGGAGTGTTATTGGATCTGAAGTTCGGTAAAATATTACATCTAAGCACGGAATTATTAAGTATGTAGACACTACTATGAGCTTTGTGTTCATTGAAATTTTTTCTTTATTCCTAAAATGTGTTCAGTTTAATGAATTCTCTAGTTCTGTTTGTAGGAATGGACTGATATGAAGCTCAGATGGGACCCAGACGACTATTTGGGCATCACAACCATCCGAGTTCCCTCTGATAGGATTTGGCTCCCTGACGTTGTTCTGTATGATAAGTATGTGTTGTAATGCTAGGAAAACACTTAAAACATGTTCTTTCATTTCTTACATGATCGCCTCAATGAAAAATAGGTCTGTCTACTGTGAAATTTACTTAATGATTTGAGGCAATAGAAATGTGGAGAACTTTACAATAAGACTACCCTTATACACAGTAAATTGTAACTGTTTTAACAATATCAAAACACTACTACTGTTTCATAACCCTCAAATTATCCTTTGGGTCAATTTGACCCCATTCGATGTTTATCATCCAAAAATAATAATGGACTTTTTTTTTGCTCGTATTTCATGACTTTAATGGGGACAACTGATTAAGGGTAAAATTATCATGATTATATTTTTTCAAGGTGCTGAACACATATCACACGCATTAGTGTTCCTCTGGGGTCAATTTGACCCTAAGCTGTTTTATCTGTGTAAAACTTGTCTGTCTGTGTGTGTGACCTAACATCCTCACTCCTGCAGATGAATAGTAGATACTTTTGAGTTGATACATGGGGGTGGGGAAAACAGCTATTCCCACCATAACTTTGATACTTTTCGTGGTGTGGGCATGTGGGAAACATCTTGACTTGTACAGTCATGAAAAAAATGATTAGACCATCCTTGTTTTCTTCAATTTCTTGTTAATTTTAATCCCTGGTACAACTAAAGGTACATTTGCTTGAACAAATATAACAATAACAACAAAAATAGCTCATAAGAGTTTAATTTAAGAGCTGATATCCAGACATTTTCCATGTTTTCTTGATAATAACCAAAATCACTTCAGTTCTTATATAAATATCTATGGCACTTTACTGTCAAAAACAGTGTTTTTAGGCATTCCATGTTTTCGTTTTTTGTCTGTTTTACTCACGATACACACAGGAGTTAGTACTTGATTGCATAACCATTGTTTTTGATGACTGTTGATGGTCTAATAATTTTTTCTGCGGTTGTAGGCTTACAACTTGATCACATCCAAGTCTTTCCAACTACAGATGCCTGCACTCTAAAATTATCATCACACATTCAATATTGTCAGTTGATAGTTATATGAAGAACTCGAATAATGACTTAGCAGCATGTCTACCTTGAGTTGAAGTGAGTAGAGGGACCAGAGTGTCCTGTCCTCTAGTAGCGCTCGAAGAGAGGTCAACTCACTGATAGGTTTTATTATCAAGGGGTTGTTTATGTATTCAACAAATAAACAAAGTGCCTGACACAAAACTTGGTCAACAATTTTATGTAAATCATTTTCTGGAGGCAAATATCCCTGGGGTCAGATTGACCCCAAGGGTAAAATGTATTAGTAATATTTGAGGATAATAGGAGGGTTAACTATGCTAAAAACTCTCAGATCTTGCTGGTGGCTTTTCTTATTTAATCTGGTCCTATCAGTGACTTATTGCTATGTTATCCATTTACTAATGAGTTACTAATATTTAAGATACCAAACAGCACCACAATAAAACTCTTAACTTCAGTCTGCATGAAAAACTCCTTGCTTATGTTATGCGCCTGTGATAATAATGTGCAGGGCTGCTGACAGCGCACTAAAAATGTCAAGGTAAACCATGTATCCAAAGCCTTAGTGAATGAATCATCATGTGATAATGTCCAATGACTTTTTGTGAGTTGTAAGATATACCAACAGAAGTTAAATGCTTCAAATTTAATAGCAATTTATCAGTTGAAGCTGATACTTGTAGATGCCAAATAAATTTGATTTTATGTTGATGAGTATCTTTTAATGCTGATTTCTTGGCTTTGGTTCTGAATCCTAAGGTGTGCTTTTTTTAAATTCCAATTTTTAAGTTAAACAACAAGAACATAACAGTACACATTATAGTACATTATAATACTTTTTTTTTTAGCAAGTTTATACACTAAAAGCAATAAATACATAAAAATAAACAACATGAAGTTGCCTGTTAAATTAATAAAAAACATATAGGGATTTATGCATGACGCATGTCCTGATGCTCATGAGATATACTACATACATTACATACGTAAGTGCTGACATTACATATGAGATCAAACACCATACATGTATAAATATTTGATATTTAAGAAATGTATTCATAGCCATGAAGGTATTGAAGGAAGTTAGCCTGACCTTCTTGTTCTGGGAGATAAAAACTTGAGGGAAAAAAAAGTGAAGTGATGGAAAAAGAAGACAAATGAAACCGAACAGATGCTTGTAAAACATGCATTAATGAAAATATGGAGGCTGTGCTAAACACACTACACAGCCTCTCAAAAGACTAAATCAAGTCCTCAAAGACAGAAAGGTGTCCTTATCCAGGATAGAAGCCACCTTCAGTGATGTATGAAATAATAATGGAACAACACATGCCATCTGATGCTTAACCATGAATGTGTGGGCTCATTATTTGGCAGCTGTGTGAAAATGTTTACAATATTATGAATTTAATTACAAACCATATTTAAATGCTTTGTAAAGGTAGTTGTAGGTACTTAGTATATTTATATTATATTTCTTAAACAGCTCAGATGGACGTTTTGAGGGAACGGTCACTAAGGCTGTTGTTAAGTTTGATGGAACCATAACCTGGACACCACCAGCCAATTACAAGTCAGCCTGCACCATTGATGTGACCTTCTTCCCCTTTGACCTCCAGAACTGCTCAATGAAGTTTGGTTCCTGGACCTATGATGGTTCCCAGGTTTGTGTCTATCCTCTACTACAGGGGTGTCAAACGTATGGCCTGTGGGCCAAAAATGGCCCACCAAAGGGTCCAATCTGGCCCATGTGGTGAATGTGCAAAGTATAAAACTTATACAGTCACAGTCAAGGGGGTCACTGAGTCTTTACAAGTTGTTCTGACTATTTTGCTAAATAATATGCATTTCAGTTTCAGATGCCTGTTACTACATATTTTGTGCCTTTGTAGATCCAATGTAATCTATAAATTGTAGGGCTGTCAAAATTAATGCATTAATTTGAATTAATCTATCATCATAATTAATCTGATTCAAAATGTTTAATGCAATCAGCACATCTACAGCGCAGAAGGACTCTGAATGTCTCTGCCAATGCATTTGGGGCAGTTTGTCCAAGAAGAGTTACTGTTGAATGAACAAATGGGCAGTTGATCTGGTAGTGACAGGCAGCAGAACCAACCCATAAAGATGGAAGACACTAAACAGCACGTTGGCCCTCTGGATGGAAATATGAGTAGAAAAAAAAACAAGATCCATGTTGTTGAAACGGCTGAAGGTGTTTAATAAACACGTTAAGTGCATATATATTCCCTTCTTTCTTGAGTCTGTTTGCTCATGCATAATGAAATGCAATTAATATAGATTAATGATATGAATTGAATGAACGAAATGAATGATATTTAATTGTGATTAATCAAAATAGATCCACAGCAACCCTGTGATTAATCTGATCAAAAATGTTAATTGTTTGACGGCAGTAATATATATATATTTGTGCTAAACATAATCAGATTTGGAGTTGTCACTATTTACAGGTTATTATGCCATTATTTTACTGACCCACTTGAGATCATATTGGGCTGTATATGTGGCCCCTATAACTGAAGAGTTTGACACCCCTGCTCTGTATGTTTAGTCTGCATTGGTATCAACAGGAACCACGTGACTAACATATGAACAAACTTTCCACAGGTGGACATTATTCTGGAGGACTTCCATGTGGACAAACAGGACTATTTTGACAATGGTGAATGGGAGATAGTCAAAGCTACTGGTAGTCGTGGTTTGAGGAGAGATGGCAGTTCATCCTATCCCACCATCACCTACTTCTTCATTATCCGCAGACTCCCTCTGTTCTACACCCTTTTCCTCATCATCCCCTGCATTGGATTGTCCTTCCTCACCATCCTTGTCTTCTATTTACCCTCCAACGGCGGTGAGAAGATCTCCTTGTGCACCTCAGTGCTGGTGTCTCTCACTGTTTTCCTCCTGGTCATTGAAGAAATCATCCCCTCTTCGTCCAAGGCCATCCCTCTTATCGGGGAGTACCTCGTCTTTACCATGATCTTTGTCACGCTCTCTATCATCATCACTGTCTTCGCCATCAACATCCACCATCGCTCCTCTTCGACACATCATGGCATGGCCCCGTGGGTGAGGAGGATTTTCCTGCATCGACTACCTAAGCTGTTGTGCATGCGCAGCCATGTGGACCGCTACGCCGCTACTGGGGTGGCTGGGACAGTAGGACTGGGAATGATGAAAGATTCATCACCTGAACTCACCCCTCTACTCAACACCAGACATAACCTACAAGCAGCGCTGGATTCGATTCGCTACATTACCATGCATGTGGTTAAAGAAAATGAGGTCAGAGAGGTGAGTGTGTTGTATGAAGGATAGCAACTGTGTAGGAAATGACTAAACTACATGCAGGAAAACAATCTGTATTTAAATGCTGGTTACATTCTGTGCCTACATAGAATAGAAACAATCACAATACTGGAATTATTTTGCATAATGGTAATAATAGTCTCCATTCAACTGTATAAACAGAGATATGTTTCCATCACTATTTCTTTCTCCTTTTTCTGCTGTTTCCTGTTATTATCAGTGATTTCTTTACAATAAGCATTGATTACATCGCGCCTATACATTATTTTTTCTTATATGTGTCATTACACTGTGCAATTTATATTCCAAAGCCCAACAAGCAAACAGAAACATCATCTTTTACCTGTTTTTTCTTCCTCAGTAGGTCTACTGCATGTGTATAAATAAACTACTGCTAGGCTTGCACTGCACTACATCATCAGCAGAACAGAAAAAACATAGCTAAATTATAAATCACAATTATTTGTATGACAAGCTCGTATGAATTAATAATTGCATGCAGTTGCAAATGCTATTTCAACACTTACCAGTTAAAGCAACCTGTATTTGTGTTTTATTTTTTATTTACAGGTGGTACAAAACTGGAAGTATGTTGCCCAGGTTCTGGACCGAATGTTTCTGTGGGCCTTCCTCCTGGTATCGATACTTGGCTCCGCTCTCCTTTTCATCCCAGTTATTTACAAATGGGCCAGTATTATCGTCCCTAACCACTATCCTGGAAGTATCCTCTAAACACTGCCTTTTATGTTACCACAAATGATGGAAAAGCACATTAAGAGCTCATTATGGGTCTCACTTGAGAGTAAGATTATTTCAGAGATATATGGTCCAGTTCTTCTTGTTATCCACATTCAGGTCAGGGATCAGCCTGCAGATTTTGGGGACTATTTTGCCCATTATGGATGCATCTCACAATGACATCTTATTTATTTATTTTTTTTCCCCCTGTACCTTTTTGATGACTGAAAACACCCAGTATGTGTTACATATAATAAAAACTTCTACATTCAGAAACTTCAGTCTTTATTTGACATAATTACAATCATCATTACATACAATAGCCCCAGTAGCAGCACTTTGTGGACAACAGTCTAGCATGTAAACACAACATGGTAAGGTACAACAACATGAGACGTAATGAGAAAAACGACCTCATATAGTGCTAGAAATAACTAAGAGACCCCTTCCAATTTGCAGCCCTGATCCCCATTGAAAACCTGGAACGTGATCAAGAGCAAGATGGTTTGTACAAGCCATTAAACAAAGCTGAGCCGTGTGATGTAAAGCACCCAACAGCAATGTGAAGAACTGGTAGAGAGAACCATCTGTGCATTATTCAAGCTCTGAATTAAAATTTTCTGCAAATAAATACTAATAATGACTTTTGAAAATTCAGATGAATGTTTTTAGTTGCATCAACCACTAAATAAAAATGTTCATTTAACTCAAATACATGTCTCTAAATGTAAAACATGTGGTCTTGTAATCCTTTCTGACTAGAATTCAAACAGATCAGACACTCCATTGCAGATGTACGTGGTCAAACAGCTGCGTGGGAAGGAGGGGTGATGTTCTTGCCAAGACTTGAATTTCTAAGACAACACCCTTTGTCAGCCTGAGGACAAATCCTGCATTCTTTGTAATCGATGTAACATGACCCTCAAAAACAATCAGTAGAGAGTTGCTGTATTTTCAGGATATTTTTAACCATCTGTAGTTTTTCACAGAGCATATAAACAGGAAAAAACAGTCACAGGTCAAAAACACTACTGAAGGTGAAAGGTTTTGTACCAACTCTGATTCATTCTGTGCATGTAATTGCATGTTTATTTAACTCACAAACATTAATCTGGCTATGATATTTTGCATTAAAGGCTTCAGGCTCGGGTTGTACTGTATAATATTGTGCCTTTGTCTTCAAATTCACACTGGGCCTACACTGCCTCTGCATGGCCAAGACTTCATGTTACAGCTGATCACACTTAGCCCATCCCCAGCATGTGACATGTCAGCTGATCTGACTAAACTGCAAATTGTATATCATCAAATAAAGAGGCACAAGCAAAGAAAATTTAAAGTATATGTTCTATTTTTACTTCAGGCAGGTGTAGATGACAGATGGAGCAGAGGGAACAGGATTTTTTCATTCCAATACAAACTCTCAGTAATGGGGACTAGTACATATACCAGAACAGCCAATGGGTCATATTTACCCACAGCTGTTTTCAGTTGAGCATTAATCTGTTTTTTTATACTTTATTTTTTATATACAAATTTTACAGTACACAGAACAAACAAATAAACAAAAAACAGACCACAATAGTTGGAGCATCTAGGTTCAACCTTTAGACAAATAAAATACAGACAAATTCAGGACAAATCAGGCAAAAAAAAGTCAAAATAAGTATAAGATTATACAGGTTCAAGGATTTCTTTGATTAGCACAAACATCCAATTTTATTATTATTATTTTTTACATTTGTCAGTAGTGAGTCTTAATGAGAAAGTCAGCTGTTCCATGTTATAAATTTCATTCACAACATGTGTCCAGTCCAGGAGTGTTGGAGGTCTTTGCACCGTAAATTTTGAGTTACGTTTTTTTTTTTTTTGTCCTTGCTAATAATATTAACAAAAGGTTTCGGTCAGGTTTCCTCATCTCGTGTGGTAGGTTAACCCACGTAATTCCTGATAACATCAAATGGTAAGTACATTCCAAGCATTAATCTGTTTTAATAAAATATTGAAGCGCCCCACTGTTTGGCTTTTCATAAAATTGCGTCATGTTACATTCCCTGTTGTTAGATACAGTTGGGATAAATCCAGATTTAAAATATAGGTCTTTATATACCTCACATTTACCCTTAGAGAAAAGTTTTTTTTTTTTTTTTTTTTTTTTTATCATTTATAATAAACTCAGAAGTGTTTAGACATCAGGATTTGTTTGTGTGATCTGAAATATTTGTCACGTCATTTATTACAGTTTACAAAACAGCCAGAGATTTATGAGCTAAACATATATGCAGATACTTTCATCTAATACCAGTTTTTACTGTCAAGAAACACATGTTTTGACTTGATATGTTAGGAAGAGAATGACTTAACCCTTTCATGCATTAATTATGAGAACCTTAGTTAAGATTTTTTTCTTGAGTGTTTTTATTCCTCCATAGGCATGAAAAAAACAACAACAATGTGATCAAGTTGTTTTTTTTCATAGAGTTACAAAAATGTCCATGCATTTAATTTTTGAAGTAAAGAAACATGTTTAAAACCCAATATCAGAAATTAATATTAAAACAGTGAAATAAAATCTGATGTTTTCTCACATTTTAAACATATTCTAAGGCTAATTATTACTCTTTTCATGGAGATAATGTGCAAAAAAAAAAAAAACTTTTTTTTTTTCTAACAAATAATTGATTTACACTGAAACATGTTACTGCAGATCAGGTTTATCAAGAACAGCAAAGTTACAGTATGGTATGAATTGTAGTGTATTATGGGATGGTGCAAAAGCGTTCACTGTGTTGGCTGATATGGAACTAAAACAACAAAAACCATGAATATACAAGAGAACAGCTGTAGAATACAGTCCACTGTAGTGACCAGAATGCATGAAGGGTTAAAGCAAAGACAGACAACATTTTTGCAGGCATGAAAATTGTGGGGGTAAATTTGACATGTTTTGTTTTTTAGGTATAGATTAACTTCTGGTGGTTCTAAAGTTAAAAGTTCAGTTATTGTTCATTTTTTGTGTCTGCTGTAAATTTATTCATATGCATCTATTTACTGGAGTCTATACTGGGAGAAAGCAGAGAAAACTAACAATTTTCAGATTTCATGTTTTCAGTATTTAACTTTAAATACATAAACCTCCAAGCAAGTATAAAGACAGCCATGGAAAACAGCTGGCAGCCTTTCCTTCTGGTTTGTTGGATCTATTGGCTCCACACAGTATTATTTTGACTGTCTTGGCTTTTCCCCAAAGGATAAAAAGGATATTCATTTTCTTGGCCATTCATATAACACACTAACTCCCTCTAGAGTGAACTGGTAACAATAAACACAAACTTCTAAGGGCTATGCAGTTTGAATTACAAAAATAATCCAGGTTGAAATCCACACAATATGGTATACAAATAAGCTGTAACACACTTCACTCCATGGTTTCAACAGAGACCTCTTTGTTCCCCATTCCTGAAGAAAAGCTCAAATAAGAGCTTATCCATAATCCACTTATACAAGCATTCCGGATTTGGCACTAACGCATTCACTGGTACCTGAGGTGTTTCACACCAGCATTCAGAAAATAAACGAGTGCATATCCACAGCTGCACTACTTCTTCTAAAACAGGGTATGTTGTGGATTAATATTACATTTCATTTTAGATTACAGAAAATACCTTTGAGAGACTGCTTAAAGAGCTTTCCTTTCAGCTTTTTTTAACCTAATGTTTAGAATTACTATTATTATTTTGTTTTTGTTTGCAGGTTAAACATGGGAGTGCACAGGAATTTTAAAGAAAATCTTTTACTGTGCATCACGTTCTTGTTATGGCAAACTTGTAATGGGGGCAAGATTTTGATTGTTCCTCTGGAGGGGAGCCACTGGGTCAATATGGATGTCCTAATCAAAGCTCTCCACGCTGAAGGACACTCTGTTACTGTGGTACGAACCACAAAAAGCTGGTATGTCAAGGACGACTCTACCTACTACAATGCAATCACAGTTCCTGTCAAAGAAGCCTTTAATCATGACTTATGAATCCCATCCTAGAAAAAATCATTGCCATAGAAAGGGGAGAGACGTCATTTCTTACATTTGCAGCTTTGCAGGTGAGATGTTTACCGCAATGTATAACATGCATAGGATTATATGTGACATGGCCACTGGTATGTTCAAAGATAAAACCTTGATGAGGAGCCTAAACGAGACGGAATATGACATGGTACTCACTGACCCGGCATGGGGCGCAGGTATATTGTTGTCACACTATCTTAAAATACCTCTAGTTTATAATGTACGGTGGATAACTAGTGGAGAGGGTCATTTGGCAGCTGCACCCTCCCCTTTATCTTACATCCCAATGACAGTTTCAGGACTATCAGACAAAATGACATTCATACAGAGAGTTAAAAATGTTCTTTTCTATGTGATGTGGCAAGCTCAAGATGGATTT
This sequence comes from Sphaeramia orbicularis, assembly GCF_902148855.1. Lineage (NCBI taxonomy): Eukaryota > Metazoa > Chordata > Actinopteri > Kurtiformes > Apogonidae > Sphaeramia > Sphaeramia orbicularis. Next base: position 38,469,370 of record NC_043959.1, read on the forward strand.
CTGATCAACCCTCAGTATCAAGCTGTTTGTGACAAGTTCTTTGGCTCAGAAGTCAGATATAGTGACTTATTACAGGGAGCAGACCTTTGGCTCATGAGAGTAGACTTTGTGTTTGAGTTCCCCCGTCCTACAATGCCTAATTTTGTCTACATTGGAGGGTTCCAGTGTACACCTGCCAAACCTCTACCTCAGCACCTGGAGGACTTTGTGCAGAGTTCAGGGGAACATGGCGTCATCCTCATGTCTCTGGGAACTTTTGTGAGTGCACTTCCTGCTGATATGACAAATGAGATCGCTGCAGCTTTTGCTAAATTACCTCAGAAAGTCATTTGGAGGCATAAAGGTGACAGGACCGGCCAATCTGGGAAACAACACTTTACTAGTTGACTGGATGCCACAGAATGACCTCTTAGGACATCCCAAGATGAAACTATTTGTAGCTCATGGAGGAACAAATGGACTTCAAGAGGCCATCTACCATGGAGTCCCAGTTGTAGGTCTGCCTGTGTTTTTTGACCAATATGATAACTTAGTGCGTCTTAGAGAAAGAGGAGGAGCTCAGATTCTCACATTATCCACAGTGGACAAAGAAAACAACTTCCTTATGACTGTAAAGGAAGTCCTGAATGATCCTTCATACAGGATGAACATGCAGAGACTGTCCAGACTGCACAGAGACCAGCCCATGAAGCCTCTGGATAACGCCCTCTTCTGGATCGAGTTTATCATGAGACACAAAGGTGCAGCTCACCTGAGAACAGAGTCCTACAGAATGCCATGGTATTCTTACTACTCTGTAGATGTGGCTTTGTTCATGTTTGGAGTTTTGCTGCTTATGCTAACACCAGTTTTTATCCTAATGAGGCGTTTATACCGTACAGTGTGTAAACCTAAAGTTAAACGAGAGTAATTAACAATATATATATTTTGCAACTTAACCTACCTCTTGTGTTAGTTTTCTTTACCATCTTTATGTTAACGGGTCAGTTTTGACCCATGTCTTAAATCAGCTGTAAAATACACTGAAAACAATTACCTATCATACAATTTGTTAGTGATGGGACTTTTGGCTCTTTGAAGGGATCCGTTCAATCAGGAGCCGTTCACTGAAAAGAACCGTTCAAAAGACTGACTCTTTTATGTTTTTTGCATTATTTTGCCATTTACCAATGTTTTAATGACTAAATAGACTACATGTGATGATTGACATTACATTTTAAAGGTGTTTAATTGGCGCAGCAGTAAATATTATCTTACCGTAAAAAAGAATAGTTAGTTCAAATGTGAGGGCTAAACACATGACATGAGAGGTGACATTAGGCAAATGCTGGAATTTGACAAAAAACATCACAGTACATTATGTGGACTAGTCTGTAGCCTAAAAATGAAGAAGAAAATAAAACTTTTCTCATGAAATAACATTTCATTGTCCTCAAAACAAGAACGATAAATGTGTGCAAACATACGGAAAAACTGCACAAAACACAACAATGATTATCACTGCAATTACTTAAATACCTCCTTTGTCTTTGGCTCATTACTCACAGGTGGTCTCTCACTCTCAAACTTTTCTATGCTCACCTCACACTTCAAACTGTTGTTTTTTGCTAACTTCTTTCCATGAGACATGCACAGGCACAAGCACTCTTTTTTTTCTGCTCGAACATTCTCCTCCTGCCCAGTGCCTTCCCTGCGTCGTTAAATTGACAGGCAATCGGACACTCCCTCCTTGAAAAAATAAAAAAATAAAAAAATAAAAATGAATGGCTCTTACAAAGACTCGGTTCCCATCGTTCATTTCAAAGAGCTGTTCAAAAGATTCGATTCGTTCGTGAATGTCACATCACTACAATTTGTTTTTCATCTCTTAGTTACCTTGTTAGACTTCCTTATCCATGAAAATATTGGTTTTCATATTTCGTATGTGAGCCTCTGGGCCTTTTTTTCTCAGTACAGTATACCCCTCGATGTGCACTCTGCAGTCACCAACTCTATACTGAATTGGCCTCACGTGTGTGGACATGCCCGTCTTTGCTTGTTTTGTTTTGTGCAGGTATACTGGATAACAAGACAAAATGAGAATCCCCAAAAGCTCACGATCGTTAGAGGAGCTGATTGTCAATGTGTTGCTGAGTGCACTGATGATTCAGTTTGGGCTCTAATTATTGCTTTATGATCTTATTTTTATACTGGGTGAAGTCTATCCTAATACACAAAGGTCACGATGTCATCAGAGCATTTCATCACTTAGTGAAAAAAATGTTTTTATATTATTTTGGTTGAACCAGAGTTCCAGAAAAAGTCAAAAAAGCCTTGATGCAATCCATAAATTTAATGTGGTTTCATTTATACATTTAAAACTAAACTGGTCGGTGCTGATCCTAACACAAGAGGAAGGTTAAGGAATAACTATTATTACAACATAGCTATCACTGGTCTACATGGAAAATGCTTCCAGAATAAAAGTAATGAAATTTTACCACATGAGATCACTGATAAAGAAAAATCAAGTGCAAAAATGCTGGTGGCTGAACTTTCCAAGATACAGCCTTGGGTCAAAATGTGAAATTCAGAATTAACGAGAGAATGGGTTTGACTCAAAAGGAATATTGTCTCAGAGCTACAAGACTACTTCAAAACACTGTCTGCAATTAGAATACATTCACTCCTACAGGTTCTATTAGTGGAAGATTTATAAAACTATTATATAAATGTACATAAACCAATATATATGTGTAATAACACTTAATCATATACCTTGAAAACCATCAGCAAACCGGCACTTTTGTCATTATTTTCCAATTATCTTATTAAAATATGTACATTTAGCACATTTAATCTCTGAAGCAAATCATTTCTAAAAAATTGTAGACCAGTGTATTTTGTGTGTTTACAGTTGCTAAAACACTGATGCCAATAGTGTTCAATCCAGTCAGTGAACCATCTCATACAGTGTACACGCAGGATCCACAAGAGCCATTTATAATGTGTTAAATCAACAAGTCAATGGATGTAATAGATAGATGGATCATTTTTCTATGTACACAATGAGCTAGGAAAGATACTAAATTAAAGATAAAGAGGCACAAACCAAAATACCAACATTATTTATTAAAAATCATCAATCTGGGATTTTCTAGCTCAGCATGAATCAAACTTAGACATTAAACATCCATGAAATACTGAAAGTCATATAACATAACACTATGTATAAGATTATCTTAGCTCCCTGTAGTGTTATCTAACATTTGTGTATGTCCAGTAGAGTTAGGTGTGGTTTTAAGTAGCTTACACTGGTGATTTAACTACCCAAACTACACAATAAAAGAGATTATGTAAATAACTGTCGAACATTTTTGTTTTAACTTTTCATGCCAACATTGATCATATAATCCATCTTCTGGCACCATGAAAAAACATATGTGGGATTTGCTTCATATAACAATACAACATCTCAGTTTCTCTAGCTGCAGCCGAGGGATTATGGTCAGATTGTACATTCTTGTTTTCACCTCCATAAACAGGATTTTGTTCATCTTTTTCTTTCATACAGTAATGATTGGTTGTGTGGGAGCTTGTCCTAATTAGATCTGTTTTTCAATAAAACAGTATGATGTGGTGAAACAACTGGAAATCTGAGGGCTTATTATCATTCCCTCCAGGAAATAGACGCGTGAACCAGTTAGACCTGTGCAATGCCAAATAAGAGAAGTTTATTGATAAAATTACAAGGATAGTGTGCTCATTAAGGAAACCCTGTATGAGATAAACAGATTCTTTTCATAGTGTTTTCAGATTCTATTTCACTTGTGGACATTGTTCCAGGGTTCTGCACAGTTTTGTTGTTTACTCATTATCATGTGATGTTATACAATATATTATAATACTACTGCTACTACTACTAATAATAATGACAATACTAGTACCACTAGTACTACTACTACTAATAATAATATTAAAAAACACTTTGCTCATGACATAAAAACAAAACCAGGTCCCAGCTTGAGGCTTCTCTCATTTTCTTTGCTTGTAGTTGAACAGGAACCTTGTGTTTGAAGGCCTGTGTCAACAAAATAATGAAATATGAGCAGTCCATGACTATAAACATGTCTCTGTATCCTGGTGTTTGCTTGGTGGGATGGGCTGTGCAGCACAAATCCAAACAAAACAGAAAATATCAAGGTCTAAGCTTGTAGCTGCATATATATATATTATATATATATATATATTATATATATATATATATAGTATATATATATATTATATATATATATATATAATATATATATATATATATATATATATGTATATATGTGTGTGTGTGTGTGTGTGTGTGTGTTGGATATATGTTGTTTGTGTACAGAATTTGAAACAATGGTAAGTGCAATAGTTCATTCAAGACATGTTCCATTTCTTAGTCTTCTTGTTTTGGAGCAAATAGCTGACATGAGTTGTAAACATTTTCTTCAGTAACTTCAGTTAAAGTAGGATTAAGAAAGATATTTCAACACTGAATATCTGCACTTATCCTCAGCTGCAAAAACTAGTCAATAGCTGCTAATAAAAGACTATTGGCTCTTGATAATAACTATTAAATGAACTATTTGATAATCAGTAATTCATTTTGGTCTAATTTTATACAAAAAAGAACAAATTCTCTGATTCCAACTTCTTAAATGGGAGTATTTTCTGCTCTCTTATCTCCTCTGTAACCAACTTGATTCTTTGGGCCATGGATCAGACTAGATATTTTGGGGATGCTAATATTTACATAGACAAACAAATCAGTTCATCAAAAAAAAAAAAATAGACTGATTGACATTAAAAAAAAAAACAAAACAGCTGCAGCACTACTTTGTCTTACTACACTACACTTCACTACTTGAAGTCTGATGATCATAAATGCAAGTTGTCACACATAATATCGCTGTAAAATAGCTATCTCTATCAGATTCCCACCTGCCACTGCCCAAAGACTGTGGATATTATTAGTACACTTTTTTGTTAATATTGTAGTTTTCTTTTCTGCTGTTTATCCTGTAAAAATTCTATTTTTAAACCATGAATAAAATAAACAAATATGTAAGGATGACGCAGTGCAGGATTTTCCCAGTTAGTGCTCTGAAATGCTGATTAAATATTTAATGACTGAACTGGCATCTCTGATGAGCACCTTGACTCTAATTTCACAGACCATAAATTCTTTATATCTGTGTGTCTCCACATACCTTAGAATAAAATGAACACAGCAGATGTGCGTTCAGGAAAAAAAATCATGGAGCAAAGACAAAACATTTAATGCAAAACTCAAAAGACATTCCACACATAGATCTTTGTCTCCCTCCATGATAAGTTCAGATAAGACACTGTGGTAAACAGCCATCAAACACTATTCTTCTTCTTCTTGGCTCTCTTCTTCCATGACAGCTGCTGCAATAAGACCGGGAATGTGCAGTGATGAATAGATTCTCAATAATAGGAGACTCCTCAGCTAAAGAACACGGCAAATCATTACAGTTAGAGTGAGTTTCTACCTGCATCCATCGACTTCTGTGACTTAAATTTATACGATGCACTTAATAGAAGATAATTAGGGATACATTAGCTGTAAATATGGATTACCAATACAGAATACAAAGAGGTTCTTCATCTGTCATTAATCAAACAAAGCAAAACAATGTATCGTTTCTCAGCTGTTACACCATTTTACAAATGCGTTTTAAGATAAGATAAGATTGTGTAAAGAATATACAAAAATAGCATTAAAACTTTACAGACTATATACATATTTACATAAGGAAAAATATTGGCATCAGAATATGTGATTTAAGAGCATAATTTAGAATTAATTTTCTATTTGCTAAAAAAAAAAACAAGCCAAACAACAAAAACAAAGAAAAAGCCAAGATAGCAAATACATGACAATACTGTAGCTGTGATAGGACTGAGATGGGTCATTTCTCTGAAAAAGTTGCATTAAAAAAAATCCAGGTTTCTTAGCCTTGGATGTGAATGAGCTATATGCATAGGTTTAAATTCTTTTTAAGTTAATCTGATTGAACAAAGGAAGCACAAATACAAATAAATGTATCTGGTAACTGGTTTTAATGAAGCTTACCACAGCCAGCTTACTACATTTGCAGATGCAGCTAGCAGGTAACTGACAAGCTATTTAGGCTGAACAAGATGTAGCTCCCAAAAATAAGAAAAAGGAGCAGATGTAGTGCCAGTGTTTGGTCCAGTGGGGCTGTATTGTTCCACTGCTGCTGCTTTCCAGAATATAGGTCATTATGTCAAACACTGGCATTACTGTTGTAATTCTGAAAAAAAAAAAAAAAAAAAGTTTGAAACAGGGATTCACACCCAAAATGCTTATGCATTTAGTGAGGTGAAAAATGTATAGGTTTTTTTTTTCTTTTTTCCTCGGTGGAGGAGGTGGCATACAGAGAGGGTTCCACAGGTCGTTGCAGGTGAATCATCTGTTGTTGAAAGTACACAGAAGAACACGTTCAGCGTACACATTCTTACATTTTTGAACAGGCATGAACGTATTTATTTTTCTGTTCACCACACTTTTCCATACAGAATTAGCAGATATAAGTCAGAGGGCTTGACTTCAAATGTTACAGCTAAAGAGGAGATGTGGTTTTCCTGTGCAAATGCTAACTGAAAAAAAACCTCACAGACCAGAAGTGACAAAGAACCTGACTAAGAACATAACATTCTGATAACTTCAGCTGAACTTAATTATCTGTGTCGTGTTAACAATGAATATTACCCCTCAACGTACATTTCAAATTGTGAATAAAACAAAACAAAAAACAAAAACATCTTAAGCAGGAAACAATCACAAGTAAATGTGAACTCTGTCAAGTTGTACACTTCACCCATTTGTGGCATCTGTACAGAATAATGCTTTATAATGACTACAGATATTCCAGTATCTTTAGCACCACTGCAGAATAGAAAGAAATACAAAATAGCATAAGTAGCACAAAAGAACATGTAACCTCTACCTACTATATCGTATATTATCTCACATTCATTAGCACTGGAGACGTCCTCAGCAACACGGCCATTTTGGGTAGCAAGATGAACTGTCCAACAAAATGAAAAAAGACAGCAATAAATCCAGCTCCTCAAATAAACTGAAATAAAACTGCATAGTTTTATGTCATAGTTTGTAGGTAATTATTATTTTCATTCTTACCCAAGTCCTCCTCCTGCTCGCTAAAAGAGTCAGCTGATAAATAAAACACATTCAGCTCCATTAGAATAAGTATGTATAAGAGGCAGTGAATGGGTTAATTAATAATTGTTTTAACACCACATCATCTCATACATATGAGTGTAATAGATTTAGAAGATAATGAAAATAACCAAGTTAAAAAAATAAACAAACAAACAAACAAACAAAAAAAAGCAGAATTAGCAACTCTAAAAATAAATGTAAATCCGTTGCTATGGGAGTTTGTTGAAACTGAATAATATAAATGTAAAACAGGGTAGGAGCTGTGTACATCAACAGAGGATTTGTTTTATGTTTGCAGAAGAGATATGGGTCAGTATATATTGAGAGACTTTTGAAGTCCATGGGATATATCTGTATACATCTTTATTAAAAGAACTAATGTTTTATGTTCATTATAATCTTGTCTTTAAAAATCCATAATTATTTAATTATGGATTACACAATCACTTATTAATAGATGATTAATAAATAATAATAATAAGTAATAAATTACTTGATATACGAAAATGTCGACTAAATAACTGTCTGAATTCAATTAACAACCACTTTCTAATTATCTAAACAATAATAAATTGAGCTTATTCAAAAATTGCTTTGATGTGTTCTTTTTATTAAGTTGAGATAATCATGACAGATATTTAATTTTTGCAATATATCAAATTTTATATGGAAAAGAACAAATTATTTGTTGTATTGTTGAGAAATCACTTTCAAACTAGTTACCTAAAAAACACCTCTTAAGGAAGTGTGTTAATTCAAATCACATGATCTGCTCCACATGATGAACACTGTAAGACTCCAAGGTATGTTCTCTCTCCTCTTTCTTAGGTATTAATATGAAGTAGTGTGTGAGTCAAGTGTGTATTATCGCACTTTTATGTCAACTGTGTTACTACAATATCTTTATAAACAACTTTCATTTTCAGTTCACTCAATTGTATATATGATATTTAGAAGAATATTTCGTATTTCCAGAATGTGACAGATGCCAACAGTCTGTGGATAATCTTATTCATGCGTTCTGGTTATGTCCGCAGCTGGCTGACTTTTGTGACTGAATTTTTTACTATCATGTCTAATTATAATTGCCAGGAAAATTAATCCAAACCCCTTGAGTGCCCTATTTGGATTTTTATCGGGACACCTTCCCTTTCCACCTCTCAAAGTAACTCTCTTGCATTTATGACCATTATTGTGAGAAGGGTAATTATCTTGAAATGGAAGTCACCACAGCCCCCTTCCTTTATACACTGGCTCAGCGAATGTCCTGTATTTCCTCAAATTGGAAAATATTAGAACGACACTTCATGCCTCTGCTCATAATTTTCACAAATCTGGAATCCTCTGTTTCAACTAGTCAAAAAAAACGAATTTCCCTTGTTCCAGATTGACCTTTATGTTAATTTTTCCGTCGGGTCATCTTTTTTTCTTTCTGGTTTTGTTTTTGTACACATGTTAAAAAAAAAAAAAAAAAAAAAAAGGAAATTGTGCTACAGTTCATTTTCAGTTGTTTTGTCACATATGATACAGTGCTTGTATTGCCCAATTTCTGCAAAACTCCAAATAAACAAATTTAAAAAAAAAAAAAGAAAAAAAAGAAGAAACTTTCTGTTAAACATGCCATGTGGTGTTATGGTTTTGTTGATTTTAGGCCTGAAAACAACCAAAATATCAACTATACCTGTCAAGTATGTTACCCTGTAAAGGTCAATCAAAAATCCCTCAATTATATACTGAGCCACATACTATTTGATTGATATTATTGTGATGGTTAGCTTTCGATCACATTTTCAACAAACCATGTTGGCTTCCACATCCTCCTCCTCGTTGTGCTCCTCTTCCTCATTCTGTTCCTGCCGTTCCTCTAATACCTCTGTATTAGTCTGCTCATTCTGTGAACTGTAAAGAAAGTGTCACCAGAGAAATGAAGCCTGTTATTATGATTTCTTCAGACACCATCACCTGAACTGGATCAGATCTCACCATGAGCAGCACATCACTGAGGAACCTGTTAAAAGAAGTGAAACATTTTCATTCCAATCAGCAACGAGAAAATATAGCTGAACCTCAAAGAAATATCCACATAACATACAGGGTGGGGAAGCAAAATTTACAATGAACATTTAGTTGTTTTTTCTCAGCAGGCACTACGTCAATTTGTTTGAAACCAACATATATTGATGTCATAATCATACCTAACACTATTATCCATACCTTTTCAGAAACTTTTGCCCATATGAGTAATCAGGAAAGCAAACGTCAAAGAGTGTGTGATTTGCTGAATGCACTCGTCACACACAAAGGAGATTTCAAAATAGTTGGAGTGTCCATAAAGACTGTTTATATGGAAGAAGAGAATGACTATGAGCAAAACTATTACGAAAAAGTCGGTGAAGTGGAGAAGCAACAAAAAAACTACCAAAGCTTTTATTAAAGCTCTCAATCCAAAATCTAAAGGATCCAACCAAATCCATGAGAAAAATGGCAATTGAACTTGAGGTAGACAACAAGACCGTTAGAAATGCAGTAAAATATGATTTGAAGTTAAAATCTTACACCAGAACACCAAAACACTTGTTGACAACAGCAACAAATCCAACATAGCAATTTTTGGGAATCATGTTTATAGGCCGCCTTCTAGCCCAGATCTAAACCCTCTGGATTATGCTATTTGGGGCGTTTAGAACATGCTACCAATAGAACATCACACAGGCAATGTCGACTTTCTTACAGATACTATTAAAGAAGAATGGGAGGAGTTGTCACCCGGATATTTGGAGAACACTTGCGCAAGTTTCAGGAAGCGTTGTGAAAAGGCAGTTATTGAGAAAGAAGAGGACACATAGAATAAACATTTTGTATTATGTCAATTTCTTGTGGCAAATAAATTCTCATGACTTTCTATAAACTAATTGGTCATACACTGTCTTTCAATCCCTGCCTCAAATATTGTAAATTTTGCTTCCCCATCCTGTCATATCTTATTTTTATTCTTATTTTTGATTTTTTACTTTTTTATTTATTTAATGCTATACAAATATTGTGACAGGGGTAACAAAAACAAACAACAGACCAAAAAAAAAAAAAAGGTCATAAAGCATAACATAACATAATAATATATATAATAACATAATAACATATATAATAACATGACATAACATGTATCTGACCTGTTTTGCTGATCACCAAGAGGCACGACCAACACAAACATCACAGCTATGGTCAAAGAAAGAAACAATCGAAGGAACATTTCTCTGGGAAGCAAAAACAACACATGAGCCACAAAATGATAAACATAACCAGGAGCTCCAAAAAGGATAAATTGGATCATCAATTTTCAAAACGTCCTCCTCACCTTTGACCTCGGGAAAACTGAGTTATTCCCTCTGAGCGTCTCCTCATCCTCTCGGATGCATTGGACGGCAGCACCACACAGCTGTAATGACCCGAATCCCTCATCACGGCACCTGTGACGGTGAAAGTGGCCTCCTTCTGTTTGACATTATACGCTTGCACTTGGAGGATGGTGTATTTTTCATCAGGTAAGAGTGAATGAGGTCACATCATCCAGTGTTGCAGGGGGTTCGAAAAAGTACATTTCAACTCAACATCGTCTCCCTCGCCCGCAGTGGACGAACCAGATATTGAAATATCTGCAGGAAGAAAACTGGCTGCAAGAAGAGAAAAAAGAATGGAAAAAAATGACAATTATTTGCTGGTATGTCTGAATATGAACTGAAACTCTTACCTATAACCAGGATCTGAATGGTGTTGTGTCCTCGAGAGGTTACTTCAGAAAGGAATAATCAGTAACGGAGAAAAACAGCTGTAGTTGCCACTGTTTTGAGTTGAAACTCTTTTTATGATGAAGACGGAATCATTTTGATCTTGCTTCTGCTCATTTTATTAATCCCAGAGGTCATCCTTACATAAATAAACAAAGCCTCTGTGGATTTCTTCAATCCAAATGTGCTGCAGGTCACCTAAAGGTTACTGTTCTCACTTATAATTTCTGTTGACCAGAATCTTTGCCGGGAGTATGTCTAAAAAAATAAAATAAATAAATAAAAAATACAGACTTCATATTAATATAAAACCATCATAACAAACAGTGAATTATATAATGTCTTATGATCAAAAAATGTTACCGTTGGATTCACTTTTGACCTGATTCACCAGAAACCTTGAAGAGAAAAAAAAATTATTTCACAGATTTTTTGTATCTTGACCATGAACAGAAACTAATGACTTAGGAGATGTTTTTGTACTCACACAGAATAACAGCGATGATATTCATGACTGTAAGCAATGTAACACCCATAGATGGACTCTGCAGCACACTTTGTGAATCAGATGAAAATGAGACTAAAGTAGGAAACTATAATTAACTTCCTCCTTTTTTTAGTGGAGTTTCTGGTGACCAGCCTCTGTTTACAGCTTTGTGGGTGAGTAAATATACACTATATCACAGCTGTTTTAAGCACTACTTTCTTTTACTCTACTTTAATAATATGTAACATCTTTTTCATTCTTTCCCACCATATTCAGGATGGTCAGTCATCCTTGTAGAAAATCTCCTGCAGATCAGCCACATGAGTTCTGAGTGGGCTTTAATTCATATTCATTAGCCAGGGGTTTCTTATCAGATGTGACAGAGAGCTAATACAGTATCTGTCTGTGCTTCCTGCTAGCATTCAATTAATTTGGGCTGGATTCTCTTGTAATCACAGAGCTTGCCATCTGTTCTGGATTTTATAGTAAAAGGTATCAGTATTATAATGACAATCACACTTTGGATTCTCCAGTTTTCCCTCAAAGATACTCACAGGTCATGTAGGAATCATATCTATCAAACTATCTCATGACATGCAAATCAAATTTATGCGTGTGTTGTTATTCAACCCTAGCGTAGGGATTCTCGTTTTTGTAGCTTGGCTGTAACATTGCTGATGGGTGAACTCCATCCATTAGCAAAATAAAGCAGTAGTACCAATATAACAAACCTCACCCCTCGCACGTATTGTAGCGTATTTTGGCACGATCCAGCTGATGTCGCATGTATATGCATGTGGTGATATCCGTATATCAAACTGTCTCTATATATGTGCAAGTTTGAAGTAAATTGAAACAAAATTGATGGTTTTATAGACGTGTGAAATTTCGCTCATTGTAAGTAAATGGGAGAAGAAAAAAGATTAGAAAAATTCTTTAAAAATTTGAACTTTGACCGACTTTTCCCAAAATGTAAACCACATCTAATCTGGGTCACTGGCAATCTATAACCCAAATTTGGTCTGAATTCAGCCGATAGTTTTGCTGCAACAGACATGTGAAAATTTGCTCATTGTAAGAAAATGGGAAATTAAAAAAAAAAAAAATCATAAAAAATTTTAACTTTGACTTACGTTTCCAAAATGTAATGACACCTGTTCTGGGTCACTGGCAATCTATAAACCAAGTTTGGTATGAACAGTTTTGCTGCTACAGATTTGTGAAATTTCCCATTTTAAGTAAATGGGAAAAAAAAGATTAAAAAATTTATTTTAAAAAATTTATCTTTGACCGACATTTCCCAAAAATTTAAAAACACTAATCTGGGTCACTGGCAACCTATAAATCAAATTTGGTATGAATTCAGCTAATATTTTTGCTGCTACAGACGTTTGAAATTTCACCCATTATAAGTCAATGGGGAAAAAAAGCAGGGTAATAAATGGCACATGCATTTGACCCTTGGAAGCATCTGTCATGTAGTATGTGCGCTGCAGAGCCTGTGTAACAAATGCCAGGAAAACTGGTTAGATGAAGAAAATAGAGGAAGCCAATAAGGTCCTCCATCACTTGTTTTCTGTATTGATTGTGATCGAATAAGCTGAGTTTGCTCCAATGGGGGCCCAGAGGACGTAGAACAGAGTAATAAACATAGCTGCAGCAGATTCTGAAATTACACCTGCACCCCACAGACTGGATTTCCTGTCTAATACATATATACAATGTCAAACAATATCAAAAGAGGCCCGCTTAACAAATTATTTAATGACATTTTGACAATTTATTTACAGATGTTTGTGAGTAAAACAGGCCTGGGTTTGTATTTACAGGAGCGACACCTCTGCACAGTTCACTTTTACAGAATTGTAAAATCGACAAGTCTTTGCACTCAGTATCAGGAGCAGAGCGACTTTCACTTTTTATCTTCACCACTGAGGATATGAAACGACAAAGCATGATGTGAAAATGTGGAACCTTAGAGCTTCACGCCTTAAAACTGTGCAATTACACAGTATTACCACATGATGTCACTCTGTAAACATGATCAACCTCCATTTTTCTATTTAGAATGCATGTAACTTATATCTGTAAAAGACATCACTCATCACATTTATACTAAAGAACCATGTATAAAAGGTTATTTCATACAGAACAACAAATTGAAGCAGTTTTTATACCATAATGGCAATAATTGTACTTGGTAGGCCCTGAAATATCAACAAAATTCAGTGTACTAATTACTGCTTTCTAAATGCCGTGAGTCATGTCTTTCTCATTATGTACAGTTCTTGTTGTTGTACCACAAAAATACATATTTCCATGTACTGTACATGTGTGGTTTTCCAGTGCTTTGGTCACAAGAGAGTCCTTCAATGACATAAAAAAAATGTTGTTTAGAAATACAGAAACAGCACAATTTGCCATCAACAACTGCTGGATAACCTCCAGTCATCTTTGTGTCTGTACTTTGGATCCTCACTGTGTTTTCTCTCCTGGAGCTGAACTCATACTGGTGACAAATGCTGTACAGTATGTGCAACAGTCTGGGGTCTTTTAGTTTTGTCCAAATGACTCAAATATCCTCCCCAAGTAGCAGAGGCTGGAGGAAGAGGCCAGCTGTCCCCAGGATACACACAAGGACAAAAACCCAAAGGAAGATTCTGTCGATAACCATGGCAACGTACTTCCAGTCGTCCTGAACCTGTGAGAGGACGAAAGTGGGAAGAAATTTAAAGCTTCATTATCCTGTCCTTTCCCATGTAAGCATTTGTTATATGGGTTGTAAGCAGAGGTGTCAAGTAATGAAGTACAAATACTTTGTTACTTTACTTAAGTAGAAATTTTAGTTATCTATGCTTTACTGGAGTAATTATTTTTCAGCTGACTTTTTACTTCTACTCTTTACATTTTCACGCAATTATCTGTACTTTCTACTCTTTACATCTTAAAAATAGCCTTGTTACTCCTATTTCATTTGTCATCATTCAAATAAAAAAAAAACAATCCAGATAAATCACGCCATCCAGATAGAGTGAATTTGATTGTGGTTGGATGTGTATAAACATATACCTGACTTTTTGCACCATTCCAATACTTGTATTCATCTGGTCATCATATCTTCTGCTCCATGAAACACATGTTAATGCTCAGTAGTGCACATATATGCTTCTTTAATACATTTGCATTACATTCAAATGGGTTTATTTTCAAGTGGGCATATATGTGGTTGAAACAGGTAGCCTAGTGCATCCAGCGTTTCAACATTAAAGTGGTGGGAGACTTTCATGACCAATTTTTCATCAGATCTTAAAACCTCAGTCAGTAGACTAAGTATCACGAATCTGGAAGTCTTTCTGTGATTACTCACCTGAATCTCTTCCTTACAGTGAACAATTCAAAGTGTCATCCACCATAAACAACCATGTGTTTACAAACAGCTGGGAGGTAACTCAGGCATCTTCGGAATTTTGTCTCACATGCATTATGGGAAATGGAGGGTCACACAGCCGCCTGGCAGCAGCAGCGCAACCATATGATATTATATGGATGAAACAAACACGATGCGGAAATGGGCTGGAGCTCCGCTTCCCTCTATGCATATCCCTCCAGCTGTTTCCACGTTTCAGCCGTTTCCATGTCGTGTTTATTGCTTTTTCATCCTACCGCCAAAATTCTGAAGATGCCTGAGTTACCTCCTGGCTCTGTTTGTAGTGGAGCTCCAGCCATTTCCACATCGTGTTTGTTTCATCCATATAATATCATATGGTTGCGCTACCACTGCCAGGCAGCTGCGCGAACCTCCGTTTCCCATAATGCATGTTGCGACAAAATTCCGAAGATGCCTGAGTTACCTCCCGGCTCTGTTGTAAACACATGGTTTGTTTATGGTGGATGGCACTTCGAAATTGTTCACCGTGAGGGAAGAGATTCAGGTGAGTGATCACAGAAAGACTTACAGGTTCATGATACTTAGGCTATGAGTGAGTTTTACAGATTTGATGAAAAAATTAGTCACCGAAAGTCCCCTGCACCTTTCACATTTTAATGTAACATTTTAGTCATTATGGCCTTTAGAAAAATGTTTTTGGGGAGGTGGGGTAGTGCACTATAGGCCCCTGTGGTGCGGCCTAAGCTTTTGTCTTAATGGCATTTTGTCCCTTGCATTTACTTTTATACTTTAAGTAGTTTTGAAACCAGTACTTTTACACTTTTACTTGAGTAAAAATCATGAGTTGATACTCCAACTTCTATATAAGTCTGTTTAAACCCTAGTATCTATACTTCTACCTGAGGAATGAATGTGAATACTTTTGACACCTCTGCTTGTAAGGCTATACTCTTTGAAAATGGTTTTCCACTTGGGAGCACTCACCTCTTTTGCTTCATTCTGTAATCTCATGTTCTCAGCGATATATTTGACACTCTCAATAGCCTCTCTGACCTCAGGGGAGAGTGGCAACATGGACATTATACCTCCATCCAGAGATTCGGAGCTAGAGCACTGACTTCCACTTCCCACCCCAGATGCACCACCTCCAGTCAGAGCCCCAAGGCTGCCCAGGCCTCCACTCCCACCCCCAGAGTCTACAGGCAGTTTTACGGATCTCTGGTGCCAGCAGGAGTTGCAGCGGCCTCTCGCAGCAAACAGCCCAGAGTCTACAACCCTTTCCTGTGTGTCCACTCAGGTTATTGAGGTGGACAGCCTCTGTGTTGTTCAAAGGCGCTGGCGGTTTGTCAGGACTGGATACGACGCTGGAGGCCAGGGCCTGAGGTTTGTGCTGCTTTTGTAGTGTCCCTGATGAAGAATGGCACCATTGTCTTGAAGGCATCGTGTGAGCATTACCGGAGACCCTCTCTGGGTCCCTCTCCGGTCTGGTCATGAACATCACTCTGGGCAGAAGCCCCAGGAACACAGTCCGCACCCAGCAGGGCATGGTGTGGTGTCTTTGGTGTGCGGTAGTGGACGTTCAACACAAAAACAGTGATGACAATGGAGAGGGTGACGAAGATCATGGTGAAGAGGAGGTACTCTCCGATCAGAGGGATGACCAAAGAGGTGGAGGGGATTGTTTTCTGTTATAACCAAGAGGAAACACAGTTAAAGACAGCAGGACAGAGATGCACAGAGTGACTTTTTCACCACAGTCGGACGGTAGGTAGAAGACGAGGACAGTGAGGAAGGAGATAAGGAGGCAGGGAATGATCATGTTGATAGTGTAGAAAAGAGGCAGACGACGTATGTACAAAGAGTAAAGTGATGTCCGTGTAGATTTCCTCACAACAGTTGTACTTTATGTCATGTTTGTAACCGGGGCGTCAATAATCATCCACTCGCAGTCTCTCCCAGAAGTCCTTGAGGTTGATGGTAGAACCGATCAGCACCAGGTCGATCTCTGGCTTTGTCGTACGTCCACGAGCCAAACTTCATGGTGCAGTTTTGGTAGTCGAACGGAAAGTATGTGACGTCGATCTTACAGGAGCTCTTGAAAATGGCCGGCGGGGGATCCCAGGTAACGTCACCATTGTAACGAAGCAGGGGCCTTTGTTTTATCATCGACCTGGAAATCTCCGACAGCACTGTAGAGATAGAGATAAAATGAAAAAGGGGAAAGAACAAATAACTGTGTCCAGGTAGGAGGGAAAGGACGATGGCGGACACAGAATTAATTGAATACATTGAGGACATAAATAAATACTGATTGCACCATGAAGATATTAATCAAACAAAGGCTCCTCAGCGTAAGTGCAAATGTTTCTACATAGACAACAAAATGACTCATGACTAAGTTTGTCATTATGCAGCAATCTTTCACTGTAAAAGCACCCGAACAATCAATGAAGTGTTTGTGCCAGATTTTTAATTTGTTTTTATGCTCACTTGTTATACAGCACGATATCTGGCTCCATATCCGGTTAGATGGCACTCGGATAAACTCCACCCCACCATAGTCCTCTTTGGATTCCATCTGAGTTTGTAGTCCGTTCCAGATCTGAAGAACAAATCAACATTTTATTTCTATAAAGCTAAACAAACCAGACAACATTAATCCTTGAAAGACCAAGAGTTATTTTTTCAGTGACTTCCAAATGAATTTTTCTCCACATTTAATCTCATTTATTATGTTTTCCTCTGAATTTAGCATTTTTTCGATTAAATTAAAGTATTTTCCTAAGTTTTATTCACTGACTATGTAGATGTTCACAAAAGCTCATAGTATATTCAAAAACTGAGAAAATTGAGGAAAATGGACTTTTTCAGCAACTGAATATAAAAACAAGTATCTATAACTCTTATTATTTGTCAAACTACATGGTTTTTATTAGTGAATCAAGATGTAGCAGAAATGACAGTGCTTTCATATCATTATGGAGCCTATAAACGTCCACATGGGTCATATCTGAACCTGGTGAAAAGCTGAGAAACTCATTTTGCCTGAATTATTTAAGTATATGATAGGATTAGTAGTTCAAAAGTTTATTAAACATTTTTAAATCAGTAGATGCTTTTAGTTGGTGGTGGCTGTTTAGGTCTTTGAGGGCTGAAATACAGATGATACAGATGTTGCTAGGATGATACCTAACAATTTTAGTATATATATTTTTTTGTTTATATTTTTATGATGTGCACACAAGAAAACAAAGAGTACATGCCAACACCATGGAACACTGAGTCAACATTAACCCAGGTTTGTAAACACCATACTTTCAGATTTGCATATTTTTTTTTACGTAACAACTAACAATGAACCAGGACAAACAATACAATGAAAAGAATACTAAGACATTAGTCTGGATAAATAATTAAACTAGTATTTGTATAATTTTGGGACAGATGAGGGTCACTGCCTTACTAAATGACGTAAAAATACAAACTCTGCCTCTCTCTGTAGGATTTCATCTTGTGGCAAAAATGTCTCTTCGAAAGAAACTTAATAGCAAATGTCATGTGATCATTCATAAGATTATAAGAATTTGTTGATCATAACCCTCCAGTTTTCAAGCAACAAAGTTGAATCATAAGCATTAACCAGCGAGGGTACCAATTGGTTCCTCTTGGTGATTATATTTTACAAATTTGACTGATTTCAGTGCATCTCCTGTAAAATGTCCTCATTAATTTTTTTTTTTTTTTTTTTTTTTATCTCCGTCTAGTGCAAATAGACAGAGCTTACGCAGTATGTAGTCTGTGAAGAGATTAAACAGGACCACATGTTCCATTGTGTTTTATGGCCCTTTTAGCCACTGCTTGTGACCCTCTATTTACAAACAAAAGATTGTCATGAGTATCATAAAGATGCCGCAGAGAACTATAAAAAATTGACTTAATTATGACAGTAGTTAAAAAGCACAATGTGAAGCAAGACTTTCTTTTAAAAGCAGGAAAATGTTAGCTCTCCAAGTTGTTTGTGCATGAATGAAGCTGTTAAGTAAGAGGAACCGGGGCTTTTAAGTGTCAGTGCCAAAAGTGCAGTGCAGTTCAGCCTATAGAATGAAAACGGACCCAAGCACAGATGTGTATTTGTTCAAGCAACTTGTAATTGTGGGACCTGGAGACCCACGCTGCCACATCTGATTCCTATGGTTCACTGCACTGTGCATCACGGAGCAGAGGCACCATGTGTGTGACCAACTAAATTAGAAAAGCATCCTAAAGCATGTATGATACTAGTTCTATTTTTGCAGTTCATTGGCATTGAGCCACAAACAAGGATTAAAGAGGTTAAATCATTCTGGTTCGCTTACTGCAGAGGATGGGGACAGAAACATGACACATTTAAGATTAGTTAAAAAATATATAGAAGTAAAGACAATGATTACCATGAAATCTAAAGTGCTTTTGGTTCTAGAAGTTTTATTTGTATAAGGATCTCATGGATCAATTCAATGTTTTAAAAAGGTTCCCTTATGAATTATTAAGACGTCTGTCTAGGCCAGAGGAATCATGTATGACAGACAGCTGGATACGTGGCTAATGCCCTGCTCAAGGTCTGTTTGCAGAGTCATGAACCTAAACTTACATGTCGTAGCCAAAGATTTGTCTCCATGATCTGATTGACTTCATCCTGTGAATAGAGCAGAGGTCAGTCTTAATGTCCAAAACACAAACAAATACTGTTTTAAAGTTCAGAGACAACACTGTCAGAGGAAATCATGCAGTTCTGTTTGCTTGTTCTCTGCTCGGAGGGTCAGACTTCTGTGTGTCCCGGACAAGAGGATTCAGAGCGGCCACACCTGAGTCCTCCGCCCCTGAAGCGTAACATAAATGACAGCTGGAGCCAGAAGGGGTGGTGCTTTGGGCAGGAGGTCACGGCACAGCCTCAACTTTTATTCTAACAATTCAGCAGTAAAGCCAGAGCAGAGGGACAATGAGGAAAGGAAAAAACAGTGGGGGTCTGGCCTGTGTGACTTGACCGTGAACAATCGCATGGCATTAAGCATTTAGTTCATTTAGTGTCCAGGACAGATCTTAGGTTTGACACTGGTGGTAAACGCAGGTGGAAGGAAAGGCCTCCACAGTATCTCTGCTGGATAAATCACGGGGAGAACAGTAACTTCATTACCTTATCAACAAATCAGGACGAGCAGTGCTCAGATGCAGAAGGGGAATGTGTTGTTTGTTCAGGTCATGTGACTTAAAGCTTTGACATTTTTCTTCTGGTGCAGTAGTGATAGGCATAGCACCATAGCACCAAGTTAATGTGCTTTTGAAGAAAACACCCCAATATTTCTGCTTAGATAACCATAATGATTACAGACAAAATGAAGGAGTACCACAATACTGAATACGAATACCACAATTCTGAAAACAGCCTAAAGGAACCATTCCCTGATTGTCAAGCTGAGAGCTGAGGCTGCCAGGCTGTGACCTATGATGGTCTAGATGAGTTATATAGCCCTGCTGTAACTGACATAGAAATACCAATTGCATCTGGGTGAGGAGCACCAGGTGGTGGGAAGTGCAATAATAGTCATCCATCAGCACTTTGATGCTTTGCAGCACGTCTAGACAGCAGAATTAGGAAGGGGCTCGCAAAATGTCCCTTATTTCTTCATCATTTGTTGATCAGACAGGTACTCAATACTTATGTATCATTTTGGGAAACAATATGGTTGCAAACACGGTAAATGGAAAACAAATTGAGATGGGATTAAAGGCTGTGAGAGTGTCAAACTGTGAAGAGGAACACTGCTTATACCTGCAAACATTATTTAGCATTAACTCGTCTTCATGCAAATTTACAAATAAACTGCATCTCTCAAAGCCAACATATATAAAATAAATATGCATCTCCTTTTGCAGTATAAAGCAAGTGCCCTATTGCACACTCCATATATGCCCCCTACTTTTTATTATTTATTATTATTTATCTTATTACCCCACCCCCTGAAGGGAAGGCAAGGGGTATTGTTGTTGGTTTGGTTTGTTTGTTTTTAACACTCTAGCAGCCCAAACTATCAGTGAATTCATACCAAATGGGGTTTGTAGATTGCCAGTGACCCAGAATAGATCTGTAACATTTTTGGGAACAGTAGGTCCAAAGTTCAAATTTTCAGGAATTTTTTTTTAAATCTTTTTTTTTCCCATTTACTTATAATGGGCAAAATTTCTCATGTCTGTAGCAGCAATGAAATTGATTGAATTCATACCAAATTCTGGGTTTAGATTTCCAGTGACCCAGAATAGATGTGGTTACATTTTAGGAACAGTAGGTCAAAGTTAAATTTTTTTATGAATTTTTTTTCAAATCTTTTATCTTCTCCCATTTACTTATAATGGTGTGAATTTCACATTATAAAACATACATTTGTTTCAATTTACTTCAGACTCGGCACATATATAGAGGTAATTGATATGCTGACATCATCACACATATATACATGATGACATCAGTTGGATTGATGCCAAAATAAGCTACAATATGTGCGAGGGGCGGGGTTGTTGTGCCTGTACCACTTGATTATTTATCTGTTATTTATTCTTGGTGAATGTGATGCTGTGCTGGCTGACAAACATGGGAATTAAATTTTTACAAATCTGCTGCAGAGGTGAAGTGAGAACACTATTTGTCTGTGTAGTCAATCTGCATTCAACAAGCCCCAGCTAAAAAAAAACAAAACAAAACAAAACAAAACCTGCCATTAGCTCAAGAGGTGCTCATGTGAAGTGGCAGTGATTGAGTGATGGAGGGTTCCTAAACTGAGAAGTAATCAGACAGCTGACATTCCCCATCTTGTCTCGGCCAGACAAACATCAGCACTGACCCTCTCTTTCCATCTAGTTCACTCTTCGGTGTCACAAAAAAAACTACAGGCTGCTACTGGGCACCTGTGAAGAGCATCTCAGTGTCTAAGATTGCATTCACCTTAAACCATTTTGCAAATACTGACAGAAACACTCTACATCAGTCATATCTGATAGCAACAAACCAATACACAGAGAGACTCCAGAGCTGAATTACAGGTGTCATTCTTATTTATTTCTTCATTTTAGTGACAAATAGTAAAAAAAAAATCTTACTTACCACTTTGACCAGCTGGGACATTGACACCTCAAACTGCACAATGACTGGATCTGACACATTCTCCACCGGCCGTATGTACTGGTTGTAGCTGGAGAATATCACATCGAAGAGCTTGTGTCTGCATCTGAGCAAAAGCCTCCTGAATCACCGCAGAGGGTCATCCATCAGTGCATCAGTGTAACCTCATCCATGCACTAAAGCGTGTTTCAGGGTAACTAACAACAAGGATGATGATGTTTTGTGTGCGTCTCATCACTGATTTCCTGCTGACATTAATTTCAATACGACACGGTTTGGTATTGATTTTTGGCTTTTTTGATTAAATGGCAATGTGGAATTTAAGTTATTATCTGTGAGATTCAATTTAATTACTTTTAATGATGATAGACAGCCAGTAAAACAAGCACATAAAATGATATGGCATGACTGGAAAAAAAAGAAAGAAAAAGAATCAGTTCTCACACAGCATTTTGAAATGACTTAAATATACATAATAATGTGTTTTTCTGTTGAAAAGCCCAAGCAGTTGCAAACTAGCTCAAAGGTGTATACTCTGAACATCACTTGTTCTATATATTTCACTGTAAATAAATGAAATAAATAAAATAATTTACAAAATATTGTTACTTTCTATGCTGTAATAGAAATTAAGATTTTATTTGGCAGTTCTCTAACCTAAAAAAATGTAATCATAAAATGCAGCACATTATTAAAGCAACAGTAAGCAAGACTGTGATGTTAAAGTAGAAGCACTTTTTTACTCACCAGGCAGAAAACGACAGGAAAATGAAAAAAAGTAGGTAAAAGGAAGCAAACTTGGCTCTCATTGTGTTTCAGGTGCCAAATGCAAAATGAATCCAGGGTCAGTGCCAGCAGTGTTCCGTGAAGCAGACAGGAGGAGAAAGTGAGAGGAGTGAAAGCTCGTCCGCAGCTGCCGGGAACCAGAGTGTAGAGGGAGGGAGGGGGGAGATGGAGGTGGAGGTGGGGAGGTGGGGTAGAACCAACGCGCAGCCGCTCACACACTGACTGCACACGGAGCTGCAAAAAACCATGCAAAATCCTGCGCACAGTGTGGTTCAATGAGGGCAACTGGGTACAGGGGTAGGAGGAGACTTTTTTGTGCATAACCTGAATGAAAGCAGTCACAGTCAGGCTGCAAATCAGTAAAATAATTTGGGTTACATTACAACCTGCCCTGTAATGTGATAGCCTCTCTGTCTGCCTTAAGGTAACCTGGCCTCTGGCATCACCTCACCTGAGGAGGAAAGTAACCTCCAGGTGCAATGCTGAAGGCTGCAAAGTGTGATTCTGAGGCTTCAGTTTTTATATTTTATACTGACTTGTACTTTTACTACTTTAATGCAAAAAAGCCACCTGAAAGATTAAGATTTAACCCTTTATCGGGCAAGTGACCATTTTTGGTCATTTCCATAGTCATTACAAGACAGTGACAGCAACAGTTACAGTGAGGACAGTGAGTCAACAATCTCAGGTCAAATGTGGTCCAATGTGATCTACGGGGTCTGTAAGGTCCACCTCTGCATGAACAGTAGGTACCATGAAGTAATGGCACTAATGTAAGTAATGATGTTCAAAGGGAGAATGTGGATGTGGACAGGTGACTGGATCAGCACTATGTTGTTGGAATGTTGTAAAGGTGATGTTCTAATGTTCCTAAAATGCATGTTCCTTTCACATACATGTGTTTTTTCTCGTATTTTTTCATATATACAGGGTGGGGAAGCAAAATTTACAATATTTTGAGGCAGGATTGAAAGACAGTGTATGACCAATTAGTTTATGAAAGTCATGAGAATTTATTGCCACAAGAAAATTGACATAATAGAAAATGTTTTTATTCTATGTGTCCTCCTTCTTTCTCAATAACTGCCTTCACACGCTTCCTGAAACTTGCACACAGTGTTCCTCAAATATTTGGGTGACAACTTTCCCTTCTTCTTTAATAGCATCTTCCAGACTTTCTCGTAATAGTTTTTGCTCATAGTCATTCTCTTCTTTCCCATTATAAACAGTCTTTATGGACACTCCAACTATTTTTGAAATCTCCTTGGTGTACGAGTACATTCAGCAAATCACACACTCTTTGACGTTTTGCTTTCCTGATTACTCATATGGCAAAAGTTTCTGAAAGGTATGGATAATAGTGTTAGGTATGATTCTGACATCAATATATGTTTGGTTTCAAAACAATTGACGTAGTGCCTGATGAGAAAAAACAACTAAATGGTCATTGTAAATTTTGCTTCCCCACCTGTACTTCTAGGATTTTTTTTTGTTTGTTTTGCCACTTTCGCGTAGAAAACCAAATATGGTAAATATACTGACCTTAATTTTCTACATAATTTTTTTTTTTTTTCCACAAAAGTAATAAAGTCTTATGTCATCCAGTAACACACTAAGATTGAAATTTGGAAGTTCTGAGTATTTCTATGAGGGCCCAATAAAGGGTTAAGTTCGTAAAAAAACCCAATGTCTGTTATTTTATTAACTCAAAGGCATTCCAAAACAAAGCTGATTAACACAGGCCCTTTGTCACATTTCACACTCTCTTGAGCACAACCAAAATTATGTGTATTGATTTTTCATTGATCTTATGTCTGACAGACTATATTGTCAATATGTCAGTGTTCAGGTGGTATAAGTAGGTTGCATTCTTTTGGCCAGCAGTGTGGCTCAGTGATTTGATAGTTCTGTCCTTGGTCCAAAAGCCTTTCAGATAACATCCACCTTACTAAAATGTTGCATTGATAAATGAATTCCTACCAGTATCAGAGAGGCCTGCTTGGTGACTGAACCGGCACTCTGAACTTCGTAAGTGGCCATGGGATAAGACAATTGCACTATAGGATCCATAAAGATGGCATCACTTAAAATAGTGGGAAGATAAATGACCTTCAGAAAGTTTTCTGTCTCTCATACTGGAGGGAAAAGTCTGTCGTGCGTGGGCTGTTAAAACACATCCACACACTCTAGACTTTGAGGGGTGGGATCATTTAACTTGACTGTGACAAACAGCTTCAAACATCGCCGCTACAATGAGCTATTTTTCTAAAGTTTAATATATTGTGAACTAAGGATTTGTACTTGGTCTATTTATTTTAATTAATCCTCTTAGATTAGGTTGGTATGGAAAAGAAACTGTTACTTGTGGTTAGTATTCCTGCAGCTTTGCTATGCAGCGTAATTGATGCCTAAAGACACAGAGTAATTAATGGGTTTTAATGCTAAGTGTTGAATGGAAATCTCCAGTATTATTTTGATAACACGGATGACAGATTATTGATTGATACCACCCCTCTTCACTAATAACAGGAAGTTGAAAGGTGAATGAAGAAGCGACAAATGATCTCTAGAAGGGGAAACGGAGATTAAAGTGAAGCAAGTCATTAACACAGATGGTGATTGCTATCTCTTGATTTAAATTAAGGTCTCACAAAAGAACCAACAGTCTGCACAATCTTTAATGAGCCCACTGAGCACTGTTTTACTGAGCAGTAAATGTGTGTGTGGGTGTAGCGTTCAGTGTGTGCTTGTGTGCTCTGAAGCACTTAACAGATTCTGGTGTAAAGGTGTGTTTCAAGCAGCCCTTGAATAACAATGTCTGAATCAACTCGCTTTATTTTTTCTCCATCTGCTGATGCAAAGCTTCACTGAAGAGTATTTTGCTTAATGGACGTATGTCAGGGCTTTTCTTATAGCAGAACTACTGCGCCTCAAGACACCATAATCAATATCAGCTCCATTTCCATTAGTTTTGTTGTATCAACATATTTTTTGCCTGGTCTCACATTTGCACATTTTAAAAGAACAGTAGTCCTCTATATGTGATGAAATGTTGTAATTGGCGCATCTTCAACTATTGTACTGGCTCTGAGGGCGAACTTTATCACCTGCAACATAGATTAAGTAAGCACTTTGGCAAGACCCTGACAGTTTTAAGACTTTATTATCGGTTTCATACATTTAATCAAACTGAAATTGGGCACAGATTTACCTTATGATGCATTTATTCAGTCTTCAATCACACATCACATTTCAGTGGCATGGGAGCATAATGTAAACACAAACAGAGAGCCAAACAATATCTAATAAAAGACAACTGTTTGTCACATTTCTGGCAAATGGGTTTATTCCTGCAGTAGTTCAGTCAGTACCATGTGTGCATACTTGACTGCAGTGGACGCTGCATTCTTCAGCTGCCCTTTGTACATATAAACAGTAATGGCCTCAGTTTGGTGCCACTTGACGCTGTAGGTGGCTGTATAGCTGTAGGCCACACGGTTGTGATTATTTGGTGACATTTACAATGTTCAGTGTCTCTTTACCAGTCACTTTTTATAACATGTTACATCTGTTATAAGTTTTGACTGCACAAAATATACATAGAACTACAAGCTTTAATCGAACACTATAAAAATGCTTTTTAACTACCTGTATTTTTGACGATGATGTTTATTATTACAGTTCAGTTTGCTTGTGCAAAAACTTAAGTTGCCCAGTTTTCCTTGTTGCATATCAGATGCGAGGGGTGTCCGAGCTGGGCTGCTGGTGGGAATGATCTGACTCTGGAAAAGAGGCTGAAGAAACAGACCCAGAGTTCCCACCACACACACTATTACAAAGATCCACAGGAACATACGATCCACAACCATGGCCACATACTTCCAGTCTTCTATCACCTGCAAATACACAGAAATAAAACTGAAATCACTCATATACACATTAATATACTTTACGCAGTGTTGCAAATATGTAAATAGAGTGGATAATGCTGTTGCACTATGTACTCTGTGTTGCTGTCATGCCTCTGTGTAACCACTCGAGGGCAGAGAAAGTAAGTAGTGAACAAATCAGTGAAATGTGATTGATTTCTGTATTTTAAATCCACACAACACAATAAAATACATTAAAAACAATCAAAATATAATGAAATAAATATGTATCCTATCATAAGGCTCACTACTCAAAGTGCTTTTAGGACATATGACAGGAGCTGCATTTATAGGGGTCAATCTATGTACAAACTGCTCTTGACCCTTTCACCCCATTTTCCTGTAGCCTCCTCCACTTTTAGAAACAAGTAATTTCTCATCCCATGGTTCTCTTCCTTTTTCATTGATTTGTCAAAGGAAGAAATTGATTATCCAGAGTCAGGTTTCAATTTAGTTTGTCAAAACCATTAGTTAAAGATAGTGATATTCCTTCAGGGTCAGAGTGCTGACCCTGACTTCCAAATTTGGGCACATCATCATCATCATCATCATCATCATCATCATCATCATCATCATCATCATCATAATAATAATACATTTTATTTATAGGTGCCTTTCTTGGCACTCAAGAACACCGTACAATAAATAGGAGAGTATAAAAGAAGCAATAAAACAGAGTAAAAGCAAAAGGCAGGTCATAGGTAGGATGAAGCCGAACAAAACAGCTGTAGCTTTTATTTTTTCTCCATCATCTTCATATTCTCCACGAGTTTTATGTATTGTGCAAAAGTCCAATTTTAGCTTTGTTTTTGAGCATACATGTTTATTTGTCATTTCTTTTTCTTCAAGTACAAGAAAAGACACTCAAAAACTGAATTAAATGGGTTCTCAAGGTTAAAGTTACGATTTAGTGTGACCCCTGACCCCATGACAAGAAGTAGCACAAACAAACAGAAACATCTGGCATGTACTGAATGAAATCTGCTATAAAACAGAAATTAATGCAATAAATCTCCTATTGAGCATGTTAAGTGCAAAGGGAGGTCACTCTAAATACATACCACTTTGGTTTATAGCAGCAGTTTTTTCCATGAAACTCTTGTTTTTAATGCTTCCAATACTTCCCATAGTTTCAAACTGTATCTTAATATAGATGCACATGTGTGGTCATTATAACCAATAAACCTAATGTTGGCCTGGGACTTTCACACAGTATTATATATTAGGGGTGTAACGGTACAGAAAAATTTTGGTTTGGTATGTTTTCAGTACAGGGGTCTTTGGTTCAATACATTTTCCATACATTTTTGGTACAGTGAATGAGACAAGTGTGTGGGGGTGGGGGGGGCTCTGTAACTCATGTTATGTATTTTGTATTTTTTAATATTCAATGTTTGTTTATGGTAAACACTGCAATTTCCTGAGTGTTTTTGAACGCCTCACAGTATTCCCTGAGGTGCTGTGAATATGACTTCTCACTAACACCACAGCAGAAGCACAGTGAAGGAGGAGAGGAGCGAGTTCACTTAATTTTGGCTACTTGAGTTGGAAAATAAAAGCCTTTTTTTGCTATAAGGAACCCATGGACTCATGTGTGCCACAAAGCTGCAACAAACCGAAAACCAAAAGTGAAACTTAACATGCTTCAAACATCTGACCTGGCTTCTGTGCCTCTGTCATACTCTCTGTTGTCATGTTTCAGTGTTTTTTGCAGCTTTGCTGAGAATTTGCCACTGCTGAATGTATATAGAGGAAACCCTGCACATGGGTTCTGCTTGTGTCCACTTTGCTTCCAGAGTGTTTGCGTTCTTCACATAGGCTACATATATTCATTCAGTACACCTTCGTATTGTATCAAAGGCCCCGAACTGAAACAGTTCGGTACAAACGAGTGCACTGTTACACTCCTAATATATATTCTTAAAATCTGTTTGATTTCAAGCAAATTGCCTCCAACTTTTACTGCTAATAAAGTTACTTTATGGTGCAATAATATATGGACCACTTTTTTAGCTTAGCCAACAGGCCGTAAGCTATTGTCATCATGCGGCGTTCGTCGTCGTCGTCGTCTGTTACAAAAATTTCAATTGTCTACTTCTCCGAAACCACAATTCCGATTGACTTCAAACTTGGTATACAGCTTCTTTATGATGATGTCAACAAAATTAGTGAAATTATTTGGATCTGGATCTGATTCTGGATTTGGTACAACTTTGAAATATTTCCCCATTATAAGAGATAGGAAGTGGATCCATGCAATAACTCAGTAAATATAAATGATATCAAGTGTAAATTTCTACAGTCCAGCCCTGATGGGAAGATGACCAAAACATAATGTCCACATGCTGATCAGGATCTTCTTCTGGATCTGGGAACTTACGGAAAATTTAACATGGGCTCTTATGGGGAAAAAATTTCAATCGTCCTCTTCTCCAAAACTACAGTTCTGATTGACTTCAAACTTGGTATACAGCTTCTGTATGATGATGTCAACACAAGGTATTGAAACTATTTTGATTTGGATCTGATTCTGGATTTGGTACGACTTTGAAAAATTATAATCATTATAACAGATAGGAAGTGGATTGCAATAAATCAGTAAATATCAATGATATCAAGTTGGAATTTGAATTGTTTACAGATCTGATTGGAATATGACCAAAACATGGGCTATTTCTGTAATATAATAAATACACAGAACTGTGGCGATAATAAATGGCATCTGGATACATTTCCCAAAGCTTTTAATTTGGCCGGTATGCTACAGGGCCATTGGTCCTATTTTTCTTATCCCAACATGATGTAAATGTAAATGTGTGTTTAAATGTGTGTACATACGCTCTGGTCATCATCATCTCCCATCATGTGCTCAGCCACAAAGCGCACTCCATTCACGGCCTCCTTGACATCAGCAGCCCAGTCTGAGATGCCTCTCTGCTGGAGGTCTTGAGGGGTAGTGAAACCACTAGGCAGACAGTCAGTGGAGCGCAAGTCCCCTTTCCTGTTGGTATGGATGTAGCCCAAAGAGGCAGCTACATTTTTGTGTCCTGGGGTTGAAAAGGTAGAATCAGGAGACAACAGGGCAGAAGACGACATGGTGCTACCTACTTTTGGTGCAACCGGGTAACCTAACCCTATAATAGCTCTCCTTGCTCGCAGGCAGCGCTGCTGACGTAGCCGTTGGCGTGCAGAGTTATTGTGAGGGCGTTTCATGAAGAGTAAAGTTGGAAGTTTGACAAGGAACACTAGTTTGACCCAGGCAGGCATTGTGTGTGTGCTGGGAGATCGGTGGTGAACGTTGAGGACACACACACTGGTGATGATGGAGAAGGTCACCAGCACCATAGTGAACATCAGGTACTTGCCGATCAGTGGAACGTCCAGAGAGGTCGGAGGAACAATTTTTGAGATCAAAAGCAGAAATACAGTGAGAGCCAGGAGGACGGAGATGCAGAGGGTCATCTTCTCCCCGCAGTCTGAAGGCAAGTAAAAGACCAGGATGGCCAGGGAGGTGATCAACACACATGGGATGATCAGGTTGATGGTGTAGAAGAGGGGCTTCCTCTTGATGATAAAATCATAGGTGAGGTCCACGTAGGTGGGGTCTAGAGGGTTAACGGTCCGTCTGCCGGGCAGTGCCAAGATATCCCACTCACCGCTGGGAGTAAAATCATCCATACTGGCCACCTCCGACTTGAGGATCAGGTCAATTTCCGTGTGGTCATATGTCCACGAGCGGAATTTGAGGGTGCAGTTCTGCTGATCGAAGGGAAAATGCTTGACCTCGATCTTACAGGCGCTTTTGTAGATGGCAGGAGGGAGCCAGTTTATGCTGCCGTTGAAGAGGACAATCACATTTGTAAAGACTGTCACTTCATATGTTCCATCAGCACTATGAGAGGAGAGGGAAAGAGGGAAACACACTTTAGAGAGCATCTGAATCAACCTTCTGTAAGATTACGATATTCTTAAAGAAACTTTGTGGGTATTTTTGTGTGGTCAAACATACTCCAGTAATATGAG
Organism: Sphaeramia orbicularis; assembly: GCF_902148855.1. Lineage (NCBI taxonomy): Eukaryota > Metazoa > Chordata > Actinopteri > Kurtiformes > Apogonidae > Sphaeramia > Sphaeramia orbicularis. The sequence goes on from NC_043959.1 coordinate 38,500,173, forward strand.
ATAAAATCCATACAAATATCATTTTCTTGACCTTCAGCTCAGGACAGTAATGAAGATGATGCAGAATTTGTTCACTGTGTTTTAGAGCTGCACAATATATCATTTGAGCATCATCATTGTGATGTTCGTGTGTGCAATAGTCACATCGCAGGTCCTGCAGTGTAGGAGGCAAATGAACTCAACATGTTCTCGTCTAATTTCAAGGGTATGTGACACACACAATCACAATCGTTCTTAATCAGTTTGGTGTGAGTTGCTGGTAACAACATTGAAAAATGAGCAACAAACCATAGAAAATCCCCGTGAATGAGGACTTGGTGCCAAAAAAAAAAAGCAATGTCAGTTATCTGGAATTATTTCGGCTACAAGAAGGATGATACTAAAACACGTGTTCTGCATCAATAGTGCCTTGCACCTTTTGCCGCAATGAGAGGAAACACAACTAATTTGTTTTACCATTTATGTTGGCACCAAACAGCTATTATTTCCTCCTGAGTATTTTTTCATATCCCAATACATATCGGAGGGTTTAAAAAAATGGCAATGTCAGTTTTTTTCCAATATCATACAGCCCTACTGTGTTTGTTTTATTATGAAACATTTTGAATCTAAACTCTGCTATAGGGTACATAGCATAACACAGTCAAAGTCAGATGATGCTTACTTGTTATACAGCACAATATCAGGGAGCCAGATGTGTCTAGAAGGAATACGCAGTTTGTCAATACCCTCATACTTTGAAGGATCCCACGATAACCTGTAATCCACCCAGTGCTGAAGAGACAGAGTGAGACAGACAAAGAGAACTGGTCGTCAAATCTGACTTTGGACGCGTCTACCAATTACATGGTTCATTATCAGTGAATTATATCTGAGGCACAATTACAGAACCACTTTGTTCCACATTGAAAGAGGGAGAATGGATATGGTTTAATTCAAGTTCAAGAAGGGCATTCAACATGATGCAGAGAGATTCATCAAACTTACCTGGGTGAGCCAGACATTTGTGGTCATGATCTGTTCTCTTTCATTCTGGAAATAAACATGTGTGGTAGGAATTATTTCACATGTAAATACAAACATGATAAATTTCTACTTAATTTTAGTTTAGTGGATTATAGTAGTGCATTATACCCCCAGAGTAGTTTAATCTTTGTGAAGTCACTACAGGGTGTCCCATAAGTCTCCATACATAGGAAAAATAAACGTTTCTTGACATAAACCATTTTTATTTATATAATATGCTCTATATGACTGCCATTTTGTCGGGAACATATTTCAATGCGTGTCCTCCACTGCTGAAGAACTATAAAGAAGAAATATAAAGAAATACATGTTAGAACCATATGTATTATGTCTCCTATGTATGGAGACTTATGGGACACCCTGTAGTTCGTTGAGGACAAGAAGGTCCTCGTCAAAAAAGGTGCCATGAAAATTGTATATATTAATACTATTTTCAACTTTATATGAATTAAATAATTTAATCAACTTCAGTCATGAAGGCTATCAAATATACATTTTTTTTTTGTCAATTTTAACCCTATATTGATCATTTTAAGCATATATGATCCAGATTTTTTAACATCTAGAAACCTAAAAAGTTAAATATTCAACATATAATCCACATAAAGCTAATTATTTTTAATTTGTGCAGTCTGGGATTGATGCTTTTTTTTTTTCCAGGGTTAGATAAAAAAAAAATCTGTACCTTGAAGGACAATGTTCATGTCAAAAAGATTCCATAAAAATGTTATATATTGACATTAGTCACTACTTTCAGTGTTTGTTTTTTTTTAAATCTATCAAATATGATGTTCAGTTTCTGTTCTTTTCTGTTTGCTTTTTTTTTTTTTTTACTTTAAACTTATGTGTAGCATTAACATAGGAGAGAATGGCAGACTACATTTCCTTTATGAGTCAGATTGGATTAATTTATATTTTATAGAATTAATCATGGTCTCAATTAAACTTGTACTGACAGCTTTTATGTAAAAAGTCACAAATGATGCTGTGAATAAAGAGTAGGAAGTACAAATGTTATCTATGGGTGTTAGGACCAAACTAAATGAATTTCCAGCTACATTCAGGTCTAAACACAGAATAAGTTGGACTAAATCAGTTAAATATAAGGAACTATCCCTTGTAAGATTGCTGTTCAACATGCATGTCTATGGCACTGTCATCATACTACTATGACATACACTTTGAATAAAGAGATACCAAATGCCAATTACTGCAGGGGATGCACTGCAAACTCATAAACTGGACTGTGAATGAGCCTCGCTGCCAGGATCTGCAGCTCAGGAGGAGTCTCCGCTGTAAATCAATGGAGGGCCTCTATCGCTGTGGCTAAAGCAGCTTTATGGCCCCTTTTAATCCAATGTGCTGAAGTTTCAATCTGGACAAGACAGAGGCAGAGATCACAGCTGACCAGATCCATCCTTTACTTCATCCATCCATTTAGAGCTACAGCCTCTCAGCACAGGCTGCTTTGTAATTAACTGCTTTTTCAATGCTTTGTGGCCTATGCTCTGTCTTTTCCATCATACTCTTCCACGCTGTTTTTCTTTTTCCATCTGTGCCTCTTTGTCACATATACTCTCACTCAAACAGAGAAATGCCCACATAAATAAATGCACACACATTCTCCAGGGGAATAGAAGTACAGTATATTATGCATTACCACGCTGATGAGCTGTGCCAGAGACACTTGTAATTTCACTGTGACTCTCTCAGTCCTGTTGATGGCTGGCCGGATGAGCGGATTGTAACGATGCTTTCCCAGCAAATAGTTCATGAGACGTTCCTCTGAGTCAGCACAGCTGCTACCTGAGGACACAATTTTGTTCAACAATTGATGTTTTTCTGTGTAATTACATCAAAAAATCATCATGTAGAAAAAATGTTGATCATGATAGTTAAAATGGAGAGACCTACTAAAACCATGGAAAAAGAGGAAGTATAGGCTTTGTTGTTATTTCCACTAAAAGTTGCCTTAAACTCTATAACAGATAATGTGAATGCAAAATTCTGTGGACTACAATGGTAAGACAACCTGTACACACCCCAACAACTTAAGTTATTTGGCTTGTAAAGAGTGAAATATGGTACATTCAGTCCCTGACACCTATATTTTATGTACATATAACCTTCACCTCTGCAGGGAAACAGCAGCTGACAGAGAGTTACCAGTTGCTTTTCCATTGGACATATGCGGAAAACTTCACCGATATTTACTAAATGTCAAAAAACAGAAATGCATAAAGTTTTTTTTTTTTTTTTATTAAATCACAAATGTGATCATTTGTTTATTTATTATAGTGAGATGACATGAGAAGTCATTCCATAAACATAGCGACAAATATAAATATTATGTTGATTTACAGATATAGTCATTACCTCCGCCAAGGAGGTTATGTTTTTGCCAGGGTTTGTTTGTTTGTCTGTCTGTTTGTCTGTCCGTTGGTGTGCAACATAACTCAAAAAGTTATGGACAGATTTTGATGAAATTTTCAGGGTTTGTTGGAAATGGGATAAGGAAGAAATTATTAAATTTTGGTGGTGATTGGGGGTGGGGGGGCCCACGGGGGGGTGGGGGGGGGGGGGGGGGGGGGGGGGCAGACCAGAAAATTTCATCAAAATCTGTCCATAACTTTTTGAGTTATGTTGCACACTAACGGACAGACAAACAGACAGATAAACAAACAAACCCTGGCAAAAACATAACCTCCTTGGCGTGAGGGGGCCCACGGCGGGGGGCCACTGATCAGCCTTGGCGGAGGTCTGTGCTCTCCGAGTGCTATTCTAGTTATTATTATATATTACCCCTCTATCCCGTACTAAATTAAAAAATGATCTGGTTTCCTGATGTGTCCACACATACTGCGCTACGTTTGTTTTAAAACTCTTCTTCGCTTGTTGTAACGTCCATCAGCATTCGTTTTTTTTGTTCTCATGACTGTAGTTGTGGAAAAAGGTCTTTCCATTGCAGTTTTGCGAGTTATACCAATTTCGTTACGCCTGAAAAACCACCTCTAGCCCCTGCAAAAACTTTTCAGCGAAAAACAAGAGTTTTGGCAAAACTGTCATTTTTCCATTTGCCAAATTTTTATACATAAGTTCTATTTGCACAATTTGTTGGTCAATGGAAAAGCGACTACAGATGGGTGAGTTATTGTTGGAATTATATTAAAATGTTAGTTGCACAGTGACCCGTGGGGATCCACAGGTTCTAGATGCGCTAGTTTTTATGCTGTTGAGTATTTGTGCATTCTGTACCACATTTGTCCAGCAGTCACCACCAAAGCGTTCTAGGTATAGCAACGTAATTGTAAGGCTATTGTATTCCAAAATTACTAATATCTCCCAAAATACTCATCCTATCAACTTGCTGTTTTTGCTAGTCTGTTCCTTGACCACAAATACATAAGTATGCCAAACTGCAGCAGTCAGCTCTTTCCAGATTTTGTGTGAATCCCCAGACACACATACACGCATGCACACACACAGAGGCCATTTGGCTTTTATAATATAGATGACAGCCCCAGCCTGGTGTCCAAATAAGTACTAACGTTTGCGACAAGGACAGATAAGTCCATCACGTGTTAATATTTCTGCTTTTTTATTGCCTATGCCTGAAGCCACACAAATCTTTTAAATGAGAACAAGCCATGACGTGCAACATAAATGCAATCTCCTGGCCTCTATGCCAAATAAATGATGCCCGTGTCAGGGGTGAACACAAGCTTGATTGAAACTGATGATCTGGGGTCCTCAGTTGAAGCAGAATAGATCCATATAGGCTACTTCATTCATTTCATTTGGAGGGTCTTTTTGCATATAATCAATCAGCTGAGTTGGTTTGATCTGATGGGAGACACCCCAGTGAGACTACTCATGGTCACATTCAATAAAAACTACCACTGTTGGATGGAGAACCTCAGATTCACCTCTCCAAAGCAAACTTGTTCCATGGAAAACTTAGACCACAGGTGTCAAACATGCGGCCCGTGGGCCAAATCCAGCCTTCCAAAGGGTCCAGTCCGGCCCTTGGGATGAATTTGTGAAATGCAAAAATTACACAGAAATGTTAACAATCCTTTTAGTTCAGGTTCCACATTCAGACCAATTCAATCTCAAGTGGACAGGACCAGTAAAATACTATCATAATAACATAGAAATAATGACAACTCCAAATTTTTCTCTTTGTAAATGTAAATATTTTCATGTATTTACACTAAAACAAAATATAATTTCACAAAAAAATTTGAATAACCTGAAGAAATATGAACAACCTGATTTTTTTAAGAGAATAAGTGTAATTTTAACAATTGTCTGCCTGTTAAATGTTTTGTGTATTTGTATGTTATAATGTACATGTGTAAATGATAAACTGAGGCAGAATAGTGTTAAAATTACACTTATTTTTTCAGTTTTTTCATGTTATTCACCTCTTTTGAAAGGATAGTTTATAGCTGTAAACCTTTTCATAATGTAAATTTACTTCTTTCGCTCTAAAACATAAAGAAAAGTTTGGAGTTGACATTATTTATATATTATTATGTTATTATTTTACCAGTTTGGCCCACTTCAGATCAAATTTCGCTGAATGTGGCCCCTGAACTAAAATGAGTTTGACACCCCTGACTTAGAGTATGATTTACAACTTTTAGCTCGAGGCACAGTATAAAACTTCTTTTTCCCGCCATCAAACTGTGTGTCATTATCAGGCCACAGACTCCTGGAGCTTGTCTGGGTGTGGCAGAACAACACTCTTGCCCCATGGGTCATTTGGCTGAAGTCCTGTCCTGTGCTGTTGGACCTCTTCGACAGATGGTGTGTTGTCAAATCCCTAGGATATCACGGTCAGACAGGCTCTGTCTTCCCTAGAGGTCAACCCCACTGGCCAAAAAAAAAGCAAAACACCTAAACTAGTAATCACCCACTGCGCCTTCCCATTAGTGGGTGCATGGTTGTATGGCTTACAAAATGAACATAACCTCATGAGTATTGCATTGACATTATGTTGATTGAGAGTGAGGTCAGGCGTGTTAATACAACACTAGAGTCAGCTGTTATGGAGTTGATAAGGTCACAACGAAAGACATTATTCTGCAAAAATGCAATATTTAGAGAGTATAATGAAGTATGTGACGGAACAAAAACATGATCCAAAGGTTGAGTGTGGTGTTAGAAAGCCATTAAATTCTATATTCTCTTACGCACTCAGCCTTTCACTTGTTCTTTCCTTCTGCAAAAAAAAAAAGAATATATATATATATATATATATAATGAAAAGAAAACAAGTGGCCTCGTCACTGTGACTAGTATTTGAGCCTCAGCATGGCATCATTAGAATTTAATGGCAAAATATACAAAGTGCTATTGCATTGAGAGTAAGATTTGACAAATGCATCTTCTTAGGCATCTTGATCTACTTGAAGAGGCTGCAGCCAAAGTTGTTCCCTGTTAAACTGTGCATGCATCCCTCTTCTGGTTTTGACATTAAATTCTCTTAGCCTTCTGACACAGGAGCTGATCTCTGATTTGGTGAGTGCACTTAATAACAGGACTGACTCACCACATCACATACAGATGACACATTGTGATCAAATATATCATGCATTCAGAATTTTTGCTCCTTATTCTCAAGACGCAAACTCTTCTTTTCATGCATAGAGTTTAAACCCTATTTATTGCACCCTATTTCAGACATTTAATTAAACTGCTTAAAGCAATATCTACCAAACATTTCCTGGAATGAGCTGCTTTTGGTTCAATAAACAAAAAGAAACAGACTCATAAACATAGATGCAGTTCCACCCAAATTGACTTTGCGGTGGCATCAACAGAAAAGCGCACACCACAACACTGGACATCTACTGAACTGAAGAGAAACACACACTTACAGTGAATCAACGACAAAAAGTAAGCGAGGATCGAGAGAGCAGGCGTCATTTTTTCGGTACCATCTGGTCCGGAGAAGTTGACAGACAAAAAGCCCCACAGCTGCAGTGTTTTGCGCTCCTCTCCTCGGACATGCCGGACTTTACGCGCTCACGGTTTGGACACTGTCAGCACAGAGCCGAGCCCCAGCAAAGCAAAACATCCCCAGAGGTGGACAGCCAAGTGGAGCCCCATCGCAGAACTCCTCTCCATCCACCCATCCATCCACCCATCCATCCACTCACAGCATCCTCTAGGAGCAGGCTGCCCACGCGCTCCCCTCCTGTACCCTGGTCTCGCGGGTCCTGTTTCCCATAACGACCACTGTAAGTTTACAGCATCTAAGCCCCTGGTTTGGGTTCGACCTGTGATACTTCAGATGCATCACTGTGTTTCAGCCATGGAAAAGTTTACTGAGTTACTCTATCTTCCCCTGTTTCTTGTTTTCTTTATTTATTTTGGTACATTTGTTTGTTTCTGTTGTTTGGTTTTAATGTTATATTCTAAATAAATAAATAAATAAATAAAACAAAGGAAAACATTCTAAAACAGGGGTGTCAAACTCATTTTAGTTCAGGGGCCACATTCAGCTAAATTTGATCCGAAGTGGGCCGAACCAGTAAAATAATAACATAATAATATATAAATAATGACAACTCCAATTTTTTTAGTGCAAAAACAAAACAAAACAAACAAAAAAACAACAACATTAAATTATGAAAATACTTACTTTTTTAAACTATCCAAATAAAAAAACCCTGAAATTTCTCAAGAAAAATAAGTGCAATTTTAACAATATTCTACCTCAACGTATCATTTATACATGTGCATTATGGATCAAAAATATTTTAATATATAAATAATGTCAACTCCAAACTTTTCTCTGTGTTTTAGAGTGAAAAAGTAAATTTACATTATGAAAAGATTTACATCTACAAAGTATCCTTTCAACAGATGTGAATAACATGAAAAAACTGAAAAAAGTGTAATTTTAACACTATTCTGCCTCAGTTTATCATTTACACATGTGCATTATAACCTACAAATACACAAAACATTTAACAATAGGCAGAATATTGTTAAAATTACTCTTATTTCTTTTAAGAGATTTCAGGTTGTTCATATTTGTTCAGGTTATTTAAATTTTTTGCGAAATTCTACTTTGTTTTAATGTAAATACATGAAAATATTTACATTTACAAAGAGAAAAATTTGGAGTTGTCATTATTTCTATGTTATTATGATTGTATTTTACTGGTCCTGTCCACTTGAGATTGAATTGGTCTGAATGTGGAACCTGAACTAAAAGGATTGTTAATATTTTAGTGTAATTTTTGCATTTCACAAATTCATCCCAAGGGGCTGGACTGGACCCTTTGGTGAGCCCGATTTGGCCCCCGGGCCGCATGTTTGACACCTGTGTTCTAAAAGGAGCTGGATGAAGTTTACCTTAGTTAACTTATAAACTCCTGCCCCCTTACCCCATCCTTCTGTCTCCCCTAAATTCCTACGTCAGATTCCATAAGTAAGTCAAAAATCCTACACATATCAGACTAAACTCTGACTACGCACAAAACACAAAAATGCTGTACATATCAAGGTAAGACTGTCCATTTTGCAACAGCATTTGACATCAAAATAAACTCTGTCCCTTTCGTAGCAGTAATAATACACATATTAAAAACGAAAATAAACTCTGTTCATTTCATAACAGATCATAATAAGCTATCCATTTCTTAGCAGTAATATACATTTAAGAGTATCCACTCTAAGACTTCTTTGATTTGTGAAGAATATGACCTGTAAAATCCTTCTACTGGGTGCTGGTGACCCTTTAATAACCCCTATTTATTCTTCTGACCTCTGTTGCCCCAAGCCCATTAAGCAAATTTACCTGCATCTATAGAGTATGGATGACACACAGTAGTGGGCATCATTAAAATCTAACACAATCTCAACTATTAAAATGAAATATTTTTGGAAAAACACTTTTTGTGTTCAAAAGGTGTGGCTGCATGAGACAGACAAAAAACAAACAAAACAAAAAACAATGCTAATTATTTTTTTCCCCCATTTTATTGTTAAAACAAAAAAAACAACAAAACTAAATTATTAACAATTTCAATATTTCATGCCCTGGCTGTGTTTCATTATCTTGCTGAAACATCTAGTTTTGACCTCAATGGAACAGAGCATGTGCAGATGGGATCATATGGGTTTTGAGAATGGCACAATATTTAGCAGAGTTCACTGACTTAAGAGTGATTCTTAATGCAGTATATCACAAATGCATGGGGTGTCCAAAAACGTTTTTCCACCACTGTATTATTTAGTGCAAAAGAGGGGAAAAAAGATGAGGCATATACAAAATTGGGGGGAAAAATCATTCTTTTTGACTGCCATTACAGAACTTTTTCTAATTTTATGCCCTTTTCTTGAGCTATGTAACTTCCATGTCAACATCAGCGAACACTACAGTCCTCACAGCAGCAGCAGCAGCAGCAGCAGCAGCAGCAGCAGCAGCAGCAGCAGCAGCAGCAGCAGCAGCAGCAGCAGCAGCAGCAGCAGCAGAACACCCACTGGAAACACATCTGCACCTAATTGTCTTCCTGCAAACATACATTAACTGATGATCCTGGTGACTTGTGATCATTTGCTGACTTTACACACTGCCTTGGTCAGTGTGCTTTGCTTTGTGGGAAATAAATTACTCTCTGGAAGTGAGATTTACTGAGCGGAGGTCCAGTGTGACCAGGAGCAGCATAATCGTACTGTAGCAGATTTACAGTCACCATGCTGCTTAAAGCCTCATTATAATGGCCGGCAAAGGAAGTGTATCAGGCATGCAGAGCAGCCGCAAGGACTCAGGGGGCAATAAATTTTAACTCCAAAGACTTGTGTGCAGGATCATTGAAAGAAGATCAATAAGGGCTGATTAGGTTTTGACCCTGGCTTGTTTTAGGGGACAGGGCAATGGAGTGCAGTGTTTGTTCATTTGTACACGCGTCAGTGTCACATATTGTTTATGTTGTATGTGAACGTGTGTATACGTGAAACAGACTAGTCCCTATTACTACAGGAGGTACTGATGTTTATACTTCAAATCAGCACCAACAGGATATCTAACAGCTGTTGCCATGATGTGTCCCAATATTTTTGTCCATATACTTTATAAATGTCAATATTTCCTTAAAGTTTAATGGTGAGATGTGGCGAGAGTAAATAGTGAATTGTGGTTGAAAATTATTATTTACAGTCATAGCATAAAACAAATTTTAGAAATTTAAAGGTCGAACATTTAAAAACATAGTCACAGATATGAAAAAAAAAAAAGCCCATGTTGAGAGAAATTAAGTAAAATCCATCTCTGAGGCATTGTGGAAATAAAAAAACAATTTAGACAGAAAAAAGTAATGCAATGCAATGATATTTATCACAATATATTATGACATTTGTCATTCTTCTTTTGTGTGTGTATATCCTCCTGAGGAAAGTAAAAGTTTTGGCTTCTTTATATTAAATAATTGCACTGATTGAAAACGGCATGGTGCCACAGGTTATCAATTTTTTATTTTTTTTTGGGGGGGGGGGGGGGTTCTTTGCAGTGGACATCTTTTATATATACAGGGTGGGGAAGCAAAATTTACAATATTTTGAGGCAGGGATTGAAAGACAGTGTATGACCAATTAGTTTATTGAAAGTCATGAGAATTTAAATCTTCAAATCATATTTTACTGCATTTCTAACGGTCTTGTTGTCTACCTCAAGTTCAATTGCCATTTTTCTCATGGATTTGGTTGGATCCTTTAGGAGTTTGGATTTGAGAGCTTTAATAAAAGCTTTGGTACGTTTTTTGTTGCTTCCTCCACTTCCAGATTTTCTCGTAATAGTTTTGCTCATAGTCATTCTCTTCTTTCCATTATAAACAGTCTTTATGGACACTCCAACTATTTTTGAAATCTCCTTTGGTGTGACGAGTGCATTCAGCAAATCACACACTCTTTGACGTTTGCTTTCCTGATTACTCATATGGGCAAAAGTTTCTGAAAAGGTATGGATAATAGTGTTAGGTATGATTATGACATCAGTATATGTTTGGTTTCAAAACAATTGACGTAGTGCCTGCTGAGAAAAAACAACTAAATGTTCATTGAAAATTTTGCTTCCCCACCCTGTATATGTATGTATAGGTGTATATGTGTGTGTATAGATCTGTGTATGAATATTTATTTATATATATATATATATATATATATATATATATATATATATATATAGAGAGAGAGAGAGAGAGAGAGAGAGAGAGAGAGAGAGAGAGAGAGAGAGAGAGAGACATACACACAGTTGCCTATATTTGATTTTTTTTTATATTTTATATTTCATTTTATGGTTAAGTCATTTCCTCTTTGTTATTTCTCTCATCAAGACACAACTTTGACATTAATTAAACTGTAGAGGAGGAACCATCACAATGAACTATTTACTTTGATTTCCCCATAAAACTACATAAAACTGACTTTAACTTACCATAAAATCGGACCTACAACAAAATATTATTATTTTCAACCTGGAAAACATACAATACAAAGGTTGTCAACTAAAGTAGATTGTTAGGATTATACAATGGAAAACCACTTGATAAAATTAAGAAAAAGGTGGTGCTCATGCTCATGGTCTTGTAATAAATATGTCAACACTAGGGTTAAATGATACTACACATCTAAAACCCTGACCCCTGCACCCTCAGCCCCTCACTGCAGTCCAAGAACATTATTTCCTGCTGCACTGCAACTGAACAGTGCTGTTAAACGTAATTTGCTAATGCAGTATAATAACTTCATTCTTCATAGGAAATGGGATTAGAAATATACCGTGCATAAAACATCAAAATGACTGTGTGTGAAAGCAATATTAGCTGTTTAAAACACACAAAATGCCCAGCATGACCCTTCAAAGGATGTATAAATCTTTATAGTATGTTCCTGTTATAAATCCACGTTGTAAATCTGCTCTGCTGTGGCCTGATTTCACCTCCGCTGGGAATCTTCATACAGACTGAAAAGGCTGCTCTGTGTTGTGGATGTTATTATGATGGGATCAAACAAAGTAGTGTAGTGTTACTGCACCTCCTGCGTCTTGTGCTTCCATATAAATCCTCAAATTACAACACTGTCCATGCATTTCCTAAGAGGAGCATTTCTGCAGCACTGACAACTCTTCGATCAGGTGTAACACTTTTAGTAGATTTCATAAACCTCCTGTAAGAAGCATTTCTGACTGCATTTTCAAAACGCAGCACACTGCAGGATGGTCATGAGTTGTGAAACATGACTGCTCAGAAACGAACTACGAGCCAGCTCATTTTGTAAATGGCTGCCTGCCTTCATCATATTACACGGTGATGACAATTTACAGGGACATATTCTGTGAAAGTTTCAATATTGACAGTATAATTTCAGATTGGAAAGCCATTTAAGGTTTGGTTGAATGCCAAATATCCCATCTTTAATAACTAAATGGATAAATACTTTATTATTTAAAAGAAAACAAAATTCAGATTACTTGCTATGAGTAAAAGATACATTCTTGTTGATGCAGAAAATGAACAATGGATGCATAAATTATGAAAACCTTAGACAAGATTTTTTTTTTTTTCATGTGTTTTTATTCCTCTTTAGGCATGAAAAGAAACAATGTGGTTGAAATTTTTTTAATAAACCTATTTTTTATTCAGTTACAAAAATGTCCACTCAGCTGGACACCATGGGTTTAATTTTTGAAGCAAAGAAACACGTATGTAAAACGCTTTATCAGAAAGTAATATACTGTGTGAAAACTATGAAATAAAAACATTTTTAATGCAGCTAATCTGATGTTTTCTCACAATACAATTTAGCATACTCTAATACTTGGTTGTTGTTGTTTTGTTTTTGTTTTTTTTTTACATTTCCAATGCTGTTTTTATCAGATTTTAATTTGTCTTTGTTTTTATGATGGTTGTATCTTGTTGTTCTTAGCCCACTTTTCACCCTGTGTTATCACTGTTTTTACTTATTTACTTATTTATTTCCTTGTTTTATGATTTGTGTATGGCGCTTTGGCCAGCTGTAAAGTTCTTAAAGTGCTTTATAAATAAAGTTGGCATGGTATGTTATGGTAGATATTACTCACTTCATGGAGATAATATGCAAAAAAACCCCAACCCTTTTTAAGAAAAATGTTAATTACAGTCTAATAACAACTAGCAATTGATTTACACTCAAACATATTACTGCTGATCAGGTTTATCAAGAACAGCAAAGTTACAGTAATGGTATGAATTGCAGTATATGGGATGCAACTAAAACAACAAAACCTAAATATACAAGAGAACAGCTGTAGAATAGCCGTCCACTGTAGTGGCTACTATACATGAAAGGGTTAAAGCTGCTCAGTGTTTAAGTCTACTGTACCAAACAGCTTCTATCAGTGTAAATTTATATCAGTTTTCTGAAACGGTGAAACAAAGAGTGAATGAGTCTGGTTAAAGAGCCTTGGAAAAAAATAATTAAAAGCAAAATAAACATTTCCTCACATTTGAAAGACTGTGCAGTATTGGTAAAAGGCCTAATAAATAAAAAGGCGGTGAAGATTGATGCCACTGTCAGATTTGATACATAGCAAATTATACTTTAATAGTCAGCACGCCTCACAAACTGAGGAAATCAGATGAGATATTGGCAACTCATTGTTACCAACCCACTAACAAGGCTTCAGGGAAAAATTCTCACTGGCCATTTTGAATCATGACGGGGTTTTCATCAAGATGGGGAAACATTTTAAAGGTTTAATGACATTCAAGTAAAGAAAAGTAAAGCTCCAGGTAGAGAAAGTCAGAGCCACATTAACACATTAAACCCATAAAGACCCAGATCTACATTTGTGTCAGTTCCCAAGTAAAATTTTCTCTATATTTAACCTTGCTTAAGTACAAAAAAACCCAACAAAAATAAGGGCTTAGATTAGTTTTAAATCATCTTATGCAGTGAAATGAAAGTTGTTATTTTATGTTTCTGTAATAGGCCTAATATCTGTTTTTCCCACTAATACACACGGTTGCCAGTAAACTTGGAATAAAAAATTTTTTTTATATCTTCTCATGAGATGATTGTGACCATGTGATGTATTCTTTACAGATAAAGTGTAACTGGGACTCATTGCACTTGGTCAAAGATGTGTATAAATAAGGATAAAAAGAAGAAAATGAAAACAAAATTAGTCCAGCTTTATGGGTAACACTGTATGACAACATAACACACACAAACATTAAAACAATCCCCATACCCCCAAAACAGCATCATATTCTACTCTCATCATACTTCTAGTGCAGCAAAATATATCTGACAAGTACAATTTAATTGTCCATACAAATAAGTCAGTGATGGACTGTAGAGAGGGTGTCCAGATCAGATCTTATAAAAGTCCTCAATCTTTCCTTTAGCCTGATAGGTCTGTTTATTCAATGGAAGGATACAACACATTTCTTTAATCCACTGATTAGGTGTAGGTCCTAGAATATCATGTCATTTTAAAGTTGTGCAAAATACACAATTATGCATATAACACATTGTATTAATCTAGAAATTAACTTAAGAGTCTCTTTCCAGAAGTGCTGAAGTTTCTCACAGTCCCACATACTTTTTGTTGATATTAAACCACGATTTAATTCATGTTCTTCGTTTAACAATAATGGAATTGAAGTGTGAAAGTGTACATGTGTTCACTTCAGTTTGAAGGACAAATACTGTCCAGATGTCTGTTCTGGTGTAATCATGTCCACAGGGGGTCTGCTCATTTGGTCTGGATGTGAAGTTGTCTTAATCAAAGCCCGGTCCATTCACAGTCTGTCTCTGGTCTCTAAGTGGACACAATAAAAAACAAAACAGCACAGAAAGTCAAGGCTGAAACCTTGATTTATTACTTCAGTTATAATTATATTTAATGTGGTTTGGCAAAAGAAGCAGAGAAGAAAAAATACCTCCCTTTGCGCAGTTTCATTTACTGTACAAAGTTCCAAAGTATTTGCCTATACATCTAGTAAAAAACACAAGGGAACCATTTAATAGTTTCATGAAACAAACAAAACAAGAAACAAGTTTTTAATTAGAATATTGCATTGAGAAATGATTTCAGCAAACAATCTCAGGAGAGGAAAACACAGCAAAAAGATAAAACACTTTGAGTATAGTTGCATATGAGCATAATATGCCTGAAAACAAATATTTGGAAATATGTGCGGCATCAGCCCCTTTACCACAGCACTTCTGTTACAGGAATATTTCACCTTTATTCCAGAACGACGTCTGTGTAAACAAAATGCTGGATCATTTGGTCCCACCTTTATCTCGACTCTGTAACGCCTCTGGAGGTAGGAACAGAACCAGTGTAAAGGTGGAATCAAACACCTCTCGTTCCACAACCAAGGTGCAATGTTTTGATAGCATATTGCGTGTACGACCCCCTGCGCTGAGGAGATTTAAAAATGAGTGTGGGTCGTGTACAGTAAACAAACATATCAACATGACCAGATAGATGTCGAACTTTGAGATCAATGAGCTGTTGTCACTTCGGGTGGAGGACTCTATCCATGCCAACAATGAATGAATTCCCTTAATACGCACGACTAGGAAAGGTTTTTGTGTTTCTGTCAGCGGGGTGAGACTGTGGAACAGATTTAATATAGAGTTAAAGCAATGTCCAAGAATTTAAAAAGAGGTACAAAAACACAATTTTTCAGAGGTACAGGGATGAGGGAGGTGTTGGGGATCACTGGGTGATATAAAGATGTACAAGTATGAGGTAAGTGTGTGTACAGGGTGGGGAAGCAAAATTTACAATATTTTGAGGCAGGGATTGAAAGACAGTGTATGACCAATTAGTTTATTGAAAGTCATGAGAATTATTTGCCACAAGAAAATTGACATAATAGAAAATGTTTTTATTCTATGTGTCCTCCTTCTTTCTCAATAACTGCCTTCACACACTTCCTGAAACTTCCACAAGTGTTCCTCAAATATTCGGGTGACAACTTCTCCCATTCTTCTTTAATAGTATCTTCCAGACTTTCTCGTAATAGTTTTGCTCATAGTCATTCTCTTCTTTCCATTATAAACAGTCTTTATGGACACTCCAACTATTTTTGAAATCTCCTTTGGTGTGACGAGTGCATTCAGCAAATCACACACTCTTTGACGTTTGCTCTCCTGATTACTCATATGGGCAAAGTTTCTGAAAAGGTATGGATAATAGTGTTAGGTATGATTATGACATCAATATATGTTTGGTTTCAAAACACTTGACGTAGTGCCTGCTGAGAAAAAACTAAAGGTTCATTGTAAATTTTGCTTCCCCACCCTGTATATGTATGTATAGGTGTATATGTGTGTGTATAGATCTGTGTATGAATATTTATTTATATATATGTGTTATTGTATTATGTGTTTATGTAAATCATATTATATTTGTTCATAATAATGTAACGTGAGGGTTCGTTGGTGGTTAATAGTTCATTCTTGATAAAATGAGACTGCAGGATGGAGACGAATTTCTTCATACAACAGTGCTTTACTTTTCATGTGTCATGACAACTACAACAACACTTCCTGAAAACATCATCTCACATGACCGAACCATCCAATCAGGAACTAACAGTACCTAGATCGGTAAATGTTAAGTGATTTAGAAAGGCACATTCAACAAGTTATTTTAGCTGCTTATAGACAACAAATGAAAATAATTAAATGCGTATATGTGTAAATAATAATTCTGCTACGTAATTGTAAATAGTTATTTGTGTAAACACTGTCAATATATTTTTTAACAAATACCTGAATTAACTTATTCCCTGTAATTTACTCCATTGTTAAACCTTACATTCCTTCAACATAAATTATTTTAACTTCTGAGCCTTACAATAATATAAAGCCAGAGACCTAATTATTTACTAGTAAGTATCAGTCATATTATGGCATAGTGTACAGATATGATTAGACTAGGAAGGTTATTATTGTTATTAATTATATAAGGAGAAGGGGTGGGAGTTTATAAGTTGTACTTCTTCTCACTCCTTTTCAAACATGTATTATATATCTTATGTTTAAGTGTTTTGTTTATTTATTTTCTTCTGTTTGACATTCATGTTCGAAATAAATACATCAATCAATCAATCAATCAATGTTTTTATAATTGTGTCTTGCATAAGAACATACCCAGCACTTACATGGACTTATAAGACACCAAAAATACAAACCAAAGATCAAATACCAGACAATAGGCACAACAGATATTAAGACAATATACACTGTAAGCCTGGAATTTGTATTTACTAAAATGCTTTAATTACAATGCACTTAAATGATTTAAGTTTTATGATGTTACTATGAAATGTTCAGTATATTCTACTAATTTGTAGACATAGTTGAAAGTACAAAAAAGTTTAAGTTGAATGGAATTAAATCACTAAGTTTTAGTCATGACCACACCTTTTTATCTCCGCATTGCATTGTGGGTATTGGGCATGTTGTTGAAACTATGTTATTTTTATGTGCAGGGGTTCAGCGGGGTTGTGGTGTTAGTGTTAATTTGGATTTAATGTGTGTATGGCGGTGTTTATTGGCCTTTTTGTGTTTGTTTTTGTATTTTTGTAGAGCTGCACCTTGAGTCAGAGCAATGGCTTTCCTGTTCATCTTGGACTGCCACTGTAAACTGGAAATCTGTGTTTTATAATAATTACAAAACTCCTCATACTGCTAAGTGACATTAGATTAATTTTCAGTCATACTTAAATATATCAAGTAGAATACTTTCATAATTATTTTGTTCAGCAGTAGAATTTTTGAGTTTGATTAACTTAAAAAAAAGTTGTTTAATCACTGATAAATTAATCTGGCTGCAATTTTGAAAATTTGTCTGTGTAACCTAAAATGCTGTGTTGAACAGTTGGATAGTGGGGTTGATTATTGATTATACAACAGATTTAAAGTACAAATAACTTGTCTTTTAGTGTTTTCTGCTTAATAGTTTAAGTTCAATACTTTTAGCATTAAAGTTGAACCTACTTAAACCAATTGATTAGTCGATCATTACTCAAATCATTTAAGTGCAATCACTTGCCTCAAATTTTTTGAGTAAACTCTACTTATCCGGGCTTACAGTGTACTGACCTATTTAAACAAATCCATCTGCTGCTTTTCCCAGGCTTTACAAACAAATAATGCTAATTTATGTAATGGTGCTAGTACAGTCACAGAATCCGAATGCAGAACTCAAACGCCAAAAATATAGTTCAAAAGGTTTATTTATCACACACAGGTGAAAAATAATGATCAGTGACAGAATCTTGAGGATAATGGTTGGTGATATCCTCCTCTGATTCGTCCTCCGGATCGAGGGCGACAGCCCGTCTCCCCGAGCGGTGTTTGGGGTGTTTTTCCCGACTAAGGAAAAGCAAAGGGAGGTCAGGGACGGAAACAGGTCATACACAGGTAGGCAAATACTCGGGCAACATGACATAAGGACAAGGCAAAAAACTCACATACCGGTAGTCAGGGCGAGAAGGTCAAAACCAGGTATCAGAAGAGGCAGACAAAAACCGACAGGGAGCAGGCAGAAGACGAGAAAACCGAGGAATCCAAAACAGGTCAAAAACAGGCATGCAAACAAACAAACGAGGTCAAAACGCTGGTAAGAACTACAAGAGTTACAAACTGGCGTCTGACAGGGGGACGAGACAGGGTTTAAATACACAAAAGGGAGGGAAGACAACTAGACACAGGTGGAGCAAATCAGGGCGGAGACAGGTAATCAGGTGAGAGGTGAGAATGATCAGGGAACAGGAAGTAAAGACGACAGACAAGACACGAGGGGAAACTTAACAAAATAAAACAGGAAGTGACAAACAAAACATAAAAGACAGACAAAACCAGACTAACGTCTGGCTGCAGGTGTGACAAATTTATATACATTTGAACTAAACAAACATTTCATCTTGTCTTCATCAGTGCTCCAGAACACATCAGGATTTCATATAAACATGTCATCAAACAAAGAGGCTCTCAGTTCATCATATAGAGAACAATACAATAGAAAATGTGATTCATTTTCCACTTCCCCCAAATCACACAGTTCACAAAGTCAAACATTTGTGTAACAGTGAAAGACGGGCCGACTCTGGAGAGGTTAGCAACACCACTATGTTTGGGGTAATTCTGACACGCAAGTTATATATCATCACCCCTTTGATTCTGGAACGCAGGTCCACTGTGTAAAAGTCCAGCCTGTCTCACCTCTGTTACTCCTTTGGCTCGGCTGTGGAAATCGGTTAATGGTGGAAAACAGGTGGGATCACCATCTCACCTTTTTTCTGGGATCTCTGTGTAAAAGTGGCTTTAGTTATACTTTCCATTCTGTCAAACTGTGGAAAGGTTTGGGTAAAGACTGTGCAGGAGCCACATGACAGGTTTACAGTAGACATGTTGATGCATGGACAGTTCAGCGTACGTGTGTGAAAGATTTTTTAGTGTGCCAGGGAAGCGTGATGGAAGAGAAATTGCTAATCAAAGAATTGCTGCTGTTGCAGTGCCATGTTGCACCACTGCAATCCAACCCTGTGAGGGATATATATCAAGTAGGCAGTTCATTACCTGAAGTGCTTGGCTCCTGAACCACAGAGTTTCAACCTCATGTGAAGATATCGATTACCCACCACCAGCTATTGCCTGCAGGAAGATCAGACATTGTATTAGTTCATATTCAATGTCCTAGTGTTACAATAATCTACAGATATGATGAGATTTCTTTGTCTAGGTGTGTAAGAGTGCAAATCCATACTGATATGTACTGACTGATTGTTTTCTGCAATGTTCATCATTAATAAGAACATTAGTCTCTTCAGTTTTCATGACAATAGTAATGAACATTCTCAACGCCTGTAATACTGCTTTACATTTTTAATCCTGAATGGTTTTAACCCATAAAGACCCAGTGCTACTTTTGTGGCAGTTCCCACATATATTTTCCTCTATATTGCACCTTTCTTAAGTGTTTTTATCACCATTTATTGTAATATTATGCTCTGTATTTTGCATTTTCCAGTATAAATTATGGATTTTCCTATATATAATTCTCCTGTCATGTTAATGTTCATTAAAGCTTAGCGTACATTCAATGGATTATATCAAAAACAGAAAAAACTGAAGAAACAGTGACTTTTTCAGTAAAATATATCATTAACAACACAAAACAAGTGTCTCCATCCACTGTCATCGATCCAACTGCATGGGTTTTACTGGTGAATCAATGTTGTAGAAGCTGACGGTGTTTCCATGTTCACTACAGAGCCTCTGAACGTCCAAATGGGTCATATCTGATGACCATGAAAAGACGACAAGCTGAATTTTACACCAATTATTTCAACATGTTGATAGATAGTAGTTCAGAAGTTATTAAACATTGTAAATAAGTAGATGGTTTGGTTGCCAATGGCTGTTTGGGTCTTTATGGGTTAAAGAACTCCCTCAATCTGTATAGTGCAAAAGTGCAAATTTGAGTTACTTGTGTTTCACTTGGAAAATGAACACAAATGAACAAACACTGTAATTAGGAAGAAAGAACACTTTAATTCTGTTACATTTATTTGATAGCCAAAGCTTCCGGTTCCATGACACAGAAAGCATCATATGATGATCTTCTTTAATGTAACCAATGATTCCCTGTTAATATCATATGATGTGATACATGCGCAAAGATTACAGGCTTATATGAAGTAAATATAATTAATGCAATTTGACTGGTTACACGTGTTAATTGCACTCATTTACATGGCTATGCTGTGGTGCAGTGGTTGTCTCCTGGTTCAGATCCCTTCCATCATCTGTGCGGAGAAGAACTGGAAAATAATGAAATACAGTTACTTATACTATTTATATAAACTGAACACAGCTTTCATATGATATACTTTACTTGATTATTGTTATTTT
Organism: Sphaeramia orbicularis; assembly: GCF_902148855.1. Lineage (NCBI taxonomy): Eukaryota > Metazoa > Chordata > Actinopteri > Kurtiformes > Apogonidae > Sphaeramia > Sphaeramia orbicularis. The sequence continues at coordinate 38,521,137 of NC_043959.1, forward strand.
GCACTATTGCACATCCTCCCAACATCAAGACTATATCTATCAGTGCATGTCACACTTGACAAACGTAACATGACAAAAATTATGCAAAATATTCTAACAAGACAAAACAGTCATGACAGGAACCTATATTAGAGCATAACATTTAGAATTATGTTATAACTCTGAAAACTAGATCATACTGCAGCAATGTTGTTTATTTTCTTCAACGTTATGAATTATAGTTAATTTAAAAGAGGTTTAATGTCTTCACATTATATGAAAATGCTTCGTATGCTAAATTGTAACACAAGAACCTATTTTTCTACTCGAGTAAAGCATACCTGGTGTGTTAACATGTTCCTCTTGTTTCTGCACTGGTTTTCTGCAGGCAGACTGACCTCCACCCACAGTTCTGAGACACTCAGAACAGTAATTAAACCTAAAGACCTAGAACTGTTATTGTGGTGACTTCCAATTAGTATTTAAAGTTAAATTGTATGTAAGTATAGAGGTGAATGTATAGGCTAATGCCCCTGTGATCCTCCTATGTCAATTTTTTTTTGCTTATTCGTTGTTTGTTTTGATGATGTCTATATCATCATTATTTGTATTTTTTAATTTTTAAATTTATATTAAATGAGTGATGTATCAATGTTGGCTTTTTTATGTCTTGTTCTGTCACCTGCCAAGGGACTGCAGATGAAAAGTAGTTATTACCTCTGCCAAGTGCAATGGTAGAGGTTATGTTTTCATCGGGGTTTGTCTGTCTGTTAGCAAAATTAGTCAAAAAGTTATGGACGGATTTGGATGAAATTTTCAGATAATGTTGATACTGGCACAAGGAAAAAATTATTAAATTTTGGTGTTCGGGGGGGGGGCTGCTCTGCCTTGGCGGAGGTCTGCACTCTCTGAGGGCTTTTGTAGTTTTTACTAATTCTGGCATATTTACATGGGCATATTTTTTTATGCAACGAAGTTCATAAATATGCATGGTCCCTATTAAATAAAGCAATAAAAATAAATGGAAATAAATAAATAAATACATAAATACAAATTTTCTCTACGTTTAAGATTTCCTAAGTGATTTAACACCATTTATTATAATATTATCTTTTGCATTTAATTTTTTTTCGGTGAAAATCAAGTATTTTTCTATATTTAATTTGCTGACTACGTAGATGTCCATAAAAGCTCAGAAAGTTTATTATATCAAAACATTGAAAACCAAAGAAAAACAGACTTTTCCAATAAATATATCATTAACTGAAAGCCAAAACAAGGCACTGCTATATGTTAAACTACATGGGTTTTACTATCGAATCAATGTCTCCAAACATCCAGAAAAAGATATATTTGATGCTGGTGAAAAGCTGAGAAACTGATTTTACCTCAATTATTAAATTGTATTGAAAGGATAAGTGGTTTAAAAGTTATTAAGCATTTTAGATCAGCCAGTGTTTTTGGTCACTGTTTAGGTCTTTAAGGGTTAACAGGTAACTGGTTAATTGTCCTTTGGTGTGAATATGAGTATGTCTCTCAGAGAATAGACTTCAAAATTCTCTTGCTAGCATATAAAGCCCTGAATGGTTTAGGCCCAAAATACATCAGAGACCTTCTAGTCCAGTATGAACCACCCAGACCACTCAGGTGGTCTGGTGCAGGTCTGCTCTGTGTTCCCAAAGTCAGAACTAAACATGGAGAATCAGCTTTCAGTTTCTATGCTCCGTATATCTGGAACAAACTACCAGAAAATATCAGGTCTGCTGAGAGTCTGAGTTCCTTTAAGTCAAGGTTAAAGACTCACCTGTTCACTGCTGCCTTTGACTAAAAGGCTTTTGACTTTTTAAATTTTATATTCTCTTTTGAAACTCTGCACTGCAATTCTTACTTTAATGTGTGTTTTTATTTTATTTTATTTCATTTCATTTCATTTCATTTCATTTTATTTTATTATTATTATTATTATTTTTGATTTAATGTCTTGTTTTCTTGATGTTTTTATTCACCTTTTACATGTTTATTTTATAATGTTTTAAATGTGTTTCTTTTTCCCTGTCGTATTTCAATGTCCTGTGTGAAGCACCTTGAATTGCCTTGTTGCTGAAATGTGCTATACAAATAAACTTGCCTTGCCTTGAATACTTGTGTGCAGTTGTGTACCTGTTGGATACAGCCTCTGTGACCCTGCAAAGTCTGAGCAGTCACATAAAATCAACAGATGAATGACTCAGTATTTCCATGTCTTTTTGCCAATGTAATAATGTGAATACTTTTAGAACAGAGGAGGGGTACCACCCCTAAAAACTGCATTATTACTGTGAGAAAGACTGGAAACACCTGTGCAGGGTATTTGAGTTACATTTCACCTTCGACCTTTGCAGTGGTGTTTTATACCTAAAAAAGGATCTCCTATACTATATTTTAAAGGTGGATCAGTATTCATGACATCTTTACTACCTCTGGATCCTCTTTGTTTGAGGCCTACTGGGTATTAAATGTTTGGCACTTTAATTTGGTAATGAATCAGAAATGGCCCATCTACCAACTATATGAGACCACAAAATCACAGTAATTTAATTTTCAATAATTCATGTGAACCACAGCAGTTTAGATGCTATCACTGTGTAGCTGCACATTTGAAAAGACACATTTTTGTTGTAGCTTGCATCAAATCAAGTGAATACAACATGGACAAAAATGTCTCAAAAAGGAGCACAAGTCATGCATTATCACACCTAGAATGAAAACATTCTCACTGCTTCTTGGAGGGAAGTAATTCTACACATATTATACATTATAATATTATATAACATTATAACATTATTATACATGCACACATGTTTGCTAGTTGCTAGTTTCATCAGCTTCAAAGGAGAATGATGATGTAAAATGTAATTGTCAGCTTTTGGCTTTGCTCAGTGGTTCCCAACCTTTTTTGGCCCGTGACCCCATTTTAACATCACAAATTTCTGGTGACCCCAAACATTCAAAACAGAGAGATTTTTTTGCTAAAACTAATTTGTTTTTGATCATGTAATAATTACCTCCGCCAAGGAGGTTATGTTTTTGCCAGGGTTTGTTTGTTTGTTTGTTTGTTTGTTTGTTTGTCTGTCTGTCTGTTTGTCTGTCCGTTAGTGTGCAACATAACTCAAAAAGTTATGGACAGATTTTGATGAAATTTTCAGGGTTTGTTGGAAATGGGATAAGGAAGAAATTATTAAATTTTGGTGGTGATCGGGGGTGGGGGGGCCCACGGGGGGGGCCCATTTCCAACAAACCCTGAAAATTTCATCAAAATCTGTCCATAACTTTTTGAGTTATGTTGCACACTAACAGACAGACAAACAAACAAACAAACCCTGGCAAAAACATAACCTCCTTGGCGTGGGGGGGCCCATGGGGGGGGCCACTGATCAGCCTTGGCGGAGGTCTGCGCTCTCCGAGTGCTTCTAGTTTCATTCTCTGTTCGGTCCGATTTTCTGACTGCGACTGTGTCCAGGCAGGTTGAAGTGTAGTAACGTACATGGTCACATGACTGGGTCAATCAAGATATGCCCTAACAGAAATTATATCCTGCATTTTATTTGAACTTGATTTTTATAGTAAAAGTATGTGGTGTTTTAATTATTATGAAATATATATTGAAATATTTTTTATTAGTAATTTTTAAAAATTTTTTATCAATTACTAGAAATTTTAGGTGACCCCATTTGAATTCCAGGCAACCCCATGTGGGGTCGTGACCCCAAGGTTGAAAAACACTGGCTTAGCTCAATATACAGTTGCGGAAAAAAATTATTAGACCATCAAAACTCATCAAAAACAATGGTTATGTAATCAAGTATTAACTCCTGTATGTATCATGTGACTAAAACAGACAGAAACGAAAACCTGGAATGCCTAAAAGCACGGTTTTTGGCAGTACAATGCCATAGATATTGATGTAAGAGCTGAAGTGATTTTGGTTATTATCAAGAAAACATGGAAAATGGCTAAATATCAGCTCTGAAATTAAACTCTTATGAGCTATTTTTGTTGTTAACATTATATTTGTCCAAACAAATGTACGTTTTGTTGTACCAGGCATTAAAATGAGCAAGAAAATGACAAAAACAAGGGGTGGTCTAATAATTTTTTCCACGACTTTATGTGCCAAATTGACTGGCGAGCAATAAATGGATTCTGCAGAAGACAGATTAGCCTGTTCACTAATTTATTCAGCTTCTTAGTGATGGACAGAGAGGTGAGAGTGCACTGGAGTATAGTTTTCAATATGTCATACTGCAAGAGTGAGGAGGATAAATGGTCCCACTGAGGAGCCTTACCGGACACCTGCAGATAGAGTGGAACTTATCGTGACATCCTGAATGTTCTCTGCAGAGCCATTTTTTACAGCTTAGGATGGGATATTAAACCTCACCTGTCTCAAGGCACAGCCCCACAAATCCTAAAGGGATCGATTGGTCTGGGCCATCTCTGATCTCCAGAAGCCTGATTTAGTGGTGGCCTTCTCCTAATGTCCACAGTCAAGGAGCTTGTCTGGTCATTTCAGCCTTCAAAGCTTTGGCCAAAGTGGATTGAAAGGTGAAAGACTGGCTTACCAAACTGTATGTAACTGATAAGGAACTGAGTGGCAGAGAAATGTCTGAAAATGTCTGAAAATCTGTCCTTAAAGGAACAGCTTTTCAAGAATAACTGTGAAGACAGAAGAGACAAAAATAGACATAAATTGACAATAAATATGATAATTAATGATCACATGCTGTTTTATAATCAGACATTAGCAATAGCACACACTTTCATCTGTAGTATAAAGTTAGCTTTTGTATATTCTTTCTGTATATTTTGTTCATTTCAGAAGTTCTCGTAGTACTTTAATAATAATAATAACAACAACAACAACAATAATAATAATAATAATAATAATAATAATAATAATAATGTATTAGATGTATATAGCACTTTTCTAGACACCCAAAGCGCTTTACATTATTGACCCATTATTCATTCTTTCTCACATTCACACTCTGGTGGTGGTAAACTACAGTTGTAGCCACAGTTGCCCTGGGGCAGACTGACAGAAGTGTGGCTGCCAATTTGCACCTACGGCCCCTCTGACCACCACCAAACATTCATACACAGGACACAATGGACTGACTAGGACAGAGCAGGATTCGAACCGCCAACCCTTTGGTTATTGGACGACCCGCTCTACCACCTGAGCCACAGCCCCGTACTTTAGTAGCACAGGTGTATTCATATTTTATTCTGAAGCATTTGCACAGTCCTACTTTTTCTTAATATTCTGTGTGATATTTTTTATTTTATGTATATATTTTTTATATACAGTCTCTTTTGCACTAAGTGTTTTGCTGCTAAATTGAATTGAGCTGCTAAACTGATTTTCATTGTTCCTGTGACAGTGACAATAAAGATCTATTCTATTCTATTGTATTCTATTCTATTGTATTCTATTGTATTCTATTGTATTGTATTGTATTCTATTCTATTCTATTCTATTCTATTCTATTCTATTCTATTCTATTCTATTCTGTTCTATTTCACAATGGTCTGAGTAAGTGATCCCTAGATATCAGAGTATTTGTGTATGTGTGTGCACACCCTTAGAGTATTGCATGTTCAGTCACTGTTCTAAATGAACACTATTTCTGTATGTGTGTGGCTTCAGTAGTCCTCATCTGGTTAACCAAACTGTAAAATTGATCCCATTTATCTCTGTGACATCTTTTGCATAGGCACTATTCACTGACATGCATTCCCACAATCACAGCTGACTGAAATCAATTCTTTCTGCCCTAGATGAGATCTTAATGTGCTTAGAAAGGTGTATCTAAGAGCCTCTAAACAAGAGTCTGATCGAAGCAAATTCCATGCAAACCCTCTGTAAATGTTTTCTTTCTAGTTGTTTGGTCACAAGGAGAAGTTAGATGTCAGTACAGTAACAAAACAAAAGTGTGAAGACACAAAGGTAAAGAAGCAGATTTCCAAGACAGTAGCACTAGCAGTAGAAGGTAGAACCTGTAGCAAGGCGTTTAGATGGATCAGGAGATAAATAAAAATAGTTGCACAGATATTGAGGATGTTCTTTTTTCACCACTTATTCAGCATATTTATACTGACAGTAAACCTTAAAAATAACTTTTAACCTTGGTTTTTTTTTGTGTTTTTTTTTTAACTTTTTGGCATCATTAGTAAATTCTGCTCAAATATCATTCAGTTATATCCTTTCTGTAAATGTATTCCAATATTGCTTTGCTTACAATTGTGGTCATTTTGAAATGAAATTTCCTCTGTGTGCTGTTGGCCTTTGTGCTGCACAGGAAGAACAGGAGACACTGGTCTTACTCTGACATAATTATGACTGAGGAGGACTGACAGTGCAACTGTGGTGTTATTGGACTTTGGAAGCTGAATCCCTCTCCTGGGACTCACAGTGGGGTCAGAGCTGTGCAGATTCAATCAATGCCTATGACTGCTGGACATAGAAATGTCTTGCTTGAGCTTAACTGGTATTGCAAGATGGTTGCTATAGTATGAGGGTGGGCCCTCTGGAGATTGAGGTTATGTTGGATTAATTTATTTAACTTAGAACATAAGTCTTTTGGAAATATTTTTCTAAATGCAATTACTGAAGCAAACAGTTGAAGTAAGGAGAAGTACACTGAAATTTCATTATAGAATAAACAGTTGTGTGAGTGATGTCGCTGACCTATATATGACTGTTTTTATGATCATTTTAGCCATTGCTGAGTGGATATCCTGGGTTAATGATGTCACTGCATTTGGACAGGATAACGTTTCTGTGATTCAATTCAGTATCTTTGTTACCATCAAACCAGGTCTCAAGGGAGGGAGGATGGAGAGGATGAAGCCTCTCCGTCATCCATGTCACCCATGAGACCACAGAGGCCCTCATCATCGCAGGACTATCTTCCTGGGGGGCTGGGTTCAGATGGTGTTGTGAGTGATAGGTGGGTGCCTGTCTGGACCTGCTGCTAATGATGCAAAGCAAAGATAATCAACTAAGCACAGGCAGTGTAGCTGGAAGTGATGCCAAAATAAGTAAAACAGATTGGATGAGAAGCTGCATTTTCCACAAGGAAATCCAACCATCCATCAATTAACAGAAAGCAAATACCTTTGGACTAAAGAGGATGCAGTAGTTCCCAGTGGGTAAGCTTCAGTAACATCTATGTGCTGCCATATGGATGCTTTCTATCATGTCAACATTTTATATATTATAATTAATACAAAAATCCTGCTGGAACTCAAGCCTGTGTGTACAAAGAATCTACCCATACACTGTTTTGGCAGTAAATAACAAGTAATCACACATAGCAGTCCTAGAGAGCAGCTTTTCAGTCACTTGAGACTAAACAGAAGGTTGAAAGACCCCCAAACCAGCAGCAACAGAAGGTGGCTGCAGTAAAGACCTAGTGAAGCATCTCCATGGAGGAAACTCAGTGTTTGGTGATATCTGTGGTTTCTAGACAACAGGCAGTCTTCTTCTGCAAAAGGATGTTCATCCAAGTATTGAAAACAGTCCTCATATTTTATAATAATCTCAGTTTGTCCAGTTACTTTTCAGCCTCTGAAAATGGAGGAACTATGATTAAAAAAGGTTGCAATTCCCAAATGGTCAATGCAATATTATTGTAAAACCCCTTAAATTAAAGCTGAAAGTACACACTTCAATAACATCTTGATTTTTTTTCTTTTCTAATCCACTGTGGTGGTATACAGAGAAGAAATTACAAAGCATGTGTCAATGATCAAATACTCCTGAATATATTACAATATTGACAATAGTGTAATGTAGTGTATCAGTATCTTTGAGGCTCATAGTAATTTGGAAGGCAGCATTAAATATGTAACAAACAAGGAATAAATCAAGATTTATAGCATATTCTCTCAAAGGGCTTATCTCTAAACACTTGTTTAGAGGTAGACAGCTGTGGAATGCATGTTCAGTCACTAGAAGACAGAAGACAAACTATCTTTCACTCTTTGGAGTTAATAAGCCATTTCTTAATTAGCTTGTGTCTTTTTTTAAACTTAGGAAGCCAGTAGGAAAAAGTGAAACTAATGTGAATGATGGCTTTCCGGTGACATGTTATGAAAAATATAAAAATGCCTTTTCTTGGCATGAGACCAGAGATCAAGGTTAGAACAATATCCTTGGGTTCAGTGGATGTATCTTGTAAAACTTTGCTAAATCGTTGCATAATTGGACCACTAATCATAAAATGACTCATTTCTATTTTGTTGACACCATAGTAGCTGATGTGAAGGACGTCCAAAAACAAAACAAAATTTGTAATGCCCTCGGTATTAGATGCAAAAGAGGCTAGATGTTTTATGCCAGAATCCGAAGTGCATCACAAAATAATTTGGCCAGTCTGGAAAGTGTCTTGTCAATTCTACATCCAATCTCTCTGGCCGTTATCCTGGTGGGACTACAGAGAGGTTAGTGACTGGTCCACAGGTAGAGGTAAATTGGATGTGTCACAGCTCGAAGGATTCCAGATGGTATGTTGCTCCCCTTGAGACCCTCTTCCTCCTAAAGTCTCCCTGTGATCTCTCTGTGGTGGAAAATGTTATCTGCCACATACAGCTTTTCAGCACAACTGCCATATGTCTCCTGCTTTTCTCATTGTATCCAGTGCATTTCTTCAACAGCCCAGGCTGACAGGACAGCAAGGCATGGGAATAAGCAGATGGAGGGTAATCTTCAAGACTTTGCAGACTGTATTCATTCTTAACTCCCCAGAACTCTTGCATAATAAAGTTTGCAAGTTAGTGGGATAACTTTAATTACACAAAGTCAAGTAGTCACACAGATAGATTAGAATCTGTGTGGCATAGACAAAGCCCTCTGCATGTTTTGTTTTGGTTCTGCACCAGCTCTGGACAATAGTCTGGCTGAAAACAAGGAATTTGTCTAGTTTTGGTTGTACTTCTTTAAAAAGTCAGTATTGTTTTGAGTGATGTTGACCCCATGATCCAACAGAGGTCAAAACAGTATCAGGATAAATTACTATTGTGGACCATTTACCCATATGAAGCATGCATTAAAACTGCCAGATGCTACAGTAATGTAATGTAATGTGTTTTCTCAAGTTAATTTCCAAATGTACAAACAACTTAACACCTGAATTCAGTCGATTTGTTGAGACACAAAACAGCAACAGAGTCACCAGAAGCTCCTCAAACCTAAATTGTAAGATCCCTTTCTGCAGGACAACTTTCGGACAGTCATCCTTCTCCTGTAAGAGTATTAAACTCTGGAACTCACTGCCGTCAGAAATAAAATCCATCTCAGAGTTTAAGATGTTCACCACCAGAACCAAAACCTGGTTAAAGACAAAACACAACTGTTCTCATCTGTAAATATTGTGTATATTGTATGGAAGAGTGAGTGAGTGAGTGAGTGAGTGAGTGAGTGAGTGAGTGAGTGAGTGAGTGAGTGAGTGAGTGAGTGAGTGAGTGAATGAATGCCTCATATCATATAAATGCAACACTGGATTATTGAATTGTACGATATGATTGTTTTAAATGATGTATATTTTATATTGTACTCCAATGTCGTGGAAGAGGCCAATTAGAGACTGGAGTTGAGAATTAGCACTCAATATAAACTCTATATGCATCACATCAGCTGCAACCATGTTTGACTGCATTGTCCCTTTCAAACAAACAAATAAACAAACAAACAAACAAACAAACAAACAAATAAATAAATAGATGATGATGATGATGATGATGAGGATGATGATGATGATGATGATGATAATAATAATAATAATAATAATAATAATAATAATAATAATTTGCTGCCTTAACATACATATTGAAGATTGTTCAGCCAAGTTCTATAATCCATAACAATGACACGACTAATGAAACCAGCAATGATTGTTTTCAAGGCCAATAGGTGAATGGATTAAATATATAAATAGAAAAAAACAAAAACAAAAACATTTACAAATTCACGAAAGTACAATATTCTTTGATGTGTAGATGAATTACCATATTGTCACCTTCCTAAAAATAACTGCCTAAGATATACTCTTTTTTTTTTTTTTTTTTTTTTACCTTCACCAGAAATTGAGTATTTGATGATTTAGGCAAAAAAGTAATTTTCAAAAAAATAACAGGCAATTATTTTAGGAAGGTAACAATATGGGAGCTTGATTAAAACTCATTATATAGAACGGACCAAGAATAGAAGCTGTCTCATTTAATGTAGGTGCATGTAGCAAAATGTTGTTCTGTGAATCAGTCTTAGTGCCTTCTCAGTTCTGTGCTAGCTGAAATGGTAAGTGCTGGCTTATCTGTCAACACTCAGTCATAAGTCTGCACAGTACTTTCAGTCTTTGCCATCCACATTAAGGCCTGTTACCCAGGGCCAGACAGGGTATGATTTAGATGATACTTGTCCTCTTAGCTAATTGATTTAAGCCAGGCCTCCTTTCCCTATTGTCAGCCTGTCAGGGTCTCTCACTGGCCCTGTAAACTGTATTAACATTAGGACGGATAGATTGGCAGTGGTGTACTCATTTGCAAAACCCTTCCACCGGGCCATTTTGCCTCTCTCCAGAACAGCAGTGCCTCCCAAAGTAAATAGAGTTGCCTTCAATGTGATTAGGCTGCAGTTTACTGGGTTAGACCACATGAAGAAGAGCAGATCCCACAGAACAGTGATGCTCCGCAGATAAACTTTATCCAATTAGAGTGGCACAACACAGTCCATTTATCCATTACACCCCAAGATATATGAAATGTACAATGAAAACAAGAGAAACCAGGAAATCCATGAAAATATTTGGTGAATGTTGAGATCATGTTGTACCGCCTTGTTCTTTAACAAAATCAGGTTTTATACACAGTGTATGTTGACTATTTATAAGGAAAGATGTCTTAAGTTTTTACTATGTGAATTCACATGCATTTGCACTGTTGTCCTATTATTCCATGGTTAGTTTTTATATTTGCACTGTTTTGTCTATACAATATGGGCTCAAACTATTTCTACAGTTTTGCGGGAAAAACGCCTTTTTCTTTTTTTCTTTTTTTTTGTTACCATACTTTTATTTTTATTTTTATTCTATATATTTTTATGCATATATTCATTCTATAATACATGAGAGCAAGGGATAAGCTGGAGTCAAAATCGTTAATTGTATGCCCACACTTGATCAATAAAGCTGATTCTGAATCTGATTTAAATTAATAAAACCAGCAGATAGAATTGGTACTATAGTGCTGTTTTCACTCCTATTGTCGTCACAGAAGGAGTAAAAACAGCACTATAGTACCAATTCTATCTGCTGGTTTTATTAATTTAAATCAGCTTCAGAATCAGCTTTATTGATCAAGTGTGAGTATACAGTTTGCACTGTTGTCCTATTATTCTGCATGGTTAGTTTTTATATTTGCATTGTTTTGTTTATACAATCTGGGCTCAAACTATTTCTACAGATTTGTGGAAAAAAATGCCTTTTTCTTTTTTTTTTTTTAGGTCACCATACTTTTATTTTTATTTTTATTCTATATATTTTTATGCTTATATTCATTCTATTATACATGAAAGCAAGGGATAAGCCGGAGTCAAAAACCTTAATTGTATACTCACACTTGATCAATAAAGCTGATTCTGAATCTGATTTAAATTAATAAAACCAGCAGACAGAATTGGTACTATAGTGCTGTTTTCACTCCTATTGTTGTCACAATACCTTATTCCTTTTTATCGATACAATTCTGTTAGTGCTAACCAATAGCTTACTCATTCAGCCACTCAGTGTTCCTCTGACATAATATTCTATGCACCACTAAGTAATATTCATGACCAATAGCTTACTCATTCAGCCACTCAGTATCCCTCTAACATAATATTCTATGCACCACTAAGTAATATTCAAAACCTGTATCACTTTGTAACTAATGGAGTGAATGAACTGCTGAGAGTTCTGGCAATGGCACATGAGTTCAAGGTGACATTTGCACTTTATTCAGTTCTGTTCAAGAGTAATGTGTCTCTGCTGCCTCATTGGAGAAACATTTAAGCCGACTAAGACCCATGAAATTGACAAGTGTCTGTTTAATGTTTAATTGTGTCTGAGATGTTACTAGTATTGAAGGTATATGGAATCACTTGGCTTTCTACACTGTATACCTCACATACAGTCATTTAATTATTCAATAAATGCATTTTTACATTACAAATTGCTGCCTTTAAAGTTGGAATCCAATTTTTTTTAACCTGATTGTCATTATGTGATTTATACTTGATAAAGTGTAACTGAGACTCAGTATGTATCATTGCACCTGGTGATGATGATTATTGATTTGTATAAATAGGGATAAAAAGAGGAATGCGAGTGAAAAAATTATGTCAACATTATGGCCAGCGGTGTATATAATGTGCACATACTTCTAAAACTCTATTTACTGATAGTAGGGGCATTTATGATCTTATGCTGAATCACATAAATGTATTTCAAGTCACACAAACTAAATACAAGAAAATGCTCTAGTGGTGATCAGTCTTTATTTTTTGTCCTTCCTCAGTGAATACAGTGGTTTAAGCATTTCCCTTATACTAGTTCTGTTCACTGCTACACACATCCTATTGTCTCAGACCATCAGTGGTTCAGTATATTTTTCTTGCCAGTGCGCCAGATGCTATGATCTTACACAGTTTGAAGAAAACCCCAAGTGCAATCACAGTTCTCAAAGGGACAATTTCTCAGGATGCCTGCCAGTATCATCAAGGCACGTATTGGAAATAAGTGTGGAAGGTTGTTTGCGGGTGCTCAGCTTCGACCTTATCGCTATTGCCATTAAGAGGGCAGACCTTGAACACTGCAGCTCCTGGTCTTGGGTTTTCCTGCGGTCAGCTAATGTCAATATGTCATTTTGTATCTACTGCTTCTTCTTTAAGTATTATGTTGTCTTTTACTTATTTAAAACACTTCCTGATCTATAACTTGATTTTTACATATCCCCTAGCTTGTTCATTAAACAAGAATGATGTATGCAATATACACAGCCTGGCTAAAAAAAAGGCCTCATTTGTATGTAACTAAGCCAATACAGTCACGGAAAAAAATTATTGAACCATCAAAAGTCATCAAAAACAATGGTTATGCAATCAAGTACTAACTCCTGTGTGTATCATGTGACTAAAACAGACAGAAGAGAAAACATGGAATGCCTAAAAGTCTGTTTTTGGCAGTACAATGCTATAGCCATTGATGTAAGAACTGAGGTGATTTTGGTTATTATCAAGAAAACATATCAGCTCTGAAATTAAACTCTTATAAAATATTTTTGTTGTTATCATTATGTTTGTCCAAACAAATGTGCCTTTAGTAGTACCAGGCATTAAAATGAACAAGAAATTGAAGAAAACAAGGATGGTCTAATAATTGTTTCCATGACTGTAGATAAGAACCTCCCATTGAATAATTACTGCAGTAATTAATATATATTAGCTGCAACACATTTCATTTCTGAAACATCCATCAGTTTGCTGAGGAACACAAGGATTGGACTGTGTTTCAATGTAAAAATATCATGCCTAGTGCCTATAATACAAGTATGTGAGGGCAGCATTATGATCTGGGGTTGCATAAACATATCAAATAATGGTAAATGCAAGCTGTAATCAAAGCTAAAGACTGCCAAAACAGATATTAGAATGTGGGACCTTTTTTTTTTCAGCTAGCCTGTGTATTTTAATGATACAGCAACATTTACATTTGGGGTGGCCATGGCTCAGGTGGTAGAGTGGTGGTAGAGTGGGTCGTCCAATAACCGAAGGGTTGGCGGTTCAAATCCCGCTCTATCCTAGTCAGTCCGTTGTGTCCTTGGGCAAGACACTTCACCCTCCTTGCTCCCAGTGCCACTCTCACTGGTGTATGAATATGTATGAATGTTCGGTGGTGGTCAGAGGGGCCGTAGGCGCGAATTGGTAGCCACGCTTCTGTCGGTCTGCCCCAGGGCAGCTGTGGCTACATATGTAGTTTACCACCACCAGAGGGAGAATGTGAGAGCGAATGAATAATGGATCAATAATGTAAAGCGCTTTGGGTGTCTAGAAAAGCGCTGTATAAATCTAATCCATTATTATTATTATTTTGACTCAAGTTTTAAATTGTGTAAAATACATGACAAGCTATAGCCTCTTTACACGTCATGTGACTAAAACATATGCAATGTATAAACTTAATGCATTACACACACTATGTACACTCTAAGGTCATCTGTAAACTAGAGCTCAGCTGAGGTTCTCTTATCCTGTACAGTCTACTGGACAATTCTCACATACATTAAGCTGATGCTATATATCATTATGTCATTGCAGTACCACAAGACTTCAAATATCGCAGAAAAGGTTGACTTGAAGTACTAAATGAAACCTGTGTCAGCTGTTGTCTGAACTGGGTGTGAGAGCATTTATTACACTGTCTATGAGGGCAAGTGTTGACTCTGTGTCCCGGACGTGACCTGTCCCTCCTGTCTCGGCTTGTATGCCCACTGTTCCCCGGGAGAAAATTGAATACTGCTCCTCCTCAGTGGGAATGGCGCTGTCTCCTCTGACAAAGTGTCCTGCTGTATGTGGTGAATCAGCAGCAGAAGGGGCGGTTGATGAATTGCTTTTGCTAACCAAAGCTAAACATCTAAACACCCCCAAATCCCTTCAAGACACTAGAGTAGCTTCGATGCAGCTAGGTTTCAGCAGTAACACTCTCAGCTGCACTGATTATCATGGTTCACTGGGCATTATAAGGACATGTGATATTACATGTGACATGGAAATGCTAATTAAATAAGACATGCATGCAGTTCTGTGTTTGCATTTTAGATGATGCTTAAAGGTAAAGATGAAAAGAAAGCAGCCCGTTGATTTCTGTTGTTGTGTTGTTCATAAAGAAGCAATAAAGGCTGTAAATGGCAAAAGATGATTTGCTCATGCTGTCTGGGATGGAATAAGGAGACAAGGCAGGATTTTAATTAACTTTTCGTCCGGTGCAGATGGAGGACAGAAGAGAAAGATAAATCAGAAAGGACAACAGCAATCTGCCTCTTTATTAGTGAGTACACAGGCATGCCATGACAAACTACATGTCAGCTGTTCAATCATAAAACAAGGTTGAGAAGACAATGAGGATTCAACCAAAGACATTTATTTTACTTTTTTCTGACCTTTGGCACCCTTTTGCACAGACCCCTTGTGCATCCCTGTCTATAAACATTCAGCCTTGAACATATGGAACATAACTTTAATACTGAGATCTACAATTCATTTCTCTGTTATTCATTTTCTCCCCTTCATTTGCATGTCCTCTTCATGAGCGTTATGGATGTGGATCTGGGTGCAATCAATAAGCAGGACATTTACCTTTGCAGGGCTATCCAATTTACACATGAGGCACAACAGGACTGAAACTCAAACTGAAATACTGTTATGTTTTTCAGAACCTCAATAACACATACAGTTATGTTTGTGGAATCTGTGAAGTGGAAGAATTTCATTAATTACATGTCAGAAGAAGGTGGAGCTAAATGTTGGCGCCTAACTGTATATTGGTTCTATTCTAAAGTGTCAGATGTCTGGCGTGGTGGGTGGGTGGGTGATCACCTTTAGCAGGATGTTATAGAATAGTTATCTTCTAAAACACCATATCATACAACAAGTGGTGCCAGGCACAACAAACCCCGCCCCTCACAGGTATTGTAATTTATTTTGGCATCGATCCAGCTGACTCATCATGCCTATGTGTGTGCCGATGTCAGCATATCAATTGCCTCTATATATGTGCCAAGTTTGAAGTAAATTGAAACAAAATTGATGTTTTTATAGACATGTGAAATTTTGCCCATTATGAGTAAATGGGAGAAGAAACAAGACTTTTAAAAATTCATTCAAAATTTGAACTTTGACCTCCTTTTCCCAAAATGTAACCATGTCTATCTATTCTGGGTCCCTGTTAATCTATGAACCCAATTTGGCATGAATCCAACCAATAATTTTGCTGCTACAGACATTTGAAATTTGGCCCACCATAAGTAAATGGGGAGGGGGGGGGTTAAAAATTCATAATATTCATGAGATATTATTCATGAGGGGGGTTATGATTTAAGGGGGAAAATTAACTTTAAAATTCCCTTAATATGCACAACTAGGAAGGTTTTTTGCGTTTCAGTCAGAGGGGTGGGACTGTGGAACAGATTTAATATAGAGTTAAAGCAATGTCCAAGCATGAAAGAATTTAAAAAGAGGTACAAAGACACAATTTTTCAGAGGTACATGGATGAGGGAGGTGTTGGGGATCACTGGGTGTTCTAAAGATGTACAAGTATGTGGTAAGTGTGTGTGAATGTATGTATAGGTATATATGTGTGTGTATATATATGTAGGTGTATATGTGTGTATAGATCTGTGTATGAATATGTATTTACATATATGTGTTACTGTATTATGTGTTTATGTAAATCATATTACATTTGTTCATAATAATATAAAGCCAGAAGCCTAATTATTTACGAGTAAGTATCAGTCATATTATGACATAGTGTATAGATATGATTAGACGAGGAAGGTTATTATTGTTATTAATCATATAAGGAGAAGGAGTGGGAGTTTATAAGTTGTACTTCTTCTCACTCCTTTTCGAATATGTATTATATGTCTTATGTTTAAGTGTTTTGTTTATTTATTTTCTTCTGTTTGACATTCATGTTTGAAATAAATACATCAATCAATCAATAAAAAATTTGAACTTTGATCTACAGTTCCCAAATGTAATCACATCTATTCTGGGTCACTGACAATCTATAAACCCAATTTGGTATGAATTCAACCAATAGTTTTTCTGTTAGAGTGTTAACAAACAAATAAACAAACAATCCGAACCAAAAACAATACCCCTTGCCTCCCCCATTCAGGGGTCGGGGTAATTAGAAACATGTAGACAATAGTCCCTCAACACGCGCTCCTCAAAAAGCAATCAATACTGACTAATTACCCGCAAACAAGAATGGATAGTATTGATTTAACTGGCTGGTGAAAAGTCAACTTAGGTAACACAGGTCAGCAACTTCAAAATGGGCCTGGCAGTCAACAAATTAAGTGAAATGATGAGGGGAAATGAAAGTACTGCACGGTTGTGAGAAATAAATCTTTTGGCCTCTGAAAGGCGTTGCTTTAAAGGTTTACCTGGTCTGTTTTATAACATTTACAGAAACAGGTTGGATAAAAAGATCAAACATAATTAATTAACGTCTCCTTGATTATTTCAGCACAAATAGAGCATTAATAAATTCTGCAGATTAGTTTCATATCTTTTCTCCCTCATGATGCTGTAAATTGCGTCTCCTTAATTTTTCAATCTATTCATCCAGCCCTTCTTAATATCTTATAGTATTAAAATAATTTTGCAGAATAATTACTTAAACCTTTATGACCTACTCAGAATTAATTATTATGTTCATAGTCTGGCCAGTGTCCTCAGTTGTGAATGTCATTATGTATAATATAGTGAAATCTAGGGGCTCATTCGTTCAAAGTCATTACACAGAGGCACACAACTGCAAACCTAGATTGAACGAACTTTGTGTTCTCCATATCAGTCCCTGTTTATTTTACACCGCCACCTTCACTCACATTGCCCATTATAAATTATAGTGTGTGCTAGACTGGAACCCTGACCTTTCCTTAGAACCATTACATTAACAAAAGCCCTGACCTCACTGCATATCCTGCAAGTTCAGGTACATTGTCTGAGTTTTTGCACTCACTTGCAATATTCTCCATCGAAACACAGTCAACATATGTACACTAAATTTGACCTATATGGATGGCTGAGTAGCTGAAGGATGATTTATATAAAGGCTCTAGGGTGGAGGTTTAGTCTTTAGACTACGTCTGCAGCTTTAAATCCAGGATAGGATGAGAATACCCTTCAGCCCCACTCCCAAATCTCACCGGCTATGTGATCATATGCATTTAAAATAGTAAGTCAGACATTTTTCCCAACATTACAGCTCCAAAACACAAAATATGCTCAAGACACTTCATCTTGCATTTGTATTCCTCTGCTGACTGAACTGAATGTCAGAGGTATGACAGGTCTGAAGTGTAACATATGACTAAATTAGACACTAGACACTCAACTATTATGGCTAAAATATGACTGACATGTCTGTGTCCTCCACAGTCTACTGCAGAATACTAATTTGGATATAAAAGAGAGGTTATCCTTGTTAAAAGGGAGACCTCGTGATAGCATAATTAAAGCTGACAGCACAGCACTGTTCTGGACCAGTCAGCCGCTCCCAAATCTCTCCTGATAACGGCTTTCTCAAAAAAAAAAAAAAAAAAAAGGCACAGCTTTTAAAGTTTCCTTTTTACGTACGGTGTGTTCCTTGAAACACACTTTATCTTTATAATTGAATTCAACAACCAAAAGTACAGCTTTCTAATAGCTTTCAGACATCCTCTCCATAACTGAACTTGTTTGACTTCCAACCTAATAAATTTAAATACTTGTAACTTCACAATGTGAAAGGACAACCATGAAAATGTAACTTCATTCCCACAGACAGATTTGCTATATCTTCTACCTTCTAGTTTACTCTGCCTACTTACTACAGACCGTGGCCATCAATATAACACTCCCATAAACCTCCCCTATCTATACTAAAATCCTGAAAACAAAATTATAATGTTTAGGCAACACTACCCCCTAGTGGCCATAGTAGGGAACTACTAGTGGCTCCGATTTGGGAGATATGAACAAGAGCACATTCAAGGTCTCAGAAATGTAAAGGTAGACATAGTGTGATATGAATCTCCAACAGATTAGAACTGTTGGGGAAATAGTTTTTTAAATTCTACATTTTATTATACTTTACTTAATTCTGGTCTATGATAACTTAATAATTATTTATTAATTATATCTTGTCTTTTATTTTTGTAAAGCACTTTGAATTACCCTATGTTGGAATTGTGCCATACAAATAAGCTTGCCTTGATTTTTTTTTTTTTATTTTTTTTATATACAATCAAGTCTGTTTACACAGCAGAGGAGAACATGACAGAATGTGCAGCCAATTAAGTGCATATCTAAGATCAATATTTCATGAAATAGTTTTTTTTAATAGGCACTACACATGAGGGATAATCAATTCATACCCACACTCAAGCATACTGTAATCTTTGAACACATTAAAAATATTCCCAATTTGTGGTTTGTAATAAAAGACCATGAACCATGTGATCCAGCAATCCCTCATCATGATACTCAGTATTCGTCACATTTCCTACACTTCTTAAAATATTAATCAAGGAATATTTAGTGCCATCTGAATTATTTGCATTAGTTTTGAGTCAAAGTCTAATTTACCCCATACCAAATTCACAAAAACGCATCATGAACTACCATAATGCATATGTTTTTAGTGACTTTTCACAATCAAAACAATGTTGAATAACATGCACTTGGCTGGAATTCAGAACAACTGAAGAGAGACGATAACATCAACAATAGCTAGTCTTTAATTTTTTACTTTATTTTCATCTTATCCTTTATGTAGTTTTTATCTTGTTGCATCATTTTCTTTTTAGATACTTTTCATCTGTTGCGTCATCTTCATCTTGTTTTATTTATTCTCTTCTGCTTTTCAAATGACATGAAAAATAAATACTGCTCCAAAAATTAATCCACATATTGTTACACATTTTACATTAGTGACTTAATTAACAGCTGTATGACCCACTTGAGGTCCTGATCCTGCGATTTGGAATAGTGCCTCTAATGTAACCTATTCAACCATTTAAGAATAAGAATAAGAATAAGAATAAGAATAAGAATAAGAAATATATACCAGAAATATATTCATATGGTCAAAAACGCAGAGTTGATAAGAACAGTGAAATCAGTAAACAATAAATAGAAATCAGAAATTTGGGTAAACATTGATTGCAAAAAACAATAGACAGCAATTAAATAAAATTAGCAATAATAACAACAACAACAACAATAATAATAATAATAATAATAATAATAATAATAATAATAATAATAATAATAATAATAATAATAATAATAAAAAGCAATTACAATATTCAGCTTGAAGGAGAATGTGGAAGAATGTGCTATGTACAGTCAAAACTAGTTCTGTTAAAAAATAATATATCAAAGATGTTGCTGTTGTTTTATTAACATTAATCATGTAGTATTATAAACTTTGCTTTCTTTTCTATACCTCAAATAAATTAAAGACGCACAGAATGCTGGGATTCTGCGGGAACGGGGAGATTGCAGAACGCCATCTTTAAACCCCACAAGAGGCCAGCTACAGTTGAACACCGGGATGAAAAACACAATCCCTACAGCGGTATATAAGTTCACATCGCGGCATTTGTATGTATGTTTCACTGTTAAGCAAATAATAAGGGATTGTCTGGAGGGACTGTGAGGAGACGACCAAAGGACACCGCGAGAGTCTTAAAATATTGTTATTATAGGCAGACAATAACAATAGACGGAAAGACAACAACAACGGACTAGCTAGCAGGCTAACTCGCTCGCTAGCATCTTCGTAAACCAAGCTCTGCGCTGTTTCAGATGCTAATTGAAAGCTAGCTAACGTTAGCTTCTTCATCACCAAATCTGTCCGACTGTGTTGAAATCTGACCGGACCCTGTGGATAGCTAGCTTTGGGTACCCGAGTACCTCTAAAGGTACACACCGTCACATCCTTGACACTTTTTGAACCATTTTTACGGCGATATTTGCGTTGTGGCGTTAGCTAGCTAAAAGCTAAGTCCCGACTTCTACCCCTCCCCAGCGGCCCAGCCGGAGATGCGTGGAAGATGTCGGTGTCGGGGCTGAAGGCCGAACTGAAGTTTTTGGAGTCCATTTTTGATCCAAATCACGAACGCTTCAGAATCATTGACTGGAAGCCTGACGAACTGAGCTGTCAGTTTAATGTAACTGGAGAAAAGCTGTTAATTATTCACTGCAACATAACGGTAAGTGGAGAGAAACACAAGTACCGGGATTTATACTGTACACGTCCCATGTTAGCGAGCTAAAGTTAGCTGGTTAACTTGCTAGCCAGGTAAAAGGCTACCTCCACAGCTTTACAGTATGATGCTATGCGTTTATGTGTGCGTAGTTTTATTTAGCCAGCTCTAATGGGACCTGTGAAGTCTTGGTAAGTATTGTTGTTGGTCTATTCATCCCATGTCATAAAATGTTCTGTAATAATCACACAAGCTGTTGGCTAAGACTGCACTGGCAATGCTAACGCCGTGAGCCCAGATTGACGTTATTTATTTACTGTAGATTTATTCAACTCTGCAAACCCTGTAGCTATATAGGTCAAATGTATTGATGTTCCTGCCTTGTTTTTGTGTTTGACTGTTATCAGGAGTCTTATCCGTCTACGCCGCCAATATGGTTCGTGGACTCTGACGACCCGAGCCTTGCACAAGTTTTGGAGCGTTTGGAGGATGTGAGGAAAGGCAGCACCCTGGTACTAAACCTGACTGTTCTTTCATTTTGTGAAAAGGATTTTATTCGTAAAAATTGTGAAGATTTCTGTAGAAACTGAATCTCATCCTGTTAGTGTATCCTGCAGGACATATTTTTTTGTGATGCAGAAGTTGGCAGCAATTTAACAAAAATGGGCAAACGTTCAGTTGATTTATTTTTTAATACTTCTTGTATAGTAAACCAATCTGATTGTATTGTAACCCAAGTCAATCCTTTCCATGGTGTGCCTGAATAGTATGACCATATATGAAAGAAGACATTATGACTCAAAATAATTGCTTGGTTATACAGGTATCGATCAGGCTGCTTCTCAGCAGGAATACTTTCTTTGCATTTTTGTGATGTAATGCCATCCTGTTGTGATGTGCTTCATAAGGAGGAAGCAGATAATGTTAGTGCAAAATAATAATTTTGCATCTCTCTTTCATCCAACACTTGACTGGCGGATTTTTAGTTATTTTAATAGTAAGGGGACTTAAAATGTGATAGTATTTCAGTTCTTGAAACTACCTTTAACATTTCCGTGCAAGAGTTCACAAATTGGTAATTATTTTAAAAGAGTGTACACTTTGACTTGTTTGTGAGGTTTGGGCCCTATTGCAAAGAGAGAACATAGCTTAGGAATTATGGCTTTTTACATGTTAAACAAGTCGCTAGCCATCCTTCCAGAGAGCTGAGTAAATTAATTCTTGAGTACTGAAATCTTAGTGTGTGTTATATGTGTAATGTATTAAAGCAGCCTCTGAAGCCAAATTCTGTGATAAACTACCCTTACGCATCTAGTGACATTATGACTTGCTTTTCTTATACATGCTGTAACAATCTCTTTTTTGCTGATACTGTTACAGTAATACCATACTTTTGAGGTGCACCATATTTATAGAAGTTGATGGTTTGAGACAGATGAAACCTTGAACTTTACAATTTTGAAGAGTCTTCTGACAGTTTAATATCGCAGTGCTTGCTCAAAAGTAGTGAATAATGACTTTAGATTCATTTGCAATAGCATGTGGAATGCCACTACTTACATGTTGTTTAATGATTAGAAATGATGAGTTAAAAGCTGTAGGTGTATGAATCAGTGGATGAAATGCCAAAATTCGAGAATGGGAGCCTTCGTTTGCAGCTCTCTCCTCTTGGTTCAGGATGAGAGACTTAATATAAATATCAATGATCTGATGGTGCTTCAATCTGCTGTGAAGCCGCTTCTCTTCTGTATCAAGGCATGGAACAGAGCAGTGGAGTTGTCTTAGGGAATTTAACAATGTTTGGTAATAACAGGCATCAGTTATTTTTTTAATCCTCTGACCTGTCTGAAAATACTTGTGGTTAGCCTAAGTTTTTATCATAGGGTAGATTCTCTATTGCATGAAGTGGATAGATTTCATGTTTTGTGTCCACACACTTGAACACTTGAATTATAACATGTCAGAAGTTAATTATGTCGTTTTTATGTCTAAAAACTGGTAACCTCTGCAGCTTTAAAGCTGCGTATGACTTCCGTCACCAATTTTTCATCAAATCTGTAAAACCCGAGTCATAGCCTAAGTATCATGAATCCACAAGTCTTTCCGTGATTGTGCACCTGAATCTCTTCCCTCACAGTGAACAATTTCAAAGTGTGCGCCACCATAAACACTCTATGTCTTTGCAAACAGAGCTGGTAGGTCATTTGAGCATTTTCGAAAATTTGTCGCGATGTGCTTTGTGGGAAGCGGAGTTCCATGCACCTGCTTTCACTTGGTTGACAAGTTTGTTGCTGCTGCTACTGCGGCTGCGTGGAGCTCCGCTTCCACCAGTGCACATCGTGACAAATTTCCAAAAATGCTTGAGTGACCTACCAGCTCTGTTTGTAAACACAAAGAGTGTTAACGGTGGAGTACACTTCGAAATTGTTCACTGTGAGGGAAGAGATTCAGGTGCGTAATCACGGAAAGACTTATGGATTCATGATACTTGAAAAATTGGTGACTAAATTCATACGCAGCTTTAACATTCAGAAATATTGTAGAAAACTGTGGCATGCTTCATGTCACATCTGACATATGGTGTTGCTATTTTCCTTTAATATTGTACTTCCTCTGCATGGTGGTTTGTCTTTTCTAGCTTTTGCAGCAGTTGAAGAAACTCATCTGTGACCTTTGCCGATTGTATAACCTTCCACAACATCCAGATGTGGAAATGTTGGACCAGCCCCTGCCTGCAGGCCCAGTGGCACAAGACAGAAAGGCAAGGCTGCTTAACATGCTAGTTTGGTTACTAATCTAAGGAATATTTTATGTGTAGTTAAATAATGGTGTTTTGTTCATGTCCTAAAGTCTTGTGGTTTAATCAAACTGCATTCTTCATCACAGTAATTTATATAAAGCTGGCTTCGGAACTGCTTTAAAAGGCTTTTTCTACTGTCAGAATATGTGAGCTCAGGATATGATTGCCACAGGACATGACTCTTTTATTACTGAGCCTGACATTATGTCTTATTCATGTGATGTTTAGCACGGGACAGAGGAGGTCACATCTGAAGAAGAGGAGGAAGAGGAGATGGGAGAGGTAAGTTGTCATCTGTCTCTATGTGTCTTTGTCCAATATTTTTTTCAAATTGAATGTTTTTTGTAGTTGCTGGAAAAACATGAGGTCATTATTTTGTTTAATTTTCTGTGAATTCAGTTGGTATGTTTTTCCTCATCTCCCCCCTTTACCCAGACCTATTCACTTGGGATCATTTCAGCCTGAGAATTTCAACTTATGCTATGATTTTGGGCTCTGGGAATCTTTAATGACATCCTTTAGCCTGACTTTGATAAACTGTTACTTTCTTTTACTGGCATTTCTTGCGAAGAATGAGGCCCAGTTTACATGACAACGCTCTCGGGTCAAAACAACAAAATATTTTATCAGATTTGCCTTTTGTTTAGACGCCAATGGCTTTTTTGGGGGTTGAAAATGCAAAAAAGTGAAACCACCTTCCAGAGTGGAAATCTTAAAAGTGCTCCACTCTCACATCACCGTTTAAAGGGTTGAAAATGTAAAACTGCATTTTCTCAACTTGTAGAGTTTACATCACAGGCATGTGCCAGAACAGGAAAACAACAACATGTCGGATTGTTTCCCTGCAAAGGACCTTCAAGTTGCATGAGCCGCTCTAATTTACATCCAAGAGTCATTTCAGCAGTTGTCACAAATCTGTATGAAGAGAAGTGTTCTGTTTCCTGTTTTGTGATTGTATTTCGCGCTAGGAGAGAACAGGAAGACAAGTTGAAAGGTTCTATGCAGGCTCTTGGTCTTGGTGGTGGTGATGCCACCTGGCGTGCATGCTACATCGATATATAGGAAACTTCACACACTTTTGCTTGTCTGTCTGCATGCAGATTTTTCCCCCAAAATGCACAACTAAACACGGAATTAAAAGTGAGAATGCAACGCCACTTTTGCATTTTCGGTTCAGAATATTACTGTTTAAACATAGCCTGAAGTATCAAATTCTGAAGTATCTCTGAACTCACAGGACATTGAAGATCTGGACCACTATGAAATGAAAGAGGAAGAGCCTGTGGATGGAAAAAAGTCAGAGGATGATGGCATTGAGAAGGAGAATCTAGCCATCCTGGAGAAGATCCGTAAGAACCAGAGGCAGGACCACTTGAATGTAAGTCTTGGTTCAGTGACTTTTGAATTTTGGCTTAAGATGAAGCCTCCATTCAAAGCACATAACTTTGTGAAGGACAAACGGGAAAATATTTTGAAAAAGAAGGCTGTTAAAAAGCCAGTGATAAGATATTCCTTCATTCATCTCACAATGGTGGATGAGACCTGCTTCCTAATGTATTCATATTTCTTACTGTCTGCCCTTCAAGGGAGGATAAACTTTTATGAAAAGATTTGCTTTCATTCTGGAAAGTGTTCCTCGGTTGCTCAGCATCCTCTTCAGTGGCTCAGCTGTGGGAATTGGCATCTGAAATTGTGTCAAAAAAACAACCACATCCCAATTGTAGAACCAATGTGCACTTATTTCACATTGTCTAATATTTTGGGAATCAGTGAAGCCTTTGCTTAAGGGTCATATGGATATAAATATTGATGTCTTGTGGAATAGGGCTTTCTCTTTGATGCTGGCTTATGATAAGTACAGATGACAGGTTTAGCGTCATGGTGAACATCACTACCTGATGTTCTTTGTCTTTAAACAGTTTTTTTGTATTATTTTGCAGGGAGCAGTGTCTGGTTCAGTGCAGGCCTCTGACCGTCTAATGAAGGAGCTAAGAGAGATCTACAGGTCTCAGAGTTACAAGACAGGTATGCACAGCACACTGCACTTTGTAGCAGATATAAGCAACTTATAAATAACAACAGCTATAAATGGTCAAGTAGAATTCAAAGATAATTTCCTGACCTGTCCCTCTGATATTGAGCGCTCTTTGATGTTGATGTGGGTGCAGGGGCAGTTTTGTAATTGCGTGCTCATTTGCAAACAACTCATGTACGGTGTGTTGACATGCTTCCCCCCACAGTTTAACAAAGAGACGTTCTATTCTTTGAACTGCCACGTTTCATATGCAGTAGACAGAGCTAAATTGTAAACCCTATTTTCTTTTGTAGACTTCAAATGACTAATACGGAATTAACTGACAATAGAACCAAAATGAGTGCAAGTACCACTTCGCCTGAGTTGCCTCACTGCTTTTCCTTTAAGATTGCAGCATAAAAAAAAAGGAGAATAAATCATTGTGCAGTGTTTGGAGATATTAGAGGACTCACAGTCAGTTTCTTTTGTAGGCATCTATTCAGTGGAGCTTGTTAACGACAGCCTCTATGAATGGCACGTCAAACTAAGGACGTAAGTAACATCGGGATTCTTACTCTTAAGATTGTTTTGGTGGCATGTGTTATTTCCTCCTCTTTATGCTCACATAAATACAGACTAATTGATGAATTTAATAACCAACAGGGTGGATCCAGACAGCCCCTTGCACAGTGACTTACAAGTCCTAAAGGAAAAGGAGGGAATGGATTACATTTTACTAAACTTTTCATATAAAGTAAGTAAATCTTTGGGGCAGTGCAAGTGAAACACAGTTTATGAATTCTTTATATTAACATTTTTTTTATTGGTCATCCCTGTAGGATAATTTCCCCTTCGATCCACCATTTGTTCGTGTTGTTTCGCCAGTGCTTTCTGGGGGGTGAGTACATTTTGCTCGCACATGTCTCATAGATTAAGGTATATTGTTATTAAATATAGGAACTGCAGTAGAAGCAAGTATACTGTGAAGATTAAAACATGTTCAATTTCATTTTGAAGCTCCACAAATAGTTTTTTTCTTTCTCTGATTATGTTTTTGTGCTTGCTTTAGCTATGTTCTTGGAGGAGGTGCCCTGTGTATGGAACTTCTCACCAAACAGGTATGTATTATAAACTTTTTTTTTTCTAAACATTTATTATGAATTAGTATTGCATGATTTTAAGAAGTACTTTGGACTCTATTTGCATCTGCTGTACATGCTTAAACCCTGGTGATTGACACTGAGTTTCCTCATTGCAGGGTTGGAGCAGTGCCTATTCCATTGAGTCTGTCATCATGCAGATCAATGCCACTTTAGTCAAAGGAAAAGCCAGAGTGCAGTTTGGAGCCAATAAAGTAAGTGAGGAAGCACCAGAGGATAATTTCAAGTCAGAAAATGCCCTGTCATAATGTGGACTACTCATAATGAATGATAAGGTGCATGATGACACTCCCTTGGCCCAGATCCCTGGTTCTTATTAATGGCCTGCTGTACTGTGTGACAGTCTCATGCTGACTGTGCTGTGTTAATTCAGTATCAGTGAAGTGGGAGGTGCAGTATGTCAGTACTGGGATGGCTGAGGTAGATGCATACCCCTTTGTTCAGCTGTTGTTGTCACCAGTAGTTGTAGTTGTTGTATATCTGCTGTCTTAGTGACAACTAATCTGGCTTTGGGTTGCTCCACAGTTTGATGAATTAAGTGTGCAGGAAACTTTGACCTTTAGAGGCTGATCTGTGAAGCTTAGTCTCACCTATTTTTTATTTTTATTTTTTGTAAAAACCTAAAATAGATTGCATGTTTCTCAGTGTTGTCCTTTTGTAAAAAAAAATAGGCTTGCTTTGGTTTTATAACGCATACTTTAGTTAAGTTTATTTTCAGGACAAACATTTTTAACCTCTGTATATTCTAATAAGTCATAGCTTTTCTTATTCAGGACCAAGGGTAGCCAGATCATTACTTTATGGGTATTAATGCAACACATAAGAAGTATAATATTTGTGAATTATATTTCTGGCAGTTATTGGTTTATTGCCAAGCATTTCGCTTAAATTTTGGGCCATTATATTGTTCACTCAGACCAAGACACCTGTCACACCCTATTACAAATCTGCTTTTTTTCATGGAAGAAGTCTGTATAGTGGTTAAAGATGTCAGTATCATGTGACATTCACTTGGGGCCTCTTTAAGACCTGTAATGTACTTTATTCTTGTGTTTCTATTGTGTTGTAGGTGTTGTCAGCAACTCTTGATACCATTTATGGCCATTAGTATGGCAGAAAAGAAGTTATAACATTTTTGAAAGCAGCCAGCTATGTGAGGTGTATATACTGTGTTGTACTCATTATATAAAATTGTTAGCAGTGATGTACTGTTTGGTCCATAGGCAGGTCTTAAGGGAATAATCCTAATCAGCAATCCAGGCTGAAGTGTTAGACAAGCAGAGGATGTGTGTTCATTGTCCTGTATCCTCCACAGGCTTTAGTTCTTGAAATTAGAGATAGTGAGATAAGCTTTTTCTTGTTGTTTATAGGCAAAAAAGCTGTCACTGCTGTTTCCTATTCTGTGCTGTCATCATAAACCTTGTGCCCCCTCTCAAAGGTTCACTTTATTTTCTTCCTTTAATGCAGAACCAGTACAATCTTGCCAGAGCACAGCAGTCCTACAAATCCCTGGTTCAGATCCATGAAAAGAACGGTGAGTGTTTTTGTCTCCAGTTTCATATAGAGTGCATTAGCTGCCTTGTTTACTGAAACCAAATCCCTCACATGCATTAAAGCACATGGAAATCTGTGCCGGAACAGTTGTGTGTGCTCCAAACAAGGACAACGTTTGCATACATGTAGTCCAGATTGTGGTTTTATTTAAGAGATCATTTCAATACATCAGCTGATGTTTTTAAGCTCTTAGAACATTAAATTGTTCTTTAAATATGAGATGTGTGAAATTCACAATGCAGGTTAATCAATTTAATTGACTAGCGCGTTGACCCATGGGGAACCACGGGTCCTAGATAAGGTCGTTTTTATGCTGGGGAGAGTTGACTTTTGGGAAAAGATGTTAGTCTATATTTTATAAGTACTGATATAAAAATTGTTTGATAAGTCATTCTTCAAAATTTAAACGACAATTAATATATTAATGCCGATATCTAGGGACTGAAGTTAGTAAATGCATCGTTCTTGCTTTTCACTTCATTTCCCATCATGCAGTGTCGTACTGCGCAACTTTTTCCTGACGTGCAAGGCTGCTTCCTGCCCCACCCCCTGGCAACTGCTTAGCAACATGAATTAAATCAGTCCCTCCTGACTTTAAAAAAGGGAATTTTAAAGAAAAAAGGTATTTAATGTCGAGATGGGACTATTCCTCAATTGTAGACCCCAAATTGGCCCGTTAAAAACGTCTCAATTTCTCAGAACCATGCAGATACACAGACAGACAGATGCTCTGAGACCTTCCAGTATTATGCTAAAGATAGTTGTCATCTTTTAAGTTAAAATGATGTTGAGTCAGTGTTGAATTATAACCATTTAATGCTCAATTTTAGTTGCTCTTTAACTTGTATTAGTGAAAACACTGCATCTCAGAGATGAACATTTGAAGATTACCTTAGGCTGCATTGAGCTGCTTTTGTAATAGAGTGTAAAAATCAAAAGTTCACCTGTATTCAAATTCACAGTATTTCCTTTAATTACTGAACACTTTTTAGCTTAGTTTTTGTGGAACCTGCACTGAGTAGATATAATTAGAAATCCAGATACAAATCAGTAGAAATCAATGTACAGGTCTACTTTTGTTGTTTAACATAACTCATGGCTCATGACAGTCCTGAAAATCCTGCTGCTCACAGATATAAACCCAACAAAGAGCATCAGGTAAACAAGGCTTACACTGTCGGGGGCCGACAGCAAAGGTATATCCCCAAAATCCCCCCAGTCCTCTGCTATATATAAATCTATCCATGATAATTGTTAGACAATCGATGTGAACTCAGTTTGAGCTACATCGACCTGATAGTGGCAGATTAATGGTCAGAGAACCAATTTTTCTCCCCAAAACTCCACCTAGTGAATATAAATGTCACCGTATGAACTCTGGATGGTAGCGAGAAAATGGACATTTGTAAGACGATCAATATGAACCAAATTTTATCTCAATCAGCCTACCATTATTATACCTACTAGGGATGGGAAGATTATCCGATAGGTATCGATACGGTGACACATGCATGCATGATCTGAGTGCACCGGTAGAGAAGCTGCAAGTGAATGAAAAGTTTGGGATGATATCGAGATGCAACTGTTATTGAATGTTTGTATCAATAAAATTCAATCCATTCAATAGAATATATTTTTACTCTCATTTAAAAGTGTTACTCTTTATTTGGGTAAAGTTTTTCTTTTCTTCAGACCCACGTTAACGTGCGCCGTGGATTCGTGGATGTGTACACTGCACATGACAGTCTGAGCTCCGCCCATGCACTGTGGCTCGAGCGCCACGGATGAATACTGTAACGTCTGTATCTGAATCTGACAGAAATAGAAGGAGGTGACCACACGTGGTCTATGAACGTCTACTTTTTTACTAGATCAGCTGTATTGAATACTGCTGTACAAACCGGAGATACTTCCTCAAACTGTCACATACATACCTAACAGTACATCCCATAATACCTTACACAGGTGTCTCTTAAAGTGACGGAACCTTTTTCTGTTTTACCTACATTACAAATACATTTCATTACAAATTGATTCAGTGAGGGAGCAAGAAGTTGAGTGTTAGAAACAGAGAAACGACTTTGGAAACAAAGTCCAAACTTTGTCAGCTGGCTGTATGTGAGGCACATGTTCTGAAACTGAACTAAAGACACTTTGTGAAAAGTCATGGTCTAATTTGATAAATAAATAATCAAACTCATTGAATTTCACTGCATATTTTTTTTCCAGAATGAATTTGTTGAATCAGAATATGCTTAATCGCTCTGTATAGTGATTTAGGTGTGAATCGTATCGTATCGCATTGCGAGGTGCTACACACATATCTATGATATATCGGATCGGAGATGCTGTATCGAGATGTGTATCGCATCGGCCTGACAACTAAGATTCCCAACCCTAATACATACTTACCATTGTAACCCTGAAAACTTGATTTTGAGGATATGAATATTATGCAGTAGTTTTGGTTTTATTAAAGGGCTCCACTAGGCATGCTTTGATTGTGAAATTCAGAACCAGTGTTTAAAACAATAGTTTGGCCAATAGCTGAAGGTTATTTATGCCTCCTTTAGTGTCATGGAAACAAAAATCTTCATTATAAAACATGACTGAATTGTTTCAAGGCTTTAAGCTCTTCATCACATTGTTTTTGAATCAATGCTAATTCAATCATACAGTTTATGAACCAGCTTTTTCGTAAAACACAACAGATAAACATTGGCCACTGTTACGAGTGAATGTCATGTTATTTTATGATAGCCGGTCAAGGTCAAGGTTACTGAGGTTAATAGATTGGTGCTGCCTTTGTCTCAGGGTTTTACAAAGGCTCTAGTCTATCTGTGATGAAAAGTTGACTTGAGGTTGTAGAATGGAACCAACTCTTAAACTGTGGAAGCTGGGTACCATCGGGTTAATTACCCTGTATCTGCAGCAACTGTAGATCAGTGGTCCACCAAAGCAGTGAAGTTTGACATTTTTTGTGGTCTGTTCTGACATGTCCCCAATTTGTAACCTTAGGTCGTTATTTTTAGGGTCTGAACTTGTTGGAAATGCACCAAATGGTACTGATTTAACCAGAAGTGAACTCTGTGAACTGCTTCCTTTGTCTAATCTATTGTGTGTCATTTATTGTGTTTTTTCAACAGGCTGGTACACACCCCCTAAGGAGGACGGCTAGTACAGACTGTTGCCTTTCCTGCAGTGGGACCATATGTCTTAGATTCTTTTTCATTTCCTCACAACCAATACTTCATGTTTTGTTTTTTTTTTTTAATTGTGAAAACCATTTTGTTCTCTACATGAGAGTTTGAACTCCAAACCAAATTCCTCAATCTGTGACCACCCAAAACACATTCACCCTACTCGAAAATTTACACTCATCGGCTCCTCTCTAGGGTGGTCTTGCTCCAGATATTTATCTCTCTGTAAATCTGTTGTCTGATACAATCCAATTATTTTTCCATTGCGACATTCATCCCATACTCCAGGAAAAAGTGGACAAAATATTGTGCAAACTCGCCCTTTGGTTTTGGCGTTGAGCATGCCAAGGTTCCTTACTGGCTGTTAGTTGAAGGGTGCGGCATGGCTTTACCTTCCGGCGGTGGCGGTCTGACTCCGCCTCTTTGGCCACAGACTGGATCTGAGAATGGCATGTGACATTCCCTGTTGTGATCGGTGGTGGAATGGACATATAAATGCTGACAAAGAAGCACCGCCTTTCTCTTCACGGACGGCCTCTGTAATAATGTGCTCATGTATTATCTTTATAATGCCAAGATCCCTTCTCCACAATAACAATGCTTTTGAGGCTAGCTTGCTGTCAAACCTTTTATCTCTCAAAGCTTGAAGCCCTGAGATGAGGAAAAAGAGACTTTTGCAGCCTGGGCAGGACAGCCCATAACGGGGGAAACGGCATCCCGCTGAGCTCTGAAGTAGGAGAACGCCGTCATCTCCACAACCAGCAACTAAACCGCTCCCTGATGTCGGAGAGGTTTGGTGTGTGGCGAGGGTGACGACCCAAACACGACTAAGCAAAGCAGGGGCTTGCTGAGATTGGATCACACTGTAATGTAGTTTAACTCCACATGTAAACATGTAAATTTGTATTTCTGCAAAAGGATTTAATTGTTTATAATGTAACCTTGTGTGGGTCTTTGGCTGGGCAGAGACTGTATTAGTATATGCCCTTGACTATTAACAGCAGGGGCACTGCAATTTCTCAAGGCCCATTTAGAATAAGAAAAAGTTACTTCGTGAATACTCTTGCAGAAGGAAACAAAAGTACACCATGTTCTTAAGTACGCTTAATGACTACTGCAGATGTTTTTGTTTTAAAATATATATATTGATTTGTAATCCTTATGTTATTGGCAACAATGACAGTACCAGACTCCTTATTTGATGGCACCATTCGACTATGATGGTCATGACAATAACGGCATAGACACAGCTGTTTCTGGCATTCCAGAGGTTTGGTTATTCCGATCTAATCACTCAAACCAGATGAACCTCAGTAAGGCTATGCAGTGAAGACAGTCAGTGGAGAAAATAGTCTTAACAGTGTAGTCATCTTTGTAGTTCTAGTAGCTGGTTCACGTCCTCACCTCTGACGCCTCCTCCCCTTTACAGGAAAGTGACCTTTAGCCTCTGACATTTCCCTTGACATCGGCCCATTCACAGCAATAGCGTTGACCATAAACCCTCTGGCTTCATACCTGGGAAGAATAAACTGGAGTCTGTTCCAATTCCAGATTTGTATTTGTTCAGGTTTGATAAATATTTGTTCAAATTTGTCACAGGAAGGACCCAGCGCTTGCCATTTAACACCTCTCTGGTTACTATTCATAACCACTCTCAGCACTGTTGTACCCCTCAGCATGCTGAGTCTTTGATGTAATGTGAATAATATGCAGAAAACCGTGTGGAGCATTCCAATTAATGCAGTTACACGTTTGTCGTGGGTGTTCTGTTGTGTGGTTATTTGCATTGTTTTAAGTATGTTGTCCTGAAAACCAGCGTAGGAAGCTTAGTTACGATCATTCATACAGTCATTCCTCGTTTTTATTGCGTTAATTTAGTTTCCTCACCAATACTAACCTCAATCACAACACCATTATCTAACAAGTGGAGAATTTTTGTCTGAATATACAACTTCTTCGTGTTCTGCATGTGTCTGATATTTGTTAAGACCTGCAGGATATGACAAGTCACCCTCCTCTCTTGTCCACCTCAAGCAAAATCAATCTCAACTTGACTTTGGATCATTGGCATGATTGTTAACTGTTGTGGTGCCATTGGTAACGTACTGATCACTTCATTCTGGTCATTCTGTCGAGCCCACCCCTGCATTCTCTGGAGAAGCAAACTCAGGAATACATACTGCACACTTGACTTTGCAAAAGATTACTTCAGAATATCATCAAACTGTAGGATTGAACACGTCGGTCTCTCTTTTTTATTCTTTATTTTAGGGACTTTTACAAAGTTACACTCGCGTTACAAATAATCGTTGGAGTGTGTTTTGCTCTCAAATTGCTCACACTTTAGATTCGTTTTTTTTTTTTTTTTTTTTTTTTTTTGATGCTGGTTGAGGTTGATTAAAAATTACTTAGCAAGTTTTGGAATGGTCAGATATGTGGAGCAGGGGTTTGCAGCCACCCTCAGATTATCCTGTGCTTTATGGGGTTCAGAACTTGTCTGCCCAGTTTCTTTGATATTGCTGTATTTTGCATGTCAGTATACTAATGGGTTGTTTTCCCAAAGCTACTTGAAGGCAATGGGCAGTTTGGTATGATGGTTAAAAAGATAGCTGTATCAATTTTCTTTCTCTCTCCCCCCTTCCCCCCCTCCCATAGTGTACTTACCTTGTGGTTTCCAACATGATGGCACAGAAGCATTTTATCACAATATAAAACACATAGACCCACCTGCGTTGATCACCTTGAAGATGCCAGAATTCCCAACTAAAGTAGCAGTTCAGATTGTGCCATCAGAACAATTTAGAGTCGACATTGTTAACATGATGTCTGAGATAATGGTGTACCCAAGTCTGTTGTGCCCTTAATAATGGCTTCTCTTACACCAACACGTCTGACTAACCAAACGGTCTCTGCTTTGGCAAGCAGCATATTGGTCTGAGCGAGCCTGGGTCTGGGTTCTTTACCTTGCTTCGTTAACTGCGGTGGCCGGGCTATAAAGTTATGCACTGTTAGCATGCTTTGGTTGGTTTCATTTTTTCATTGCAAGGGTGATTTTGACCATGTAAAATAATTTGTAAACTTGCATCAAGTTTATGAATAAAGAATTTTATGAAATATCTTATTTGTTTAGTTACCTGAACTTGCCATTAGCTGATGTGAAACTGCTGTATAGGTAAATAAGTCACCTGGAATTGAAGTCCTCATCAGTTGATTGATTTATTGAACAAACTCTAAGATGTATTTCAGTATTTGCTCTAGAACATAAAAGGTAAAGTCTGAATCTGGAAAAACACCTTTGTAAACCTGAGATATTGTTAGATCAAAAATGTTACAGGTGATGTGATACCCATGGTTTCCACTAGATGGCGTTCTTTGCAAAAAGATAGGAGTCCCAGTTTATTGATGTTCATCTTTTGGAGAAAAACCACATCTGCCCTGATCTGCCTCTGTCAGGACCTTTAGATCATGATCTGTACATATTGTACAATAATGTAGCCCTCATTTATAAAAAGTTTAAAGAGTCACTTTGTTCTCACATAATTTAAGGAAATTTGTCTTGGGTTTCTCGCAAACCTCGATTAAAAGACATTCAGCATACATGAAGGAGTGCATAGTGAGGTAAATTACAAAAAAAAAAAAAAAAAAAACATGGATGATGTAATTTATCCAAGGTTATTGCTAAAATTAAAAACATGTAAAGGTGCATCAAGTAGCTGGAAATTAAGAAATTATTTCAATCTATAATTTTACACAGACATGGAAAGAATTATTAGACCATCAAAAGTCATCAAAAACAATGGTTATGCAATCAAGTACGAACTCCTGTGTGGATCATGTGACTAAAACAGACAGAAAAGAAAACATGGAATGCCTAAAAGTACTGTTTTTGTCAGTACAATGCCATAGCTACTGATGTAAGAACTGAAGTGTTTTTGGTTATTATCAAGAAAACATATTAGCTCTGAAATTAAACTCTTATGAGCTATTTTTGTTGTTATCAGTATATTTGTCCAAACAAAAGAACCTTTTGTTGTACTAGGCATTAAAATTAACAAATTGAAGAAAATAAGGGTGGTCTAATAATTTTTTAAACTACTACATATGTACGTACCCACATGCATACATAACCATATATAGCAGTGGTTCCCAACATTTTTTGGCTCATGACCCCATTTTAACATCACAAAATTTCTGACGACCCCAGACTTTTTTTTTTTTTTGCTAAAATTAATTTGTTTTTGATCATGTAATAGTTTGCTATACTTTAATGCAAATAAATGTCAATTTTAGATGACATTTAGTTTATATAATGTGTATTTTTATGGACAGAGGCAGAAAAGCCAGGTGTAGATTACTGCACAAAGTGAGAATTTGATTTTCCTTGGTCAGGATATGTACAGTCAGTCCAGCTTGGATTTACAAGGCTGACAATTAATACTGAACAAACAATAACTCAAACTATGAATTATGAAAGAGCTGCAGCATCTGAAACCGACCACAATGAACATTTGACAGATAAACAGTCCCACAGTGCTTCAGTTTCAGACTCACAGTTTGCCATGTCTGTTATGGATTGTGATTATCTCTCTCAACTCATCATATATTTTTTATTAGTAAGTTTTTATTTTTATCAATTACTAGAAATTTTAGGCAACCCCATTTGAATTCGAGGCGACCCCAAGGTTGAAAAACTCTGATATGTAGGCATACACACATGAAAGCATCTAAAGTTTAATATAGAGTAAAATTATAGAATCAATGAACTTGACTGTATCAGAACACCAATATATGATAGTATAAACCACATGTAGAGTGACTAAAGTTAAATAAGTTTACATCAACGAGCGAAGTAGATGGAATTACCAGTGCATGATACAGAATAATGTCGTGTGGAAATAACTGGTGAGTAAATCTACAGGGTGTCCCATAAGTCTCCATACATAGGAGACATAATACATTCCATACATATATGGTTCTAACATGTATTTCTTTATATTTCCGATAACCCAAAGAATGCATTTGAATAAACAGCAACGAATTCAAATCATCCTGATGGCCGGTTCAGCAAGCAGTCGTATGGTTGCAAGCGCATTTAACAGAAAACATGAGACGAGTTATCACACACGACACTGTGGCAAAACTTATTGTCAAGTTAAAAAAAACAGGAAGTGTTTTGGATCAATTTGTTCCCGACAAAATGGCAGTCATATAGAGCATATTATATAAATAAAAATGGTTTATGTCAAGAAATGTTTATTTTTTCTATGTATGCAGACTTATGGGACACCCTGTATATTCAGAACTTGTCAAAACCAGATTTTC
Source organism: Sphaeramia orbicularis (assembly GCF_902148855.1). NCBI lineage: Eukaryota > Metazoa > Chordata > Actinopteri > Kurtiformes > Apogonidae > Sphaeramia > Sphaeramia orbicularis. Next base: position 38,558,227 of record NC_043959.1, read on the forward strand.
CAAGTTGTTGGGGAGACATTTTAAAAAACAATGTCGCCGAGAGGCTAAGCAAGGGAAAAAATCTTTATTTGCCGGATGCGCTGCTCAACAATAAAACAAAAGGGGACGTGAGCTCCAGAGTAATGTCCATACGTTTATTAAAGGTAAAAAACAAACAGTGAAATAATCCAAAAATATTTAAAAAACACCCAAGACAATATACTTTGGCGGTGGTCAGCAAAAGTATGACCTTCCCCCCTCACCCCCTCAGTTCATTCATTCAAACAGGTACAAACAGCTGATTTTACTACGTCGGTGACATAAGCACCACCCTCACATAACTCCTCCCCGGATGAGACAAAGAAAATATTATCTGGCACTTACACAAGTGTTTCACCAAATGAACATAAAAAGGCTGAACACACAACCTGACATACTACTACTAAACATAAGCATTACACTTAGGGAGTGTATCCAGAGGGCATTAAGTAGATACATGGGGTAAACCTGAGGAGTTAAAGATCAGTGGTGCTCTGGGAAAGCTGCTTTTCATAAGATTTATCGTAAAACGCCTACAGGCTAACAGCTGGAACAGGTGGTGTTCAGGGTGAATGGGATGAATGATCTGAGTGTGTTTCCTGCCAAATATCTGTTAGTTTTTGTAATGTGCATTGTGTGTGTGCATGTGTGCATGCCAGAGGTCACACATCCACATTCATCGGAGCACTTTATTATCACGTTGGCGTTGTTTTTCTTTAAGTGAGTTGGCTAATTTTGCTGTTTGCACCCTGTTCCTACACTCATTTCCTGCTCATACTGTATACAGGGGTTGGACAAAATAATGGAAACACCTTCACCTCAAGATGATAATGCCCCAATCCATACAGCTAGAATTGTTAAAGAATGACATGAGGAACATTCTAATGAAGTTGAGCATCTCGTATGGCCGGTACAGTCTCAGACCTCAACATTATTGAGCATTTATGGTCAGTTTTAGAGATTCAAGTAAGACGTCAATTTCCACCACCATCGTCTCTAAAAGAGTTGGAGGGTATTCTAACTGAAGAATGGCTTAAAATTCCTGTGGAAACAATTCACAAGTTGTATGAATCAATACCTCGGAGAATTGAGGCTGTAATTGCCGCAAAAGGCGGACCTACACCATATTAAATTATATTTGGTTGATTTTTTAAGGTGTTTCCATTATTTTGTCCAACCCCTGTATGTGGCTCATTTTCCTCCAGGCTACAAAGGGCTACAGTCAGATAAGGACAGCTTCTATCTCCCAATCATGTCTGTTTTAGTCCGAGGTAGCTATGAAGCGCTGGCATAGACGTCAGGCCTGTGATAAATGGATGAATCAATCCCTATCAGTTATCATAAGAGAGCTGTAGTTGCTCTAGTAACATGATGACCCGCCCTCTATTGACTTTGTGGTCGATCATGTTGTTGCAGCCTGCGTAGTTATGGATATTAGAAATCACTCAAGTCGGGTTTTTCATTGTATCTCCTCTTCCAATCAAAGTTCAACACCCGGATGAATAAAAGAATAAAAAATGGTTGTGATTTTTTTTCTTTTTACCCATACAGACCCAGTACTACTTTTGTGTCAGTTCCCAAATGAATTTTTCCTCTCTATTTTTCCTTTCTTAAATGATTTATCACCATTTATTATAATATTATCCTCTGTATTTTGCATTTTTTTCAGTCAAAATCAGGTATTTTCCATTATTTAATTTACTGATCATGTAGATGTTCATAAAAGCTCAGATTAACCCTTTCATGCATAGTGGTCACTACAGTGGACAGCTATTCTACAGCTGTTCTCTTGTATATTCATGGATTTTGTTGTTCTTTTCATTGTTTTTTTGTTTTGTTTTGGTTTTTTTTACATGTATCTTTATTAACGTTTTAAGACACCACATATCTTTTCTGACATGAATTGGTAACATTATGTGGATCTCTCCTGATCATAAACCCCCAGAATTACAAGCCCTCCCCACAGTTTTCACACAATTTATCAGTAAATACATGTTTCTGTGCATTAAAAATTAAACATGTGGTGTCCAGCTGAGTGGACATTTTTGAAACTTCATGAAAAATAAGTTCATAAGAATTTTTTTTTTTTTTCCATTATTATTTTTTTTATGTATTTTTAATTTTTTTTTTCAATTATTTTTATTTTATTTATTTATTTTTATTTATTTTTCAGAAGAAAATTTTCAGTTGCATTGTTTTTTTCATGCCTAAAGAGGAATAAAAACACTCAGGAAAAAATTTTGATGAAGGTTCTCATATTTTGTGCATGAAAGGGTTAAAGTTGAGGAATATTATATCAAAAACACAGAAAACTGAAGAAAAAGTGACTTTTGCAGTAAAATATCCTATTAAGTGAACATATAACAAGTGTGTCCATCCACTGTCTTTGATCCAACTCCATGTGTTCTGCTGGTGAATCAATGTTGTAGAAGATGACGGTGTTTCCACGTTCACTAAGGAGCCTCTGAACGTCCAACTGAAAAATAGTGCTCAATAAGTCAAAAAAAAACAAAACAATTCATCCGATTACCTTTTACCTACTGTAGACAAACCCATTTAAATATACACAGTGTGGGTACTGCTTGCTTGGAGCCACCATTATCTACGCCATTTTTTCCCCTATATGAGCCTACAGAGGACAAAAATCAAAGTAGCCACCTGCAGAACAGGGCGGACATCTTGATATTTGAATCGCCGAAAATTTCGTGATGGGCCCACAGAAGTGATACCAATGTAAGTCAGTGACAGGCATCAGCTGTGGTCCAGGCACAGTTACATTTGAAAAAGGGGATCAGTGCGTGGACCACAGCTGATGCCTGCCACTGACATACATTGGTATCACTTCTGTGAGCCCATCGTGGAATTTTAAGCGATTCCGTGATACTACCACAGATTTGGAGGTATGGGTCCGTGCAGGGGCGCTGCTACCAATTGTGGGCCCCATGAAAGCCAAACGTTGTGGCCCTTTCAGAAAATTCAGTATCTTGTCAATGTGTTGGAGCAGAGTGGGGGTGGGGTGGGGGGCTTTGGCGGCAGCGGCGGTCCATACATAATGTCATTTATGCTAGCGTGAAGAAAACGAAACTGAAACTTCATATTCTTTCAATGTCCGATTCCCAATTTCTATGCTTCTCTTATACAAAATTTTCACAACTTCTAACCTGTATCCACTGGACCCCCTCCTCTGCTCTATGCCCCCCCACCCCAACAAATGCTGTCCCCCATGAATATGTCATGTTTACCCCCCTTTATCAGTGCCCCAGGGTCCGTGGTCATTACACGCCATTACATGGAATTAGGGATGTAACGATTACTGATATAACGATAAACCGCGGTAAAATTGCAGACAGTTAGTATTACCATTTAAATTCTAATTATCATGGTAACCGTGTTTGATTACCGCACTTTTCCAGAGAAAACGCCTAAGCAAAGATATGCTTTTATGTCAAATATTTGAGTATAGTTTTAATTTATTACAATTTTAATTGTATATACCTAATATTGGAAACAATATTCACTTTTAAAATCTATGAAAAGGTTTGTTAAGCATCTTTGTGTCATTTATGCAATAAAGTATATACATTTTTCAAATCAGATTTTATATTTTGTTTTGGGTTTTCTGGCCTTTTATGTTTTTATAGTAGGTTAAAGTGAAAAAATAATAGGCGGATGACATAAATGAAGTTGTGCTGAAAAACAGATCCCAAACATGGGTATAGTAAACATTTGTTTATATAGTATATAAAGGCAAAATCAAAAGGACTGAAAAACTGCCAAGATAGACTCAGACCACTAAGGGTTAATATTTGAATGTTTCTGCAACAGAAGGTACATTGTGCCAATTATTTATTTATTTATTTATTTATTTATTTATTTATTTATTTTTATTTTATGTTTTTTTCCAAAATACAACTTGGTTAAATTATTTCAGTGTGTGTTTAAGTACTTTTTGAACATTTTGAACACAATTTTAACAATACCGTGATAATAATGATAACCGTGATAATTTTGGTCACAATAACCGTGATATGAAATTTTCATATCGTTACATCCCTACCTGGAATTCTGTGAGACCAGGTTGATGGAAGTGATGACAGAGAAGTTGAGGTGCTGGAAACAAAGTATTCAAAAATCGTGAAAGTTACAGCCAAGGCTTTTTGTCCCAAAGTGCCAGCCATTAGGTAAGTGCAACACCAGAACAGAGAAATTACACTGTCGTTGCATTGATTCAGGTATTTGCTGCCACCTAGGGTAGGGTAGTTACATACTGTACCTTTAACCCTTTCATGCACGAATTATGAGAACCTTAATCAAGATGTTTTTCCCTGAGTGTTTTCATTTCTCTTTAAACATGAAAAAAACAATGTGATTGAAAAAATTCTTATAAAAAATAAATAAATAAATAAACAGATAAAATAAATAGAAAGAAAAAAAAACATTAAAAAAGAAAAAAGTAAAAAAAAAAAAAATATAATAACAATAATAATAATAATAATAATAATAATAATAATAATAATAATAATAATAATAATAATCAGCTGGGCACCATGTGTTTAATTTTTGAAGCAATGAAACATGTATTTACTGATAAATTGTGTGAAAACTATGGGGGGGCTTGTGATTCTGGGGGTTTATGCTCAGGGGAGATCTACACAAGGTTACCAATTCATATCAGAAAAGATACGTAGTGTCTTAAAACCTTAATAAAGATATGTGTAAAAAAAATAAAAAATAAAAAAATCCATGAATACACAAGAGAACAGCTGTAGAATAGCTGTCCACTGTAGTGACCAGTATGCATGAAAGGGTTAAGGCCACATACTACTACTATTACTATGTTCCTGGATGCAAAAGTTGGACTAAGAATGCAGAAGGCTAGTAGGTAAGGCAGATTTATTTGTACAGCACAATTCATACACAGGGCAGTTCACAGTGCTTTACAAAAATGGAAAAGAGACAGGTTAAAAACACACAATTACAATTAAAGCATATCCAATAAAAGAGGGGGGCTATGGCTCAGATGGTAGAGTGGGTCGCCCAATAACAGAAATGTTGGTAGTTCGAATCCCGCTCTGTCCTAGTCAGTCCGTTGTGTCCTTGGGCAAGACACTTCACGCTCCTTGCCTCCAGTGCCACTCACACTGGTGTATGAATGTGTGTGAATGTTTGGTGGTGGTCAGAGGGGCTGTTGGCATGAATTGGCAGCCACGCTTCTGTCAGTTTGCCCCAGGGCAACCGTGGCTACAAATGTAGTTTACCACCACCAGAGGGAGAATGTGAGAGCGAATGAATAACACTGGTCAACAACAAATTTATTACGTTTTTTGAGCTGATTTTGGTTAATTTTGGTGTGCTGAATCCAAAAATCACACTAATTTTGCTCAATCAGGTCAACTTTCTGAACTATGCTACATATTGGCTTTTTAACATTTTTGCTTACATTTATGGGCATTTTCACATCATATGATACAAAATTCTTTCATATTTCTTGCAATAAACGAATTCTGAAGATTTTACTTTTGCCAATTTATGATTAATGGTTTTTTTTAATATTACAGGTGAATGAAATGGCTTCGACTAGAAGATCTTGCAAAAATACGCCTGACGTATTCTGCTACATCTGCGGTGAATACACCATTGTACCTAACAGGAATCCTGTTAGAAAATGATTTTTTTTCTCTTCAAACCTTTTTTGGGTGAGAACTATATAAACTAGAAGCACTTGGAGAGCGCAGACCTCCGCCAAGGCTGATCAGTGGCCCCCCCCGTGGGCCCCCCCACCCCCGATCACCACCAAAATTTAATCATTTCTTCCTTATCCCATTTCCAACAAACCCTGAAAATTTCATCAAAATCTGTCCATAACTTTTTGAGTTATGTTGCACACTAATGGACAGACAGACAGACAAACAAACCCTGGCAAAAACATAACCTCCTTGGCGGAGGTAAAAATCAACTGATAAAGTCACAAAAATGTAATCAATTTTGTGAGAAGATCACATTTTTCAAAATCAAATTAGCAAAAAAACCTGACCTGACTGAGAAAAACAGATGTCATTTTTGGATTTAGCGGTGCAAAATGGTCCTAATTCAGTTGAAAAAACCTAGACAACTTGCAAAAAACTTTTTTTTGTAACCCAGTGTAATGGATCAAAGATGTAAAGGGCTTTGAGTGACCAAAAAAAGCGCTATATTATTATTATTATTATTATTATTATTATTATTATTATTATTATTATTATTATTATTATTATTGTTGTTGTTGTTGTTGTTGTTATTGTTATTAAAACATAAATAATAATCAATTAAAACAAAGTGAAAGAGAAGCGTGCAGATAGAACCCTTTCAGTTGTTCTATGCACACTTGAACAGAGCCGTTTTCAGCCTGGACTTAAACATTGTCACAGTAGAGGTCTGTCTCACGTCATCAGGAAGACTAGAATTCAGTAGTTGACCACTGGAAGGCTAACTACCTTTTACTACAACAGTTTTTATTTTTTGTTTATGTATGGGATTGGCTAGCTGGCCTCTTGGCTGCAGAAAAACAGGCTTCATTATCCAGCTTCAGCCAATCTGTTGGTCCAGCCTGTCGCTGGCTGTACAGACACCACAGTGTGGAGACTGACAAGGCTCCGAGCCCTTAGGAAAGAGTCTGTGCATCCCTGTGATTAACTTGTTAGTGCCCACACTGAGACAGCAAGAAATAGCCAACTTTCCCTTCTTCGCCCTTGGATAGAGGAAAGCACACGGTGGGCCGCCTTCAGAATCAGCTGGAGTTGATTGATAGCCTGCAGCTCAACGGCTGCGTCCATCAGAGCCTGACTTTCCCCGCTTTGCCTCCCATCAGTTACATACCCAAGTGAAACCTTTGAATTAAACTGAATGCATCGCAGAAGTTACAAGAATTTTTAGCCTTTTTGGTTTGTTGATGTTATTCCTCTGGTGTAGATAAGTGAGCGGATCGGTTTGAAACTGGCTGGCATCTTTATTTTCTGCATTTGATTTCAACTCATTCCAGTCCATTTTTTTCAGCTTCACAGCAACAGATTTTCCCTTTGGAAAACATGTAATTTTGCGTTCTTTTATGGAATAGATGAGGAAATTCAGCACTCTATTATCTGTTTGTCAAAGCAGCCAATTAGCTTTGCATAAAAGCTGAATAGAGAAGAAAGAAAAGCTTCTTCCCAAAGGTAATAAAATGTATATAATAGCACTAAAGCTCACATCATCACTCCTTCTATATTATTTTGATTATTCTGTGCAGATTATTCTGATTAAATTGGAGATGAGTCAGTGATACTGGACTCTTCTTTCACAAAAAGAGCTAACTCTGGACTCTGCTCATTGTTTACCGCCAAGAAATATTCTGGCACATGTGCCTGTGAAATAATGAATTTTGGGTACAGTACTGAATACAGACAAATGAGAAAATGGCTTTTTATTTTTTTCAATCTAATTCTTGACAATAATGCAGAACTTCTCTCATATAAGTATGGTAATAGTAAAATAATTTGTGCATTTACTCTTCAGCTTCAGCACTTCCATTCAGAAAATACCATGCAAAAACTTTAGACCATTAAATTTGTGACAAGCAAACTTATAATGAACCCACGAATGCGATTCTCAATTTCTGTGTTAAGATACAATCAGAATAGATGGGAAATATGCACAGCAGTGAAAATAAAGGTTTCAGGGAAAAAATGCTTCTGTAAACCAAGAGTAAAGTATTTGGTTTGCCCTCTCTTTACACTTTATATGACTTTAAGTCTTTCCTTCTATGTTTAACACCAGTTTTCATTCAACTCATCCAAAATTTCTTTATGTTTGTGATATTTTTCATGATCATCATCACATTAACCCTATAAACCTAAAATGGTCTACCTGGATCTTTTTTCTTATTTTGACTAACTAAAAGGTTAGAAAATATGCTGTGAGTGAGTCCATTTACCCATTTTTCTAGAGCACTTTTTTCCCAGATGTTTAAAAATCTAACAATCATTTACAATTTACTCCATGTTATAATACGGCTAAACCGATTTCTCCAGCCTCTAGTACAGGTATGAGTGAAATTACTGTATTGACTCAATAAAACCTATAAAGTGCAATGTCTCAGGTTTCAGAAACCGTTGGAATTTTTCCAATTCCACAAACAGTGAAAGAGTTACAGCCATCCAAACTGCATGTGTGCAGGGTGTGTCAGCCATGACACATCAGGTTTTAAAGAGTTAAATACTGTCTTTTGTGTGTTTTCAATACTGTGCACATATGTTAGTGTGAGTATTGAAGACTGAGAAATGAATATGTACAATATGTTCATTACAGTCCTCTGAAAAACAATAAAGCCAAAGGTGGTCTAAGTTTCAGTGTTGGCAAAAAGCCTCTTCCTCCAGCATTTCATGTCATATTTCTATATCATATTATATTACTATTATTATTTATATCATTCTGAAGAATAATGTTATCGATGTAAACTATCAAATATCCCTGCAGATAAAAATCCCAAGCATACTTTGGTATATATTTATTAATTTAATAGACTTCATGTGTTTGAGCCGAGGTAGTCTGCTCTGTATCTCAGATATGCTTCCAACTGTGCAACAGTATTAAAACAAGTCCAGATGCTTTTACAGACAGCAGGTGCTTCCTGATATTAGGAGAAAACCAACACTTTTACAGTGGTCTGCGGGAGTCTTGTTAGAGTAAATTGACAACACAGGCACAGAGCTGCAGTAATGATGCCTGGCTTTGAAAGACAGCACACAATCAGTGGCTGAATAACCAATCCCTGTGTGAGTCTGAATGACCTGATGTCAGAGCAGAGCATCTGGAGAGCAATAAGGCAGGTGTTGGGCCCACTGACCCAGCCAGAAAAAAGAAAAAGTCTGTGCAGATCACATGGAACTGTTGTTGGACCAAAACAACATTACATTCTATCTATCTATCTATCTATCTATCTATCTATCTATCTATCTATCTATCTATCTATCTATCTATCTATCTATCTATCTATCTATCTATCTATCTGTCTGTCTGTCTGTCTGTCTGTCTGTCTGTCTGTCTGTCTGTCTGTCTGTCTGTCTGTCTGTCTTTCTTTCTTTCTTTCTTTCTTTCTTTCTTTTTTTTTTCGGTTTTTCTGTCTGTCACTAGCGTTGTCCTTGAAGGGGAACGTCTCAGTGCACCAGTCAGCGACAGATTTACCTTCAAGGACTTGAAAATAAATTGATGCGTGAGATCGGGCACTGAATTGCAAATGAGCCATAACTTCTTTTGAAGGAACACAGACACTCTCACACACACACACACACACACACACACACACACACACACACACACACACACACACACACACACACATAGAAACAGATCCCCTAAAAGTTGAAGACAGGAATGAACAAACACATGAAAAGGTGGTGGATCTCATTACTCATTCAGGTCTGGTGTGTCACTTTAATAGGGTTGTAAACACCACTTCGGCTGGAGACAGTGGGATATCCAAATTACAACTTGCATCAACCTTGTAACTGACTTTTGGGTGTTTCCTTTGATTATCTTAACATTTTGCAGTATTTTCTTCATAAATAAGGTAGTGAGTTTACAGGTTTCAAAAATATGTGTGTATTACAGTTGGGGAAAAGTTTTTTAGATAACTCTTGTTTTCTTCAATTTCTTGTTCATTTTAATGCCTGGTACAACTGAAGGTACATTTGTTTGGACAAATATAATGATAACAACAACAATAGCTCATAATAGTGTAATTTCAGAGCTGATGTCTAGACATTTTCCATGTTTTCTTGATAATAACCAAAATCACTTCAGTTCTTACATCAATAGCTATGGCATTGTACTGACAAAAACAGTGCTTTTAGGCATTCCATGTTTTCTTTTCTGTCAGTTTTAGTAACATGATACACACAGGAGGTAGTGCTTGATTGCATAACCATTGTTTTTGATGACTTTTGATGGTGTAATATTTTTTTCTGTGATTATATGTAACTCATTTCAGCACCATAACTACATACAGGGTGGGGAAGCAAAATTTACAATATTTTGAGGCAGGGATTGAAAGACAGTGTATGACCAATTAGTTTATTGAAAGTCATGAGAATTTATTTGCCACAAGAAAATTAACATTATAGAAAATGTTTTTATTCTATGTGTCCCCCTTCTTTCTCAATAACTGCCTTCACACGCTTCCTGAAACTTGCGCAAGTGTTCCTCAAATATTCGGGTGACAACTTCTCCCATTCTTCTTTAATAGTATCTTCCAGACTTTCTCGTAATAGTTTTGCTCATAGTCATTCTCTTCTTCCCATTATAAACAGTCTTTATGGACACTCCAACTATTTTTGAAATCTCCTTTGGTGTGACGAGTGCATTCAGCAAATCACACACTCTTTGACGTTTGCTTTCCTGATTACTCATATGGGCAAAAGTTTCTGAAAAGGTATGGATAATAGTGTTAGGTATGATTATGACATCAATATATGTTTGGTTTCAAAACAATTGACGTAGTACCTGCTGAGAAAAAACATCTAAATTTTCATTGTAAATTTTGCTTTCCCACCCTGTATATTCCTGAAATGAGCTTTTACTGCACTTGTATCATCAACAATGCTGTGTCATGACTCTGATGTCCCTTTCCAAAGCAAATATATTCTATGGTCATAATGTACATGGTACAAGTTTAGACCACACTGCAAAAATCTAAATCTTACCAAGTGTATTTTTTTCATTTCTAGTCAAAATATCTCATCACACTTAAAATCAGACATATATACCTAAAGAGTAACTTGTAAGTGAAATATAAGAACTTATTTTTAGACAATAGATCTCGAAAATCTTATTTCAAGAAATCTTAGCAAGATAATTTTCACTTGTTGAATTAAGCAAAAAAATCTGCCAATAGAACAAGTGAAAATTATCTTTGGTAAGATTTCTTGAAATAAGATTTTCAAGATCTGTTGTCTGAAAATAAGTTCATATATCTCACTGAAAAGTTACTCTTTAGGTGATTATGTCTTATTTTAAGTGAGATGAGATATTTTGACTAGAAATGAGAAAAATACACTTGGTAAGATTTAGATTTTTGCAGTGCATATATAGAGTTTATCCATTTTAGAAAGGAAGCCAGTTTTATTTAATTTTGCAAAACCCGAACATTTTACGCAATCACTAAATGCTTGCAGCACCACTATGCGACTGACCTTCGTAGGCCTTCTTTCATGTCTCCATTAAAAGATTCACTTTAAATGCATTCACAGTTTGCCTCTCAGGCTGCAGCGACATCACAATCAAGACCCAGAACGCATACATTACACTAAAAGGCCGGCCTCAAAATCCAATTCTCCCCGGCTTGAAGTATATGTAAATATTAATGATCTGTGAATCTGCATTTTTGTTCCATATTCTGCAGCCTTCGTGCTGATTTTCATCCAGATCAAATCATTCTTTCAATCAGCACATGTGGTCATATATTTTCCTCGATTTTCAGTCACCCAGTTCTTTACTTCTGCGTCCATTGAAAGAGGGTCTTTACTTATTTAATTCTACATTATAATTCCAGTTGCTGTCAGTCAACTGCATTCACATCTACTTCATAGTTGGTCACAAAACGACTAAAAATAATTTATTCAGTTGATTATTTTGGAGGTCTTTTCACCTTGAATGTTGCCAGCTTGTCCTCCCTGTGCTGAAAGATAGCCAGTGGGTCAGTTCACTGTGACGATATGCTTCCCTGCGCAGAGTTATACTTCAGTCCAAGCTAAATGGATTTCCATTAGAGGGGCTATGACTCATTCCAGATGCTTACTCAATACTGTGTGGGCACTGTAGCAGAAAGTTTCCTCCCCACAGAACAAAAAAGAACAACACAACCCAAACATTCTTAGTGTCCAGGCATAACTGTGGCTCATATCTTGTATAATATATGTGTGAGTTTTCAGCAGAGGTTGTTGTCAAAGTTGGATTTACACTGGAGAGACACAAATGTATTTGTTGGATAAAGAAACACATGCAAATCAGAGAAAAAAGAGCTCCAGAGTCACCACAAAATTAGCAATAAAGACAACTAGACAGTCTTAATGGTAATTAATGGATGGTTTGGTTCAAATGCACCGCAGATCCATCCACTCAGAGGGTTGAATCTATCCACTGTATCAACATCTGTTTATGTGGGAGAGAGAGCTCAGGGCAACGAATGCATGTTATGTTCGTCTGCCGCTATGTATATACCTCCTCAACCCGATGTCTGGACTCAGGCTAGACCTGCATCGCACGATCAATAGGAAAAGCAATGATCTCAGTGAAATGGACCATCCATCTTACTGTGATTCCCTTATGCAGCGCTTGACTGCAGAGAAGAGATGGAACTAAATTATTGTCTGAGCATCGATTTCAAACTGGAGAAGCAGCACTCTCTTCTCTCATCAGAAAGTTCTGTGGGATCCTAATGAAAAACAACTAATTTGCCAAGATAAGTAGATACAAAAACACATTTGTGATGTGTGTAGAATTAGAGCCCACACACATCCTTTAAAGACTGTAATTTTCTCTGCTGGTTGAAACATATGGAGGGACTAATTTCTCAATCCAGTTATTTATTTATTTGTTAGTTTTAATTATTTCTTTTGTTTTCTGAAACACGTTTTATCTAGGGATGTTCTGAGGAACGATCAAAGTTTGAGTCACACACACAGAAATTGAAGCTACTTTTATCTGTACACTCCCAATGGTCAATGTATGGAATGCGCGGTCAAGGTGTTTTTATTATCATTTTGTTAATATTTTTGTTTACATTACCATAATGTATAATTTGCAGATACAAGATAATTAGGATTATAATTGGGACTGAGTGTGCCAAAATCTGCTGGCTCTTATTGTGCAGTTACTTTATGAAACCATTAATGTTAGTCATACGTCTGACCAGGATACACCTGTGTTTTTCCTGGTACGATTAGTTCAACGTATGCATGAAAATGGTGTTAATTCTTTATATGATTCATAATGTGAGGAAGTCAGGTTGCAACATTTCTTTAGTCTTGGAGCTGGTTAGTTTGTCCCTACTGGCTGTGATTGTTCTCCAAAAGTAAAGCCAAAACATCTCATTCTCCTCCTAGTGGCCAGTTGCAGAATAGTTGATAAATAAATGCTGCTCCTACATGTTATTCTGTTGGGACTTTAGTTTAAGTAAAAATTTGTACACACTAGCGCTGTCAAACGATTCAAATGTTTAATCAGATTAATCACGGGGATGCTGTGGATTAATTTTGATTAATCATGATTAAATATCATTCATTTTTAATTTATATTAATCACATTTCATTTTGCATGAGCAAACAGACTCAAGAAAGAAGGGTATATCTATAAATATATATATATATATGTATATATATATATATATATATATATATATATATATACATATATATATATATATATATATATATATATATATATATATATATATATATATATATATATATGCACTTAACGTGTTTGTTGCAAGCTGGGCGATGCGTTGGCCGAAGGGCCGGCAGAATCCCCTACTAACGCATGCTTTGAATTAATGTGGTATTTTAAGTTGGAAGTGCTTCAGTGAAAACAAAACTCCTTCCTGCAGAGTGTGCATGATACTTCATGTCACTCGTCTTGTTTTTTTTTGTCCTCATGTTTCCATCCAGAGGGCCAACATACTGTTCAGCATCTTTCATCTTTATGGGTCGGTTCTGCTGCCTGTGACTACCAGATCAACTGCCTGTTCGTTCATGCGCAATGCTAACTCTACTTGGACACACTGCCTCAAATGCGTTGGCAGAGACGTTCAGTCATTCTGCTGCAGATGGAATAATTGCATTAACATTTCAATCAGATTAATCATGATGATGGATTAATCTGTGTTAAGGCATTCATTTTGACAGCCCTAGTACACACCCCACAAATATTTTCCAAAAGTGACTGTGACTTTTTCTTCAGATTGTCATGTTTTTTGTTGTAAGTTATTGCATATTATAAAAATGGGACTGACAGATCAAATTAAAGAAATTGCGATCCTGAATTGTACAGATATGTGGATTTAAAACAGTCAGCAAGGTGTCAGACTCACATGATGTCCATTTGTCTCTGCAGCACAAACTTTGGTCTGAAATGGCATCAAACAAGCACCATGGTAGTATCCTCATGTGGGACAATGGGAGGTAACAGCATCACAGCCTCCATCTGTATACACAGTCTATGTTTGTGACATTAGCTGACATTTCAAAGCTCACAGTAGCTAGAGCTGCACATGGGGGAGTGTAGTGGCCCTGAGGGAGTTGGGCTCAAGTGTAGCCTAAGGGTTTTCACTGAAAATGTTCTACATATATATTAGTATGTTGTTGCTATGATGATAGATGTAAGGCCAGGAGAGTTAACATAGGAATAAACACAGCAGCTAGTCAGCTATCAGCAAAACACAACCACCTCCAGTCCAACACAAACTTTACCTACAGTACATGAGCATGTACAATCTAAGCATAAATGAGGATTCTGAAGATGACTGTAATGTAAAAAAAAAAAAAAAAAAAAAAAAAAAAAGAACATGTTTAGAGAGTTGTTATTATCAGTGTGTTGTCAGTCAGTGTCCTTTCTGTCCCACCAGTGTGTGTCCGTCTGCCTTTGACTGATGGTACCCCCCGAAGCACACAGCACCTCATATGGACAGTGATTTCCCTGGTTGACTCTATCAGGTGTGGAAGCTGGAGGAAATGGATGGGAGGAAGATGGGGAGGAGGAGGGCTGGAGAAGGTGAATGGTTAAAGGAGGGACGGGTGTGTGGAAGGGTGGGGAATATGGAGGATTCAGGGGAGGGTATAAAGGGGATGACCGACCTCCTGGGACCCTACTGAAATGCTCCTTCATCCTAATCTCCTGCCTATTTTAAGAAGCAGCAGGAGGGATGTGAGAAACGTGAGGAAGCTGGAGACAGATGATCAGACATGAGGGCACTCACAGATGTGATGAATGAGAGCTCTGCGTCGGCTAAATGGCTGTATCACCATGGAAAAGACAAGGGTGAACAGAAAAGACAAAGGAGCCTCCATTACTGGGGGGCAATTGCATTAACAGCATGGGCCTTTTGCCACGAAGTAATATTGCAATTGCTAGAGGCACAAAAGAATTGTGCATCCTCAGGCTTAATACTCTTGTTGATGATATTTAGAACACAAAGACATTTTGTGTCCTTCAAATATGATTAATGTCAGAATTCTGGCTGTTATTTTAGCAATAAAAGAACATTCAACATAGATGACGTGGTTGAAGTCACAGTTTCAGTTTCCGGAGAAGAAATCAAGAAAACAAATTGTTTCCTCAGAGCTGAAATTCCTGTTGAGAATGGATCATTGTCTGACTGTGTGAGAGCCAAAAGGTAAGAGCCTCTATAGAAGAGATAAGGCTGTACAGCCTAACGGTGATAAGTATCTTATCAGCCTGTCGTCTGCCTCCTGAACTCTCAGAGGATACCTGTTGTATTACAGAGTGTAAGACAGGCACTGCTACCTGCAGATAAAGGACTCTTGTGTTTCCGTACCTTTGTACAGCATGCATTTAGGAAAAATCCATTTGATAGTGTATCCATTAGCTTTCTCTGGTGCAGAAAGAGATTCATGAAACAAAACAAAAAAAAGAATTGCACCACCATTCGTTATGCTACTGTTGCATAACATTTCCTCTTTTTTACTTCTTCTACACCCCACGTTATCATATTTCCACTCACTGGTAATTCACTATTCCCACAACACCGAGACAGACACATACGTTATGAGTTTTTTGTCACCGATTACACAGAGAGACTACAGGCTGTTTCATTCTGGTGTAAAATATGCTGGCATTACATCGCTATTCCAACAACCCAGTAGAGGCATTTCATTTCCACATACATATGAATTATACCCCCTAAACAGACGTCCTCTGGAGCCTTCAGGGTAGATAGGCGATGGGGTTGGGCTGATTTCACACAGCAGAGCCTCATCAATCTCCCAGTTCATTCGGTTCACAAAGGGGGTCCTCTTTCACTGGTGAGAGCCGTCGATAGACCACCGCTACCCAGATGAGAGCAATTCCATTAAGAGGGTCCTCCACCTTGGGCTTAAAAAAGAGGACTTATCAGAGGCCAGCAGTGATGGGAGTGTTGCACCCATCCATCCTGCACTGTGAGAGGGCGGAATGACCACTGTTGGCAGTCTATCCACTTTCTCGCCTTTCTCCTGTCTAGTCTTCAACAAGACACACATGACTGCAATCCTCTTCAGCGGAAAGCTTCCACTTTGGACCCCCCCCCCCCAAAAAAAAAACAAAAACAAACAAACAAAAAAAACAATAACATTTGTTATACTGAAGCTTTAGAAACACAACTATCCAGTGTGCATCTTTGTTTACCATTGAATGAACAAACAGGTACACATAATGTTGTTCCATATGCAAACCAGAATAAACCATTGTGCAAACCATGGATATTTACACTCACCGGCCACTTTATTAGGCACATCTGTTCAACTGCACATTAATGCAAATAATCACATGGTAGACACTCAATGCATTTGGGCATATAGACATGGTCAAGAACAGGGGCATTAAACTCATCATAGTTCAGGGGCCACGTATGACCTCAACTGGGCTGGACCAGTAAAATAATAACCTTTAGATGATATCAACTCCAAAGTTTTCTCTGTTTTACACTGGGAAAAAAAAAAACATTATTTATATCAAACTATACTTTAAAACATGAACAACTTGAAATTTCTTTTAAAAAATAAATGCAATTTTAATAACTTCATGCCTCGACTTATCATTTATACATGTGCATTAAAACTTACAGATAAAAGTGGATCTACAAAAGCACAAAACATTTAGTAACAGGCCTAATATTGCTAAAATTTCTCTTACTTCTCTAAACACATTTCCGGTTGTTCATATTTGTTCTAGTAGATAGTTTGTAAATGTAAACATTTTCATATAATTTTACTTTTGTACACTAAAACAAAGTGAAAATATTTAGAGAATGTCATTATTTAATTATGGTAATATTTTACTGGTCTGACCCATCTGAGATGGAATTAGATTGCCCATAACTAAAATGATTTTGACACCCTTTGACTGTTAATATCTTCTGTGTAATTTTTGCATTTCACAAATTCATCTGACTGGTAGAGACTGGACTCTTTGGTGGGCTGGTTTTGGCCCACAGGCCGTGTCTTTGACTCTGCCGATCAATAACATCTGTTGAAGTTCAAACTGAGCATCAGAATGGGGGAAAAAAGGTGATTTAACCTCCTAAGACCCAGCTATGGGTTAAGAATTTCACAACTTATACAAAAAAAAAAAAAGAAAGAAAGAAAAGAAAACATCACAAAGGACATTCCATAAACATTTTAAAAGCTGCATCTGAAAAAACTGTTGCATCATGATGTTTCCAATATAGGCACTTATTTAATAAAAAACAAAAAAGCTTGTACTTTGCTGACATTTCTTGGGTCGTAGGAGGTTAAGTGACTTTGTATGTGGCATGGCTGTTGTTGCCAGACAGGTTAGTCTGACTATTTCAGAAACTGCAGATCTACTGGGATTTTCACATAAAAACATCCCTAGGGTTTACAGAGGATGTTCTGAAAAAGAGAAAATATCCAGGGAATGGCAGTCCTCTGGGTGAAAATACCTTGTTGATGTCAGAGCAAAGCAGGGAATTGCCAAATAGGTTTGATGTGATAAAAAGGCAACTCAACAGTAACTCAAATAACGATTTGCTGAAACTGAGGCACCGAGAAGAGCATCTGTGAAAGTACAACATATTGGACCTTGAAAACAGATGGGCTACAGCAGCCGCACAGCATACAGTCATCAGATATTTTATAGGTACTTCATTCTCTTTCCTCAAAATGCCAAAAGCACCATAGGTGGTTTGAAATTATTTTAAGCATTTATTCATTCATGCATCTTCTGAACAAGGGTCGTGGGGGGTGCTGGAGCCTATCCCAGCTACCTATGGGTGAAGGCGGGGTACATCCTGGACGAGTCGCCAGTTCACCACTGGGCTGACATATAGAGACAAACAACCAATCACTCTCATATTCACACCTATGGGTGATTTAGATGAACCAATAACCTATCAGTGCATGTTTTTGGATGGTGGGAGGAAGCTGGAGTAGCTGAGAGAATCCACACAAACTCATGGAGAACATGCAAACTCCACACAGAAAGGTCCCTGGTTGGAATCGAACCCAGGACCTTCTTGCTATGAGGCGACACTGCTATCCACTGCACCACCTTGTCACTCTTAAGCATAGACCACTCACAAAATTATCACTATTTCTGATTTTACCATTTATAGGTATGTGTTTGAGTAAAACGAACATTTTTGTTTTATTCTCTAAACTACTGACATTTCTCCCAAATTCCTAATAAAAATATTGTTATTTAGAGCATGTATTTGCAGAATATGACACATGGTCAAAATAACAAAAAGATGCTGTGTTTTCAGATCTAAAATAATGCAAAGAAAACCAGTTTATATTCATTTCTAAACAACAAAATATTAATGTAATTTGGGAAAAGTTAAGACATCAATATTTGGTGGAATAACCCTGATTTTCAATGACAGCTTTCACGTGTCTTGGCTTTCCACCATTGTTGTTGGATGACTTTATGCAGCTCCTGGCAGAGAAATTCAAGAAGCTCAGCAATGTTTGGTGGCTTGTGTCCATCCATCTTCCTCCAGAAGTTTTCAAAGTGGGTTCAGGTCTGCAGATTGGGCTGGCCATGACAGGGTCTTCATCTGGTGGTCCGTCATTCTCACCTTTATTGACCTACTGAGGCCAGGAGCATTGTCCTAATAGAAAAACCAGTCCTCAGAGTTTGTCAGAGCAGAAGTCTAGTAGTTTTCAGTAGTTATTTTTTTATTCCAGTTACTTTTACGGTACTAATAACACTGTTTTTGCCTATTGTAAGAAAATAGTGATGGCCACAGCAGTAGTTTTTATACTTCTTCTTAAATAAGACATGGATCAGGTGTTTATTCAATAGAATAAGGTGTGCTTGTGTTGGAATTCAACAGACACAGGAATGGAATGGCTGTCATACGTGCACACATGCTGATTTCACAAGAAATTGCAGTGGTCTCTTTTTTTATACATTATTTTTAACAGATTTTACATTTTTTAATAAACAGACAGTAAAACAAAAAAGTAAAGACTTACGAAACAAGAGACGTCAACAAGCACAGACAGGGCAGTATCAAAAATTAAAGTACAACAATAAAAATGTGGGTCAATGAGTCACAATGTTATCCCATCATAATAAGAGGGTTGAGTTAGTTTGGATATTGTCCTGTTTCATTCCATGTCAGATCATTCTGATATATTCTCATGTTGCATCCAATCATGTCCTGTAAACCTGCTGACATAATTACATCCATTATTTTCATAAACATTTATGCACAATTTCTGGAGTGCATATTCACACATGTTGATAGTAAAAGACACAGATGTTGACAGATATGTGTATTTCTCATGAGAAAAATAAGGTGCTATCCTATTGGGGCGTCACATCTTCTGGGTTAGATGCCCATTTTAGCCAATAATTAGTAAATTTGTCCAAATTATGGTTCAAGGAGAAAGTTAGTTTTCCATATTGTCTATTTCTTTAATTATTCCAACCCATTCCTTCTTTGTTGGGGGTTCTTTGCTCAGCCATTTTCTTGTTATGGCTTTTTTACAGGCTGCCATCATTATATTAATCAGGTATTTGTCTCTAGAGTTGACTGTAGGTGGTAGATTTCCGCGATAAACTGTGCAGAAATCATGTTTAATCTCAAACCCCATTTTTGTGTTAATCATTTTCATCATTTCAATCCAGTAAGGCCTAATTTCTGGACAATCCCAGAAAATGTGAAAATGGTCTGCAAGGGCGTTCCCACATTTTCTCCAACAATTCCTATAACTCGGTAGGAGTGCAGTGGTCTCTTAATTTTTTCCAGAGCTGTATATATGTATTTAGAAATGTTGATATGAAGCACATTTTTGGTTCAGAAAGTCTTCAGATTATACAGGTCTATGTTTTGACTCTAGATATTGATTTGTTGGTGTAGGTGACATGTCTGTTGCTGCACATCATTGCAACTTACCTGGTGTGAAGTTTCTGAATATGATGAATGAACAATTACCGACCACAGTCATGTCATGTCTGAAGGCAGGAGGTATTGTTATAGATTATTTTCATCTTAATGTGTTTTTGTCACAGTCTGATGTCTCACTTTCGATGTGGTGTGCATGGCAGTTTTGAGCAGACCTTTCAAAAGCAGCCTAGCAGCAGTCACGCACATAAATAATAGCACGTTGGCTCTGTCACGACCTTGAATCAATTTTCAGGTCCCTGGCGTGACACTTCTCAAATCACTGGGCTGAACCACTCAACATACCCGCTCATCCCACGGCAGTAATGTCAAAACAATAAACTGGACAAGGATTTTCTCAAGCTATAGCAGAAAAATGAGGATCCGGTGAAGATTCAGGAGACACTGTGATGTTTACAAGTTAGCACAAATCAGTCATATCACTTTTTCTTTGTCACTGAATATTATAATAATCAAACTAAATGTCAGCAAAAATAATAAGGGCACAGCTTTTTTTTCATTTCAATCAATGTCCCAAACACCTGCAGGTTTAATCATAGCAAAATATGTTGCAAACTGCAATCCAAAGTTATGAAATACTGTTATAATATGATAGTGGTGGAATCTCCAGCTGTTTAAATATCACTCATCTCTGCATGTGGCGCCCTTAAGAATTCTTGCGTGTATTGTGATATTAACGCTTCAGCACATTTTTGACATTTATTATTTTCCTTAAATTGCAAAGTCATCCAAATTAGACTAAGATGCGCTGCTGTTAATCATTTCCTTACTTTTTATAAGTGTTAAGGGAAAAAAGAGAAAGGCCTATGTCTGCAAAAGCAAGTGTTGAACAAGTTTTAAACAAGCTCTGACATCCCTAACAAGTCACAGTTTCCATAACAACTGAGGTCACCGATGCAGAGAAGTTTTTGACTGCAGGAAATGACAGTTTGTAAAGGTTATGTGGGAGGTTGATGTAACTTTTCAGTTATAACACTATATAACTAAACAACTGGCATGTTTTTGTTCAAAACCGTCCCTCTGGATTTGACTTCAACCTCCTAACCCTCCCTCCCCTAATAATTAATCTTTCTCAGTTTAATGTGTGCAAGCTCCATCATGCAGAAAGGATAGAGCATAGCAGTTTTGATAGGGTTGAGTCCTGCTGATGTGTAATGTATCCTGTATTTAATGTCCAGTCTGCAGAGATTTGTATAATTATATCAGTTTCAGACATGGACGGTATGCAATTAGTTGATGGACTTCACTCGTTGGTTTCTGGACTGGCTTTACTGACTATACCAATGCATGTTGCCAGAAGTGACCATATTTGGACAAAAGGGGCAGATCTACAGAGCCAGAGGAGCCATTGGTGAGCTTATGTAGTAAATCTCATCAAGTATTATGTAACAAAGTAATTTTACATTCTTGGTAGAGGAACTCATTAGCCACAACTAGTCAAGCTGTCTGTCAGGAAAAGATGTGTACTGTTAAAGTACACACCAACCCGTTTTTCAGTGGTCAGATGTTGTTGGGCAGTCTGGCGAGGTCGGTGACATGAGTCTGTTTGGTGTGTTCCGTGCGATCGGCCGTTGTAAATGCCGTTGCCAATCTTTTCAACCAGTTCAACATGTATAATCGGCCACTACCCAGTTGTTCAGTCGGACCAATCTGATTGGTGGAGAGATAACCCTTGACCTGTGAATCAGTGAATGAGAGGTTTCCATGTGAATACAGCTATGCCAAGGTACTTCACAGTATTATTGTCTTCTCTAATAGGCCATGAACTGCTCATATCATATCTGAATGAGTGCCAGTCAGTGTTGACTACAGACTTTATTCATTCCATGAAGTGAACACTGTTAGCATTGTTAGCATAATGCGATTTCTCTTTACTTTGTGCCTGTGACGTCTTTCTTCTTCCTCAAGAAGAAAAATGTCACTGCTGTCGGAGCTGACAACACCAGTATCTTCTTATTACTAGCCATCCGTTTTACGAGTACAACACCAACCCTTCTTGACTACTCAACACTCTCTGCTGACAACGACTGAAAACAGCGAGTTCTGTGTTTTGGTCTAGAAAGATGTTCCGACATTTCCGGTTTTACATCTCGTGCAAGTGCAGAACGTACACTCTAATCAGTAGTCAATTTGGTGTGTTCTTCACACTTTTTTGACCGCATTGGGGAGACAGGAGCTGACTGATCAGTCGGGCTACCTTTTCTGGCGACAATCGGCAGTCAGGTTGGTGTGTCTTCACCCTTAAATAAACTCGGCAAGTGAGCTTGCAGTCGTAGTGACCTGTCAATTTAAGTCTGACATCTGATTAGAAACAATTAAAGATGGACCAGTGGATCATACATTAGAGAGAGCCTTATTGTAAGTCTATTGGACCCAGGCATTTTTAGTACCAACCTCCAGCAATCGTCAGCGGTATTATAACTTTAACGGGGTTATATGTAGTGTTTATATTCCAAATACACCAATGAATTAATGCTATATTGTTTTCCTGTCTAAAAACAGAGCTCAGCTTATTCTGAACTTGTTCCACAATTTGAAGACCTAGTTTTTGCAGACTGGAGATCCTCCGCCCATCTTTTCTTCTGAGAGTTCCTGCCTTCCTAAGATACTTAATAATTAATTAACCTAATTAGGTGCAAAGTATTCCTCCAGCTGCTTTTTTTAGTACAACTTACTTTTCCAGCATTTGTTGTCCATACCAATTTTTTGTAGATTACTTAACATTACCTCATTTTATCCCCTTATAATGGTACATTTTCTCACTTTAAACATTTCACGTTTTCCATAATCTGTTCTACACTGGCTTCATTTTGGAGCCAACGTCCATGATACTTGGTTTTAGCAGGTATCTTGCAGTCAGAATACTGTCACAATCACAACAAAATCTCTGCTGTACTTTATATATACAGTTGTGCTCATAAGTTTACATACCCTAGCAGAATTTGTGATTCTTTGGCCATTTTTCACAGAATATGAATGATAATACAAAAGCTTTTCTTTCACTCGTGGCTAGTGGTTGGGTGAAGCCATTTATTATCAAACAAATGTGTTTGCTCTTTGTAAATCATACTGACAACAGAAACTATCCAAATGACAAACCTCAATGACAGCTTGAAGTCTTTTGTGGTAGTTGTGGATGAGGCTCTTTATTTTCTCAGACGGTAAATCTGCCCATTCTTCTTGGCAAAACACCTTCAGTTCCTTTAAGATTTTGGGGTTTCTTGCACAAACTGCATGTTTGAGACCTCCCCAAAGTGGTTCATTGTTATTGAGATCAGGAGACTGAGGTGGCCATTGCTTCACCTTCAATTTTTTCTGCTGTAGCCAATGACAGGTGGACTTGGCCTTGTGTTTTGCGGCCATTGTCATGTTGGAACATCCAAGACCGTCCCATGTGCATTCTGTCAGGGTATGTAAACTTATGAGCACAACTGTATGTAGGTTGCATCACTTAATTTGCATTCCTTTGGGAGCTGCTTCACTATCACATCTAGAGGTTTGATAAGTGTGTTTCGCTTGTCATTTGGAGAATGGTTTAAATATCTTGGCGTTATTGGTCAGTCCATGGTGTGCACTGCATCTGTATCAGATCTAGATTTTGATCATTAACTGAAACTACTTCATAACCAGCGGACTAACCAGCAGTAAGATCCATTAAGGGGTAAATTTGTTTTGAATGAATAACTAAATCTTTCTACAGTTCAACTGTTTTTTTTGGCTTTTTTTCCCCGTATATTTTCTGGTTGGGTGTGAGTCTCTACTCTGGCTGAACTAAGTAAACATTACCTCAGATCTGCATAGTCTTAGTTCGTTTGAAGTCTCCCCACGTTGTAAAGAAATTGGTGACTGTGAGATGAACCAGAGTCTTGTGTGTCCCCCTTCTGTCACTTCAGCCTCTCTATTAGTCACAGAAAGAGAAGGAAAGAAGGAGAGCCGCTCTAATTATCCACCACTACCCTCAATTTATGTTAATGGTCTCTTCCGGCTTAAGTAGGCTATCTATATGCAAAGTCTCTTCTGATGAATTTCTTCATTATTTATTGTTAATATATTACTGTATTGTCATCATGAGGACGGAAGACTGTTGGTTTGGCACCATATTGCTGTGTGCAAGTTGGTTTGGCAGTTTTAATAATGGAAAAGTGAACTTGAAGGAAGAACTTTGGAGCAGCATTTTTAATCAGTACTATCTAAATGTATTATGATAAGGTTAACAGATCTGTTCCTGACTGGCACTTATAACAAAACCAGACCTAATGCTCATATTCTTATCAAAAAAAGCTTCAACCTTTTAATAGATGTTTATAAAATGAATCTTTTTTCATGTATTCACTCGCACAATGTGGGCCAGTCTTTGATGCATCCATGTCTTTAAGAAGTTTGTCCTTCCTTGCTTTAAATTTTATATAGTTCTTTAGTTGGACTCAGGACGTGAAAAGATCCTGGTGGTCAAAGGTCAGTAATGGACACATGTGACTACACTTACAGTTCTTACTTCTGTAATGGTAAATAGAATAGAATACAGTAGAATACAACAGAATAGAACTTGTTACAATACAATGAGACACCATCAAGCAGCATCTTTCAGCATTTGGAATATAAAGACAGATTTTAAAAAAGGGGCAAATCCAATGTAATGTAATAAAAAAAAAAAATAGTCAAATAAAATACACTGCAAATCTAACATATAAAAAACAGACAATGCTAAATAGACAATGCAACAATAAAAGCTATGAATAAAAAATCCATGGTGATGTTTTTAATGGTCTGCTTCTATTTATTCTTACAAACCCTGCTAACTTCCAAAATACCAGAACTACACTGAAATAATGCATAAAAACCTAAAATTTTACAATGTGTGTATCATCCAGGATTTAGTTTAGTGCATTTTATTTCAGAACCATAGAAATTGTCGGCTATTTTTGCGTGACTACTTTAAAACCAAAGACATATGTCAGATATAAAGTCCCATAAGCTGATTTACTTTAAAAGCACGATTTATTTCAGAATAGAATAGAATAGAATAGCCACTTTATTGTCAAACAGAACATATACTAACTAGTGCACATTATGAATGAATATGAAAGCCGCCATTGGAATGCAATCACACAAGAATGATCCGATGTTGTTGTGAGCTTGTGCAGCTGCAGCCGAGTCGATGTTTTCAGCATTCCTTACAAAACTTCTGACTCAACAGAACCAATCCACATGTTTAATACAAACACACTATCAGCCTTCCAGTCCTCCCCAACACTTATCATGTCTTTCACCTTGAGGTTGCCCTCTGAGCTCTGCACATTTCCACTGAAATGGGAACTGGACTGTGGTGAAGCCAAGCACCACTAAGCCCCTGCTCTGAGGAGCACTGACCTCAATCAAAGGTAGAACTTGATCCACTGCCTCTGCACTCTGTAGCCCACAAGGAGCTGTTTATGCCTTTTCTGATGGACACATGTGTCTGAAAGTGAGTATCTGTGTCTCTGAGTCCCTGTCTTCGAGTGTGAAGAAAATAAGCGTGAAGGTAATAATGACAAAGCCTATTAAAAGCAAGTGATGTATTAAAAATGAATTCCCTAACACATTTTCTGAGTAGTCATGCTCCACCATTTACCTATTGGAACATTAAAAAGCTGTATTTTTTTTTTTAGAACCTATTTCTCCTAAAATGTCGGATTACCTTCTTTTCATGCCTTACACTCAAACATTGGTTTTGTTCAGGCCTCATGTGCCCCAAGGTCGTTGAATATATCCAGTGCGTGAAGTGCAATGTCATCCTTCAATTCAAGTGAAATCATGAGGACTGCTGACACCGGCTTAACAGTAAAAGCTTTTCCAACCACAGCCACAATATGCAGGAAGGTGGTGATTGGTGACACACTTATCTTGTTCCAGGTTCGATTACATTCATAATGTTTCCTCTTTCCATTAAGTGTATTTGATTTCCCGCGGTGGGGGTAGCTGGAAGGGCAGAGATATGACAGCACCACCAGGGCCAAAAGGGCAGCTCTTCCAAGCATCACTTCCACTGATGTGCCTGAAAGCGGAGGAAAAGTGGCAATGCTTATACAATTAGAGTAGAGACTTTGTCAGACCTCATTTTTGAAAGAGGTTTGAGCTGCAGCCCTCAGAGAGTATTATTAATTCACTGCCCTGGCCGGCTCTGCGGAGATAGAAGGATTATAGAGCAGTGGATGACAAAATGACATGCTAAGAGGAGCTCGGACGTTCTGATTACAAGGGTGAATTTTTCCATCAGTCTAAAAGGAATTTTCTGAAAAGTTAAGGTTAAAAGGTTGAACATTTATGTAGTATAAGGAACATAGGGAAGGAATACATAAAAAAAATGACAAAAGGTGGTAAGAGATAATCATTCAGGGTTCGGCTGACAAAGGTATGTCACAAAGAATGAACGTCTGTCCTCTATGTTCACGTCTGCATTTATTTATTTTCAGGAACTATTTGGTTCAGATGGTTGACAAAAAAAAAAGAAGAAGTAACAAGAACTGCTGGTTCAGTCAGATTCATCCCCTATCTCTTTTATTATTGAATACGAACAAATAATAAATGATTAAAATTACAAGAAGTAATTAAAACATATCAAGAATGGTAGCAGCAAAAAATTAATTAGCACGCAATGAACTGATAAATAATATTAAGAATAACATCTGCTTATGCGTAACTGCGATCAGTTAAAGGAATGATATTTTGTTTTTGTTTTTTAATGGAGTTATGCATTTAAAACATGTCCATGTGGTCTACATAAACTGTAAATACTATGTTTGGGTCTGAATTCTTCATTAATTCAACTTCACAGGTCCATCTTCAACCATATTTCTGAGTAATGACACCAGAAAGCAGCTGCTGCTGATAAACAATTATGTCGTACTCAGAGAAATGTTCGTCAGATGTCTTGACCTTATGTGTGCAAATGTTATGATGTAACTAGTTAAAGACGTAACAAATTAAGAAGGAATTAAAACAGGTTGAAGAAATCCACTTGATTTTTACCAAAATGAATATAAAGATAACTTTGCAGCACCTGGAGGGTTCAAATTCAAGCTTTTGGAACTATTAGGGTCTAAATACACAAATAAATGTACCAAAGACTAATAGAAGTGGGTGTGTGTTATGATATTTTACTTTTTTATAAACATAGATCACTATACTCAACTTACTAAGGGATTTTCTACATCTGATAGTCATTATGAGTCCAAAACACTGTACAATATAGGAGTGTGAGGGTTTCAGATATTTATACTCACAAATAAGGCTTATTTTTAAACCCACATCAATAAGACTCTACTTGCGGCCATCAATCACACGTCAAAACCAATGTGCCATGAGCCTCAAAAACATTTTAGGAATATAGTGTCATTCTGTTTTTGAACAACAAAGCTCATGACTCATTTACGATTGATCGTTACGTACCTCAAGCAACAGGTTTTGTGTCTGAGTTGATGTATGCTGCATAGCAAGAAGGAAGGAGAAAAATGGATTTTTTGTCACATAGGATTAAGTAGTGCCAAACCCTCCGATTAGCTGCATTTCACATGTCAGTTTACATCAGCAGGGCTCTAATGCTGTATGATAATACTGATGGAGAGAAAGTCTAAGAAACAGAAAGAGAGGAAGATGATGAAGAAGAGATAAGAGTGAGCGGAAAGATGGAAGATTAATATAAGGAAGGAAAGCTGGATGTGAAAGGCAGTGACAGATAGGCACATAAAAATAGGTGCTGAGATAGAGAAGAGGATTATGGGAAAACTAGAGAGGGGTTTAAATGAAGATTTGATTGATTACTTTAGGAACTAATAGTGTTTTCAAATTAAAACTTTAGCTGCTCCTTTAAATGTATACAAGAAGTCCATTCAACTTTGTCACAGGTCTGATAGGCCCTTATGAAAATATCCATGGCCAATAAACACCTGCATATAAATCAGACTGGTGTGAAATATGATCAATAAAACAGAGGTTCGTGCAGCCACCTGGCAGTGGCAGCTGCTACAGACACAACGTGGAAATGGCAGGAGCTCCCATCCCTCTATGCAGATTCCCCCAGCTGTTTCCACATTTCTGCCGTTTCCGTGCCATGTTTGTTTTATCTATATAATATCATATGGTTGTACTGCTGCTGCTGCAGCCAGGTGGCTGCACAAACCTCCATTTCCCACAATGCATGTCGTGACAAAATTCCAAAGATGCCCGAGTTACCTCCTGGCTCTGTTTGTAAACACATGGTTTGTTTATGGTGGATGGCATTTTGAAATTGTTCACCGTAATGCAAGAGATTCAGGTGAGTGATCACAGAAAGACTTACAGATTTGTGATACTTAGGCCATAACTGAGGTTTTACAGATTTGATGAAAAATTGGTCACAAAAGTCTCCCGCACCTTTAAGATATCTGAATACATTTACATACATTCATCACTTTCGTAACACAAAAAAAAAAAATTATTGACTTTTTGCCTACACCTACTGATTTCTATGTAAAAGATACAAGTTAAATATTCTTCAAAAATAAAAGGCTGATGTTCATGTAAAAGACTAGCTCCATGTTTTTGCTTCCAAGTGGAAAATGAAAAAAAAAAGAAAACAGTAAATAAAAACATATAGTATTTTGTTGGTTTGTTGTTTTTGTATTGGTCATCAGCAACATCATCGCTAGATGCCATTAAATCTTACCCACTGGTCATCAAAAACTGATGGGATGTTGTTTTGCTTTACATTACTGTGCACAAAATAGTAAATAAATGTTCTAGGATATCAAAAAATAAAAAGGATTTCAGCAACTCCTCAGTACAACTTTGTGTTGCATATTAAGATAATTTGTTATAGAGAAGCATGGGGGAAAGAATCTAAGAATGAGAATGACAGAGAGACACAAAGTTAATTAAAGGAGGCTGATGGACATGACAAACCTGTGAGAGCAGGGTTAGTGATTGGAAGCCGTGGTCTATAAGAGGCAGAGGACCGAGTGTGGAGCTGCAGGGTTTGACATGGACGAATGACTAAACATGGTTCCATCAGCACTGGAGAAACAGATGGTGAAAAAGATGACAGTAGTGCCTCATTAATAACTGTATAGACGATAATAATCTATCTCACTGTGGCTCTCTGTCGCACACACACACACACACACACGCACACACACACTGATATCTGTCATCATCAGTTGGCAAGACATATCCAGATAATATCTAGAATCAAACAGTGAACCAACATGTATCCGTTTGATATGAATCACAAATTAGCTGATGGGAACAGAGACCAGCACTTTGAGCAGGTGTGCGTGGGCCTGAGTGTTACACTGAGCATGGAGATGGCTGAATGAAAAGCACTCCTAATTTTTTTTTCTCTCCGTGCTATGAGGAGGCTGGTTTTGGCCAGGCTTATTCGTTTCAACAGGTGTGTTCTGGCTCTCTGGCATGAATTTGCATGTTTTACAACAGCTCTGAAAAGGTTGTGTGTGTGTGTTCTTGTAAGTGAGAAACAGGCTGCTGCTTTGAAGCACATAAATATTCCACTACACTGAGTAAATAAAACTGATTACATTTAGGCTCAGGCCGTGAATGCTACTTATTCTGGGAGATAAATGAACTATAATTAACAGTAGAAGTCAATGGGGATGAGTTGACAGGAAAGGTTAAGAAGTAATTTGCATTTTAATGGCATTCATTCTTTCATTTCTTTCCGTGTTGCAGTTTATGGAATGATAAAACTGAGCTAATTCATACTCAGGTAAATTACAACCTGTAAATTTGCTTTCATTTGGAAATCTCTGTCAGGTGTATCTTTCACGAGCAAAGGCTGGTCTGGGGGTGCACATTTTCAACATAAATCCATAAAAGCAAATAATATCCTTGGACATCATACTGGTCAGGGATTGGCTTATGTTTGTGGATAACATTTATCATTATTATTATTATTATTATTATTATTATTATTATTATTATTATTGCTACTAGCAAGTTGACCCACTGGGATCCACCGGTTCTAGATGTTGCAGTTTTTATGCTGTTGTGTATTTGTGCATGCTGTATTGCATTTGTCCAACAGTCACCGCCAAAGCATTCTGGGTATAGCAACATGATTGTAAGGCTACTGCATTCCAAAATTACTAATATCTCCCAAAATATTGGTCCTATCAACTTGCCGTTTTCACTAGTCTATTCCTTCACTAAAAATACCTAAGTATGCCAAACTTCAGCAGTCAACTCTTTCCGGATTTTGTGTGAGTTCCTAGACACACAGACATGCACACAGAGGCCACTTGGCTTTTAGAATATAGATCATTATTATTATTATTAGTAGTAGTAGTAGTAGTAGTAGTAGTAGTAGCAGTAGTAGTCGTAGTATCATTTTTTGAGCATTTAAGATGTGTGTATCTAACTATAGCCACTTTTACACAGAGATCCCAGAAAAAGGTGAGATGGTGATCCCACCTTTTTTCCACCATTGACCGATTTCCACAGACAAGCCAAAGGAGTAACAGAGGTGAGACAGGCTGGACTTTTACACAGCGGACCTGTGTTCCGGAATTAAAGGGGTGGTGACACAGCACAGTGTATAGTGTGACGTATAACTTGTGTGTCGGAAATACCCCGAGCGTAGCGGTGTTGGCTGTCAAAGCAACAATGGAGGACGAACAGAGCACAGCGATGTTTATTTTAGCAGTGCAGATTTGCGGAACGAGAGGGGTTCCTTTTACACTGCATTCTGGAATGACGATTCCACCTTTATCACGGGCTCTGTTACTACCTCCAGAGGTGTTACAGAGCCATGACAGAGGTGGGACCAAATGATCCCACCATTTTGTTTACACAGACGTCATCCCAGAATAAAGGCGAAATATTCCCGTAACAGAGGTGCTGTGGAAAAGAGGCGTATGTGTCTTCATCAACCATCAGGTAGGTCTGTAGTTTGGATAAAAACTGCGACACAACTTTTAAGCAGTGAATTCAGCTGTCATTCTAAAGAGTTGACTGACTTGTGTCTGTAGTAGAATACCACCACTGCACCACATTAGTTCAAGAAATTTCTTCCCTCCTAGATTCTTTACTATTGTTACAACCCATTGGTGGGTCTGAGTGTCATTTTGTGGGTGTGTCCACTTTTTCTTGCGTGAGTGGATTATATGTTGCAGGTGCCGTGCCAGATTCTCCCCTGTGATTGGAGCAGCGGCTGGAGGCGGACCTTTAAAGACCGCGGAGCTGGGCCGGACAGTCGTCGCTCTTCCTCTACTCCCAACCCCGCCTTCATTCCGCCAGCGTTCCTGTTCAGAAGTAGGGGTGAGCTGCCCTTTTTGTTTTATCTCGTTTTCTCCTGTTTTTGGTAAGGAAGGTTAGACCTTGTATTTTGGTTTCTTTATTTTGCAGGGCAGCTTAATTTCTCATTAGTGCAGTTTTGTTTGTTGTTTTGGCCAGAGCCCACCCCGAAGTTTCAGTTGCCTTTATGTCTAGTTTTCAAAGTCTTTATGTTGCACCTTGTAAATAAATCACTTTTTTGTTAAACTTGCACAACCCTTGTCCAGGGTTTCTCTTTGTGGCTTGGGAGTGAGGAAAGGTGACAACACTATTCATGTTGCACCCTAGGGTCCCCTAGCCGGGGCGTAACACTATGAAATGTAAATGGCAGTATTTGCAAAGCTGACACATTCAGGAACCACAGCAACTCAGCCATGAAGTGACAGACTTTGTAGAGTTAAAAAGCAGAGTTGCTGAGTACTAAATAGTGCATGAAAGACACCAACGCTCTGCTGACTCAATAACTACAGAATTCCAAACTTCCTTTGGTATTCACATCAGTACAAAAACAGCGTCAGGTTTTTCAGGCAGCAGTTTCCATGACTTTGCAGCTGCATCCAGTCCATACATCACCAAGTACAATGCCAAGTGTTGGTTGGAGTGGTGTAAAAGTGACTATAACTGGACACTAGAGTGGCGGAAAACCTGTTCTGTGTAGTTCTAACCTGACTGTCTGAGAGATGAGTCTGGGTTTTTCAAATGCAGGGAGAACGTTACATGCCTGACTGCACTGTGCCAGCTGTAAAGTTTGGCGAAGGGGGTATTATGCAATGGCAACCTTATGCTCCGAACTTTAACAGCTTGTGGAAAACCATTTTATGTCTCTGCATGTCGGTACCCCTATGCACAAAGCAAAGTCCATAAAAGCATGGTTTGAAAGTCGGTGTGTGAGAACTTAACCTGGCTGCACAGAGCCCTAACCTGAACCCCACTGAACACCTTTGGGATGAACCAGAACAGAGATTGCAAAACAAGCCCTTTCATCCATCACATCTAACACTCCTGTGGGTGAATCAGCAAAAACTCCAAAACTCTTGCAGAAAGCCTACCCAGAAAAATGAAATCTCTTGCTCCGAGGGGGGTTAGAGTTAGACCATCTCCATATTAACCTATAAAGACCCAGTGCTACTTTTGTGGCAGTTCCCAATTGAATTTTTCTCTCTATTGAACCTTTCTATCATTTATTACAACATTGTCCTCAGTGTATTTTCTTATATTTAATTTACTGATCACGTAGATGTTCATAAAAATTTAGATTAAAGTTCAGCTATTATACCAGAAATGGAGAAAAATTGAAAAAAAAAAGACTTTTTCTGTAAATTCTGTAAATTTTTGTGCGTCCATTCACTGTCATTGATCAACCTCCAATTGTTTTACTGGTGAAACAATGTTGTAGAAGATGATGGTGTTTCCACTTTGGCTACGAAGCCTCTGAACGTCCAAATGGGTCATATCTGATGACTATGAAAAGATGACAAACTACATTTTATACCAATTATTTACATGGATTGATGGGATTAAAGGTGGGGTAGGAGATCCTGGAGAAAGGGTTCAAGCAAGCTACATTTTGAAAATACACAATTCAAAAGTCCAAACCCCTTTTTTTTAGACTGCCCCCTGAGGCCATGCCTTCAGAGTACCAGAACGTGCAATGCTTGTTCCAGAGAGTTCACGAGCGCTGTGCAGCATCAATTAAATTTTATTTTTGTGTTAGAGCATTTAATTGATTGGTTGCAATCGGGATATGAAGGGGATTTTAAGTAATATCAGTCCCTCCAGGAATTCGCGATGTTGTGATCTCAACTACTAACGCAAATTCAACCAATCACTGCAAATTCTGCGTGGCGCTGCAATTTCAACCAATCACCGCAAATTTCCGCCCCCTTTCGCCCACCCCTGTCTATGTGACATGTACGTCATCACGTTCACTTCCTTGTTGACGGTTGAGAAGATGAAGACATGTGCGATCCAAAACACTCATATTTACCGACAAATATCACTGCCAAAGTTCGTGCAAGTCAGTTTCCAGATGTGTTACACAAAAGTGGAAGTATACTGTTCTGCACTGTCTGCAATATTGTGGTGGAACACCAACGAAAGTGGACGCCCCACAGACACTTTTCAACTGCGAAACATGCGGGAGAACGGCTGAAACTGGAAGAGGAAAGACAAGACAAGTCCCAATGACAGAGGCTGTTGGATCCAGAACAACAGCAGGAGCTGAAAGGGTCAAGGTTAGCACAGATGTACTCTATAAGGCAACAGAAGAGAAGAAGAAAACCTGTGGAGGCGTGCTTTCCTTTCTGTGTGTTGTGCGTGTGTGTGTGCGCACGTGCGTGTGTGTGTGTGCGTGAGGGAGTGCGAGCGCAAGTCTGTGTGTGGAGTTAAAAAACGAGCTCACAAACGAAAATAGTCATTAAACTTGGTGTTAATATTAATGTTTACTCTTATGTGTTAGATAGAAAGCAACCCAAGTTTGGCTCCCCTGTGTGCCTGTGTGTGTGCCTGTCTGTGTGTGTGTGCGCATGTGTGTGCATGTAACCCATCTAACCCTAACCCTAAATATACTGCTATATCATTAAGGAAGCAAAAGTCATGTGTTGTGTTGTATAAATGTGAGATGGGGGTGGGATTTAATCAGTTTTCTTCTTCCCACTCCTTTTTGAGCAGTACATATTGAATTTATTTTGTTATTACTAGTGTACATGGCAATTGTTATTTTGTCTTGATCATCTTTATTCATGTATTTGCTCTGATATTAGTTCCTTGTACACAAAATGTTTAAATTTTTCTTCTGCTCAAAACAAATAAATGAATGAATGAAAAAAAAGCCTGTTTTGTTTAAAATCATGGCTTCCTGGTGCTTTTTAAGGCTAAAAACTCAAAAAAGACTGTTCTAGGTAATTTGCAAATGCCCATGTTCCTGTGACTTTAATAAAAGAAGCCTCAAATCATCGCAACTTTCACCGCAATTTTTTGGAAAAGCTGCCGCAAAATCAGGCATTTTAGGCCACAATAAAAAAAATAAAAAAAAATCCTGGCAGGACTGATTAATAACATACTGCATGTATTTGGATGAAAGTGATGTGGTTCTACATTGCATTTGTATATATAAGTTATTTATTACAAAAAATGTTTGTTATAACTGTGTAACATGTTATGACTCTGGGTCATAATTTGTTTATTTACGTGTATATATGTATATATGTTTCTGTTTAGTGTGTGTGTTCTCCCCCCGTCCTGTAGGTGTGCTGTACCCTTTTGTGTCTGTTTGCTTTACAGGAAGCTGATTGGTGGAGCGTGTTTGCCCGGCCCCTTTAAATGGCCCTGGATCCAGCCGTTCGCTCTCTGTCGTGCCTCCTGCCAGCTTCCAACCATGTGTTCCTGTGTGTGATTGTCAGTCTTCGTGTGTTTCACGTGCTAATTCACAATTTTGTATGTAGTTGTAAATAGAATTTTTTTTGTAAATTCGATCCTTTTCTGGTAGGGGAGGTCGGCTCTTTTGTTTTTCCCGTTTTCTCCTGTTTTTGGTTAGGGAGTTTAGGATAGTTTTCTGTATTTTATTTCTTGCATTTATTTTGGAGTAGGTAATTTAGTTTGAACCTTGTGGAAGACTTTTTGTTTGTTGTTTTAGCCGTGCCCTCCTCTAACTTCCTTTAGTTGTTGAGAAAAATAAATCTTGTAAATTTTAGTTTGTGACTGACGTGTGTGCTGTGGAGCTGGGAGGGGACAAAAGTAGAGCATATTATGTTCACCCTGGTAAACCCCCAGGCCAGGGCGTAACAAACAGCACAACAGGAAAGACAAAAACTAAGGATCAGGCTGTCAGGTTGTGTGACCCTATGCTGTCATTGGCTGGCGTTCTGTGATGCTGTGCTCGCATTAGCTGATGTTCTGTGATTCTGCGCTCTCATTGGCTGGCGTTCTGTGACGGTGCACTCTCATTGGCTGGCGTTCTGTGATGCTGCGCTCTCATTGGCTGACGTTCTGTGACGCTGCGCTCTGATTGGTTGATGTTCCGTGATGCTGCGCTCTCATTGGCTGGCGTTCTGTGATGCTGCGTTCTCATTGTCTGATGTTCTGTGATGCTCCACTCTGATTGGCTGGCGTTCTGTGACGCTGCGCTCTGATTGGTTGATGTTCTGTGACGCTTCGCTCTCATTGGCTGGCGTTCTGTAATGCTGCGCTGTCATTGGCTGGCGTTCTGTGACACTGCGTTCTCATTGGCTGATGTTCTGTGACGCTGCGCTCTGATTGGCTGATGTTCTGTAACGCTGCGCTCTCATTGGCTGGCGTTCCGTGACGCTGCGCTCTCATTGGCTGACGTTCTGTGATGCTCCGCTCTCATTGGCTGACGTTCCGTGACGCTGCGATCTAATTGGTTGATGTTCTGTGACGCTGCGTTCTGATTGGCTGATGTTCTGTGACGCTGCGCACTGATTGGTTAATGTTCTGTGACACTGTGCTCTCATTGGCTGGCCTTCTGTGATGCTGCACTCTCATTGGCTGACGTTCTGTGGTGCTCCACTCTGATTGGCTTGCGTTCTGTGACGCTGCGCTCTGATTGGTTGATGTTCTGTGATGCTGCATTCTCATTGGCTGATGTACCGTGATGCTCCGCTCTGATTGGCTGGTGTTCTGTGACGCTACACTCTCATTGGCTGACGTTATGTGACGCTCCACTCTCATTGGCTGGCGTTCTGTGATGCTGCGCTCTCATTGACTGACATTCTGTGACGCTTCACTCTGATTGGCTGGCATTCTGTGACACTACGCTCTCATTGGCTGGTGTTCTGTGACACTACGCTCTCATTGGCTGCTCAAAACAAATAAATGAATGAATGAAAAAAAGCCTGTTTTGTTTAAAATCATGGCTTTTTAAGGCTAAAAACTCAAAAAAGACTGTTCTAGGTAATTTGCAAATGCCCATGTTCCTGTGACTTTAAGAAAAGAAGCCTCAAATCATCGCAACTTTCACCGCAATTTTTTGGAAAAGCTCCCGCAACATCAGGCATTTTAGGCTGCAACAATCAAAAAAAATACCACCAATTCCTGGAGGGACTGTAATACAGTGTAAGGCCTTTTTATTTTTTATTTTTTACATTTTTTTTTATATTAATCAAATTCTTTCACTAAGGTCTTTAAGAGTCTGTTTATAATAGAGACTGTGTTAATTACATGTGTTTATTGAAGGTGACTGCAAGTACCATGATGCAATGAGTTCTTTTCCCGCTAAAATGTCTATGTTGTAACCAATCCTGTGTACGTTTAGAGGCAGTGTTATGGATTGGGCCAATTAGAATCGGGGACAGAGGTATGTACTTGGCGGTGACCGGAAAGAGAGAGGAGAAAAAAAAGGGACTGTTTTTGAGCTACAGTGGAAAAAAAAGAATGCTGAACTGAGAGTTGGAGGAGCCGGACCTTAAAACTGAGGATTTCTTTTGCTTGACTTTTTGCTAACCAGGTTGTGATTTTCGCGGTGTGTGTTTTTCTTCTGGTTGCGTATGAAGAAGTGCTGTAGGCTGTGGTAAAGGCCAGCCGAGTTCAGTTTTGAACTGAGTGTACACACTTTGACAAAGCTAGCTAAGTTGTTTTGGAAGAAAGACTTGGTCTTTTCGCCAGGCATTCTGAACTGTAACGGAGAAAGCCGGGGACATCATCTGTTTCTCTCCGCATCCTGGACTGTTCGTGAGTAGTTAGCTTGAAGCCAAATGGCCGTTTCATCCATAGACCACCACAGTGTTAGTGAACATCGGATTTCCTTCTACAGTGAAAGTTGCCTTGTGGATTACTATATGTTTTTTTATGTGCACCAACGTAATGGACCCCAAAATTTTTTTTTTTTTTTTTTTTTTTTTTGCAAGCTTGCTTTTCTAAGACTGAGTGACCTGGTGTTGTAAGACTGTACATT
Organism: Sphaeramia orbicularis; assembly: GCF_902148855.1. Classification (NCBI taxonomy): domain Eukaryota; kingdom Metazoa; phylum Chordata; class Actinopteri; order Kurtiformes; family Apogonidae; genus Sphaeramia; species Sphaeramia orbicularis. The sequence continues at coordinate 38,595,621 of NC_043959.1, forward strand.
CGAGTGCATTTGGTGCAGAAATAGTATTTAGTGCAAGTTGAAATGGTAAATGTATATTGTTAGGTGTACTGTTTAATCTGGTTTTAGGGTTGCATCAGGCCAGGGTACAGTGTTTGTGGTTACCAGGGTTTGGGGGATATTTTACATTATTGTTATAACTGTGTCAAAGGTAACGGGGTCTTATCAAGTTTACCCCATTCCATACCAGCACACTTACGTACATTTTACACACGCATAAACACCCACACACACTTTTTATTTCACACATTTTTACATGCTATTTCATGTAGACAAAAAGGTAAAATAACGGTCACGTATTTGTTACATTTCATCAGAGCAGTGGAATTGTATTTATTGTTTTTTTGTTTGTTACATATCATTTCTGAAGATTTACATAGTGTATGTCAGCTACCGGTACAGTAGGGGTTTCAAACTCATTTTAGTTTAAGGACCACATTCAGCTAAATTTGATCTGCAGTGGGCCGAACCAGTAAAAAAATAACATAATAATATATAAATAAAGTCAACTTCAAACTTTTCTCTGTGTTTCAGAGCAAAAAAAGTAAATTTACATAATGAAAAGGTTTACATCTACAAAGTATCCTTTCAAAAGATGTGAATAACATGAACAAACTGAAAAAAATAAGTGTAATTTTAACAATATTCTGTCTCAGTTTAACATTTACACATGTACATTATAACTTACAAATGCACAAAACATTTAATAGCAGACAGAATCTTGTTAAAATTGTACTTAGTACCTGTAAGACATTTCAGGTTGTTCATATTTGTTCAGGTTATTCATATTTTTTGCGAAATTTTACTTTCTTTTAGTGTAAATACATGAAAATATTTACATTTACAAAGAGAAAAATTTGGAGTTGTCGTTATTTATGTTATTATGACAGTATTTTACCAGTTTGACCCACTGGAGATTGAATTGGTCTGAATGTGGAACCTGAACTAAAAGGATTGTTAATATCTTAATGTAATTTTTGCGTTTCACAAATTCATCCCAAGGGCCGGACTAGACCCTTTGGCGGGCCGGATTTGGCCCCCGGGCCGCATGTTTGACACCTGTGGGGTACAGTATTTCTTCAGTGGAGGCACCACGCAAGTTTATTTAAATCATAGGCCTACTGTTCTGAGTGTAAAGAAAAATTCCCTAACTTTAAAGGTAGACAGGAAAACCAGTAAATTCACCATCACCAACTGGAAACCCAGGATCCTGTGTGTTTGAGTGTGACCCAATTGTAAGTAATGCGCTAAAAAGGGGTTACAATAGTAAAAAAAATGCTCCAGGAAAACATCTCCTACCCTACTTTTAATGGATCAACAGGCACGAAACATTTGTAGATGCTTTTGGTCACCAGTGGATGTTTGGGTCTTTATGGGTTAATGCTATGGAGTTAGAATGGGATGTGATAAAAGCACTTTTAGCTGTAATGTGTAGGTGACCCAATATTTTCCATGTAGTATATATGAGTAGACCTCATACAAGTCTCATGCTGTGAGAATGTTGGACAAAGACTATGAAGGTTTTCAGCTTCTTTGGGGTCCATATGGGTCTTTTTTGTTTTTATTCTATTCATTACCCCGCTCAGGGCCTAACTTACACCCTATTGATGATAATAATGATGATAATAATGATGATGATAATGATAATAATAATAATAATAATAATAATAATAATAATAATAATAATAAACTTTATTTGTATAGCACCTTTCATACAGAAATTGTAGCCCAAAGTGCTTCACATTGATTGAAAAAATACAATATTAAAATACATTAAGATTTGATTATACATCAAGAAATAAAATGAAATTTGAGAGAAATACAATAAAATAAAAATAAATATAAAAACAGCGCACATTAAAATATTTGATTATGCATAGAATTTTTGAAGTGCAAGAAATAAGATGAAATTTGAGAGAAATAAAATAAAAATAAAAGCAGCGCACATTAAAATATTTGATTATACATAGAATTTTTGAAGTGCAAGAAATAAGATGAAATTTGAAATACAATAAAATAAAAAATAAAAACAGAAATAAAATAAAATTAAAAACCGCACATTCCTGGTTCCTGAATTGTGACCCCATTTTTATCTCCTTTAAAAGGCTAATGAGAATAAAAATGTTTTTAATTTGGTTTTAAATATATTCAGTGAACTGGCTTCTCTAATGTCTTTTGGAAGTGTATTCCATAACTTTGGTGCATAGTTAGTAAAGGCTGCGTCCCCCATTTTCTTTGTAATATTTCTGGGAGTCGCTAGTAACCCTGCGTTTGATGACCTCAGTGTTCTAGTTTGTACATAATTGATCAGTGAGTTTGCAATGCAATGTGTATTGATAATCCATATAGGTCTCCAGTGGTCCGTATAACCTCTACTGCAATCTTAAAATAAGTTTTAAATATTCCACAAGTCAGTGAGACAAAGCCACAACTTTTTCTTATCCTTATGCATGTGATGTAGTTCACCAGTGATTCCCAGAAAATTGTTTCCTCAATAATCTATATAAAACATGGGAGAAGTAATTACACAGATCTTAAAGGGGGAAAGGCGACAATGTCCTCCACAGTTCCTTATCCTGCCAACTGATTCATAGGATTTAATAGGCTTTTAAGCCAGATTAAAAACCTGATGCCCTCACTGTTAAAACAGCCTACGGTTTCGGAGAATCATATTTATGAGATTGGCCATAAAACTGAGGTACTTGAAAGGAATACAAATGGCTTTACAAAACCAGCATTCATTTAGAGACTTCTGGCCTAAAATGCATCGATCTTAACTTCTCACTTTTGTATCTGTCCTGCATTTGTTTCAATGTGATGCCTAGCTGGTAATACAAAACAATACAGTCATGAAAAAAAATTTGTATATAATATGTACCAGACAAAATGAGCCTCGAATCACCAGGAAACACAGATTATCTTTTTTTTTTCCCCATCAGTATGTTTTTTTTTTTGACTGCGTTTTGTGTGTGTTTGTGTGTGCGTGTGTGTACATTTAGGAAGCAAATTATGGGTACTATTTTCTTTATTTATCCCATTTGCAAATTAATTTATGAAACAGGAGAAGCAACGGTAAAATAAAACCAAACAAAATCATTAACAGCGGACTCCCAGCTCTCTATTTAACCAAGGGCAAGGTGATGGAACCAGCAGGTGGTGAAATAGCCAACAGAATAATTTCGTCTGAGAAGAGTATAAAGGTCATAGAAACAGAAATATACTTTGTACATTACCGTAAAAAATTACAAATATCCTGTTAAATATGTTGAGGCTCAAAATATTTGTTGAGCTTCCATGAGAAATATTAGATATACAGTTGCGGAAACAATTATTAGGCCATCAAAAGTCATCAAAAACAATGGTTATGCAATCAAGTACTAACTCCTGTGTGTATCATGTGACTAAAACAGACAGAAAAGAAATCATGGAATGCCTAAAAGCACTGTTTTTGTCAGTACAATGCCATAGCTATTGATGTAAGAACTGAAGTGATTTTGGTTATTATCAAGAAAACATGGAAAATGTCTAGATATCAGCTCTGAAATTAAACTCTTATAAGCTATTTTTGTTGTTATCATTATATTTGTCCAAACAAATGTACCTTTAGTTGTACCAGGCATTAAAATGAACAAGAACTTGAAGAAAACAAGAGTGGTCTAATCATTTTTCCCGTGACTGTATGTCTCAGGTCATGTTTCTCACTGGTCATTCCATATTTTATTTTGTCGTGTCTCACTTCTGTCATTTCAGCTTCACTTCAGTTGTTTCCCCTGTTCCTCCTCCGTTGCTCCACCTCCTCCTGTATTCCAGTCACTGTCTGTTTGCCAGATTGTTGCAGGTCATTTCTGATTCTCTCCAAAAATCCTCCTTGTGGTTCTCTGTGATTGTGCATGACTTGCCTTCTGCCTCTTCCTTTGGATGTGTTTGCCACTCACCTGGTTGTCTTTACATTTGTCGACCTCCTGCCTGTCTTTGTTCACTCTGTTCAGACCTCCAGACCCCTCTGCCAGATTGTATGATTGACTGCCCAGTGTACCCCCCTTGTTTCTAAAGTAAACAAACTGATTTTCACACAATCCCTGTTTTGTTTATGTAGCTCTTTTAGGTCCTGAGTTTATTTTATCCTTCAGGTCGTTGTCATTGCTCAAAAACCGCCTTTGTGTGACTGTATGCAATTTTAACTTCTCAAAGCATGTATGCAAGTAGGGCTGTGCGATTAATCTAAATTCAATTACGATTTCGATTATTACATGCAACGATTACAAAAATTATGGAATCGAGAAAAAACGATTATTAATTTTGAGTTGTTTTAATTCACGCGCACGCAATCTACCATGAGCTGCTCTGCCCCGCCCCCCTCTAAGCTACTGCTGCCAGCTAGCCGGCAGGTCCACCCCAAGAGGGAAGTTGTACCTAGTGGTCTGGAAAAATGGCAGGAGAATCCCAGCAGAAGTGCTTGGTAAACAAAAAAGGGAAGTCCAATTCAATTGTATGGAATCACTTTGGGTTTGATGAAGAAGACGAAGAGCAAAAACACATCACATGCAAAAAGTGTTTCATAGTTGTGTCCGCACTGACTGCTAACATAACAAACCTTTTTAACCATCTAAAGTTTAACCACCGCGACCTTTATCCTAATCTTATGAAAAACTAAAACACATAAAAACAACTCCGTCTACAATTTCATCTTCAATGCAATCTTCAATCTCCGAATCTCTTTACGCTGCAACTCCCGTATTAACCTAACCCTAACCCGTATAACCCTAACGTGCGTATTCTATAGATGGCTGATGTATACAGAAGGCCTTAACTGAAACCTCATGGCACGCCACTGAATTTACTATGTTTCATACTACATTGAACATACTTGAATTTATAATTTGCACTTTACGTGAGTTTTTTTTTTTTTTCTTTATTGCTACAGTTCTATGGCAAGTCTATAGCAGTTTAATTACAGTGCACTATTTGTTTACAAAAGGAAACATAATTGAATTTACAATATACTTATTTGCATTCAAAGATTTTTTTGTTTCGTACCAAAGTGAACACACTTTGTTTTAGTGGTTAAAAGCTTTATTTATGTTTAAAGAGTATATTTTACATTGTTTTGCAAGAAAAAAATAAACAACTTAACAAATAATCGTTTTTAATAATCGTGATTTCAATTATTGCTAAAATAATCGTGATTTTTTTTTTCTTTCTATAATCGAGCAGCTCTATATGCAAGTAAATTTGTCTATGAGACTGAATTATAATCAACAACATCCAAGTTAAAACTCATTTATTTGACCTTCAACTCCACTGCAAGGATTTAAAATTTTAAGTCAGTGTTGGAGTTTTTGTAGGGGTGGAATTTTGTAGAGTCGATGCAATAATCTGACATTTGCTTTGTTATCTATTTCAGTAATAGCTCCGCACTGATGCAGCCAAGGGTGTGAGATCAAAAAAATGAGATCTGGTGGGAGGCATGAACTTAGCGCAGTTCACTCAGAGGCAACACAAGGAAACTGTCACTTTCTGCATGAACTGTAGCTCAGCTCATATCTTTAAAAACACCCAGCTCTCCAGTGGTCAGGCTGGTGAAATTGATTGCCCTGCTTGCACTATATGAGCCACAGTCACTCTGGGATTTACTTTGCTGTAAGGAACATCAACCCACTCCACCCCCGAGTCCAAATTGATTATAAAACTGCATTTTGCTGACACAGACACATCTCAGACTTTGAATATGTGTGTGTGGAAGAGAGAGAAAGGCAGCAAGACAGAGTGTGAGGGAGTTGGGAGCTGATGGAAGCCATAACCTAAATTACATTAACACCGGAGTGGCCTTTTTCTCCTAAGATTCAATTGTGTTTTCTTGATAGTACTGGTATTTAATGTCCAGCTATGTAGTGGAGGAGGACCTTCAAACATGCATTGTGCTGTTTCATGGTTATAGTACATGTTTTATCTGATTTGAGCTAAACTGAAGTACAACCTCTGCAGCAGGCCTTACTAAATACACTGAACAAAAATATAAATGCAACACTTTTATTTTTGCTCTATTTTTCATGAGCTGAAATCAAACATCTAAGACTTTTTCTAATGTACACAAAAGGCCTATTTCTCTCAAATATTGTTCATAAATTTGTCTAAATCTGTGTTAGTGAGCACTTCTCCTTTGCTGAAATAATCCATCCACTTCACAGGTGTGGCATATCAAGATGCTGATTATTGTTTAAGTGTGCCTTAGGCTGGCCACAATAAAAGGCCACTCTAAAATGTGCAGTTTTACTGTATTAGGGGCGGGGGAGTCCTGGGGGTTTCAGAAAATCAGTCAGTATCTGGTGTGACCACCATTTGCCTCAGGCAGTGCAACACATCTTCTTCACATAGAGTTGATCAGGTTGTTGATTGTGGCTTGTGGAATGTTGGTCCACTCTTCTTCAATGGCTGTGTGAAGTTGCTGGATATTGGCAGAAACTGGAACATGCTGTCGTATACGTCGATCCAGAGCATCCCAAACATGCTCAATGGGTGACATGTCCGGTGTGTACGCTGGCCATGTAAGAACTGGGATGTTTTCAGCTTCCAGGAATTGAGTCCAGATCCTTCAACATGGAGCCGTGCATTATCATGGTGCAACATCAGGTGATAGTCGTGGATGAAAAGCACAACAATGGGCCTCAGAATCTGGTCAAGGTATCTCTGTGCATTCAAAATGCCATTAATAAAATACACCTGTGTTCATTATCGATAACATAAGCCTGCCCATACCATAACCCCACCACCACCATGAGGCACTCCATTCACAACATTGACATCCACAAACCACTCAACCACACGACACCATACATGCTGTCTGCCATCTGCCCTGGACAGTGAAAACTGGGATTCATCTGTGAAGAAAACACCTCTCTAAAGTGCCAGACACCATCGGATGTGAGCATTTGCCCATTCAAGTCTGTTATGATGATGAACTGCAGTCAGGTCGAGACCCCGATGAGGACAACGAGCATGCAGATGAGCTTCCCTGAGATGGTTTCTAACAGTTTGTGCTGAAATTCTTTGGTTATACAAACCGATTGTTGCAGCAGCTGTCCGGGTGGATGGTCTCAGATGATCTTGGAGGTGAAGATGCTGGATGTGGAGGTCCTGGGCTGGTGTGGTTACATGTGATCTGTGGTTGTGAGGCCAGTTGGATGTACTGCCAAATTCTCTGAAACACCTCTGGAGATGGCTTATGGTAGAGAAATGAACATTCAATTCACAGGCAACAGCTCTGGTGGACATTTCAGTAGTCAGCATGCCAATTGCACGCTCTCTCAAAACTTGCGACATCTATGGCATTGTGCTGTGTGATAAAACAGCACATTTTAGAGCGGCCTTTTATTGTGGCCAGCCTAAGGCACACCTGTGCAATAATCATACTGTCTAATGAGCGTCTTGATATGCCACACCTGTGAAGTGGATGGATTATCTCAGCAAAGGAGAAGTGCTCACTAACACAGATTTAAATAGACTTGTGAACAGTGTTTGAGATAAATAGGCCTTTTGTGTACATAGAAAAAGTCTTACATCTTTGAGTTCAGCTCATGAAAAATGGGAGCAAAAACAAAAGTGTTGTGTTTATATTTTTGTTCAGTGTAATAACAACATCATTCATCACCTAAAAAATGTTACTTTCCACACAAATTATTAAAACATTCGGTTTTGCAGTGTTAGGGGCACAAGCCATGTTTATAAAATTCTAAACAAAATCCAGACATTTTTATCTCTGTTTTAGTGTGATTATAAACTTAGCAAACACCACCTCATCTCTGGGTGCCTCTGATTCTGAGAAACATGAATAAATCAACATAACTACACATACATAAAAAAAAAAAAAAAGTAAAAGCCACAAATCAGGTTGTTTTTAACAGACATTCTGAAGATGTTTTATGGTTTCATTCTCTCTCTCTAACATTGTGCATGTTTCCTTATTTTACATACTTAAGGTCATATCTGCACCTTGCATCATCCTGCGAACAGCACTGTGAAGTTAGCTTGTCACTTTTCAATCAAATTTTGGCATTACCATGGCAACGGCCAACCAAATTCATGACTTTCATGCATGTCTGTCAGAATAAAAGTCTAACATCAGCCTGTTAAGCATTTATAAAAATTTTTCTGAGTACACACTCCACAACCCACTCTGAATGAGACTGCAACCAGGTTTGAGACCATAACCCATCAGTTGAGACACATAGCAGTACTCATATGTATACAGTCCCTGTGCTATTGTGTGATTATTGTAAACATAGAAGAGGATCGACAAATTGTAGGAATTGTGGCATGAGTCCTAACATAAATTCCGGATGTTGTACTCAGTTTGAGGTTGTTTTCCTTTTATGCTCAGGCTTTCTAAACAGTAATCATGCAATCATTTTCTGGCGGAGGGCTGCATTTATTCATTCAGTACTTATTCCTTTGATGCATTTTCTATGGACACTTTTCATATCTGTATTCAAATAGAAGCAATAGCACTGATCACAGCGGCCAATTATGGAACAAGAAAGCAAACTACTTTTGTTTGAGTCTTGATTAGGTCCAGAAATTAGTCATGAAAACGTTCCTCTGCATATGTGTGTTATGAGTACAGCCTCTTCGAATAGTATCATCACTGTTCATGGGAGTTTGATATAAAAGCTTTGGTGCAACTTTCGTTTGAGGTGGGGACAGAGTTAGTTTGCAGCTATGAAACATATGAAACCACTCCAAAAAAAGAACATCACAGTTCGTGTTTAGGGCTCATTTATGCTCTACGTTAAAGACACAGATGAATATGGAAAGACTGTTCTGTCCGTCCTCTGCGTACTTGCGTAAGTAATTCTGTCCATTTTCCGGGAGCTCGCGGATGCAAACCCAGACGGAGAATACGGAGCAATATCACTGGCAACTGTGGAGGCAGTGTAGAGATTTGAACAGAATAATTTCCATAAGTATCAGAACTTTTCAAGAGTTCAAGTGTGAGTTACTGAAAATTGACGACATATTTATGACAACTACCCTTCTCAATATCAACATTATTATTGACACATAATACCTCCTCTGTCCCCGCCATGTTTGTGATTATTGACTTTCTTCTTCTCAAAAAACATTACTCTTCTTCGTGGTATTCGGCCAGTATGGTAATTAAGAGCAGCACCCTTTGGTTGATTGATTGAGAAATGCTCATGCCAACGTATAGGATGTATGGAAGTATGAAGGCAGTGACGGATGACAACATTAGAAACGGATGAACCTATTTAAGCACGTAAAGCAAGAATAAATAAGCCTAATTCTGTCCTTTTTCCAGGAGCCTCAATGATGAGTACCCAGACAGAGAATATGGAGCAGTACCACCAGGAGCTGTGGAGGTATTGTTGAGATTTGAACAGAATAATTTCCATAATTAGCAGGACTTTTCAAAGAGCAACTGTGTGTTAGTGGAAAAACTACCGACATATTTATGACAACTACCCTTCTCAATATCAACATTATTATTGACACATAATACTTCCTCTGTGGCCGCCATGTTTGTTATTATTAACTTTCTTCTTCTCAAAAAACTTTACTCTTCTTTGTGGTATTCAGCCAGTATGGTAATTAAGAGCAGCACACTCTGGTGGATTGATTTAGAAATGCTCATGCCAATGTATAGGACATATGGGAGTATGATGGCAGTGACGCATGACAACATTAGAAACGGATGAACCTATTTAAGTACGTAAAGCGAGCATAAATAAGCCAAATTCTGTCCTTTTTCCAGGAGCCTCAATGATGCGTACCCAGACAGAGAATATGGAGCAGTACCACCAGGAACTGTGGAGGTTGCTGAGATATGAAGAGAATAATTTCCATAAATAGCGGGACTTTTCGAAGAGCAACTGTGTGTTCGTGAAAAACTACCGACATATTTATGACAACTACCCTTCTCAATATCAGCATTATTATCCACACATAATACCTCCTCTGTCATCCCCATGTTTGTTGTTATTGACTTTCTTCTACTTCTTCGCAAAAAATTTTGACTCTTCTTCATGGTTTTTGGTCGGTATGTTAATTAAGAGCGGCGACCTCTGATGGATTGATTGAGAAACGCTCATTCCAACGCAATGGATGCACAGAAGTACGAAGGCAAACCTATTTACGTACATAAAGCGAGCATAAATGAGCCTAAACCCCGACTTCCATATCTGTTTACAGTGTATAGTCTGTTTATATATGAATAATGTATTTCCATTTGGTTGCATCTGTTTCCAAGGTGAGGGGGTGAATGAGAGTGTGAAATCATTTGCAGGCTGGCACACAAACAATACACCTGCAAGAAAGATGTACACTTACAGTAGAGTACATAATTAGCAGTAGGTTGGAAGCAGAAATAAGTATCCCATCCCAGCCTTATGGATATTTAAAAGACATGTACAGTCACAGAAAAAAATTATCAGACCACCCTTGTTTTCTTCAATTTATTGTTCATTTTAATGCTTGGTACAGCTACAGGTACATTTGTTTGGACAAATATAATGATAACAACAAAAATAGCTCATAAGAGTTTAATTTCAGAGCTGATATCTAGACATTTTCCATGTTTTCTTGATAATAACCAAAATCACTTCAGTTCTTATATCAATAGCTATGGCATTGTACCGCCATTGACAGTGTTTTTAGGCATTCCATGTTTTCTTTTCTGTCTGTTTTAGTCACATGATACACACAGGAGTTAGTACTTGATTGCATAACCATTGTTTCTGATGACTTTTGATGGTCTAATAATTGTTTCTGCAACTGTATATCTAATATAGCACATGGATGCTCAACAAATATTTTACCTCAACATATTTAACAGGATATTTGTCATTTTATACGGTAATGTACGAAGTATGTGTCTGTTTCTATGACCTTTATACTCTTCTCTGAGGAAATTATTCTGTTGGCTATTTCACCAATGCTCTCAGTGTCCACCACCTGCTGGTTCCATCACCTTGCCCTTGGTTAAATGGTGAGCTGGGAGTCCGCTGTTAATGATTTTGTTTGGTTTTATTTTACTGTGCTTCTCCTGTTTCATAAATTAATTTGCAAATGGGATAAATAAAGAAAATAGTATCCATAATTTGCATCTTAAATGTACACACGCACACACAAACACACACAAAATGCAGTAAAAAATAAATAAATAAATACAAGATACTGATGGGGGAAAAAAAAGAGATAATGTGTGTTTCCTGGTGATTTGAGGCTAATTTTGTCAGGTACATATAATATACAAACAAACCACCCACAGAACCGGATGGGGAAATGTTACAAACAAGAACAGAGCAAGAAGGCAGAAGGAGGGAGACAGAGAGAGGAGGGGAGGGGGTGTCTGTTGAGAAGGTCACGCTATAAAAGATGTCTCCTTGCATTTAGACCTCGTTCTTGCAATCTGCGCACAAATGCCACGGACCTGAATATTATAGGCTTAACAATTTAACAATTTGACAGGGAGCCATCCATCCACGCAGCCTTGGGTGAGCTGCACGAAGAGAGAGAGCCAAGGTAGTCGTGAGCTCTCAGAGATGATGTCTCTACCAAGCAGTCCACAAACCTGCAAATGTCACAGACCACCGCCCTGTGCAGCTAGAAGCTTCCTCCACAGAGTGAGTATTTACGTCTCTACATATACTGTAGCGCTGTGCATTCACACGGACAGAGAGTTGTTCATCTTTAATTCAAGTATGAACACAACAGGTCGTTGTTATTTAATGACACACAAAATTTGCATCTGGCTGCTTAAGATGGGTGTGAAGAAAATGTGACCATTGAAATCTTTGTTTTGTACATGGGTGCTTCTATGAAAGTGGTCCCTAAAACAGGACAGAGGGGCTAAAAAGTCAAACCAGATGTAGATGAATGTTATGAAGCAAGTTTGGAAGCACTTTGGGTCTGTTTTAAAAATAAATATTTACTGAGATAAAAGAGAAACAATTTTTCAGATAAAAACTTTTTTATATTATTTTTATACAAACATCTGCATGTAACACGGTCAAAAGGACATGAAAATTACTTGCTATGATTTTTTAGAATATCTTTTTATTCTCTCACAGGTACATTTTGGGAATCAAACTATTTATGCAAGGGACAGTGTTTCACAAAAATGGCCGATGTTGCAAAATCACTTGCAATTTATTTGTGTTTCATGTTCCGCATGTGACATGAGTGGACACGATGGGTTACACACAAAACCTGAAATGAGACTGCTGATTCATGAAAAACCTGCATGTCTGGATTAGAAAAATTACTAGGATCATCAAATTTAACAGTGTCTTTATCTATAGTGGTATATAAGACCATTTCAAGCCATGTTTTCCAGATCAAATGCACTGACACCTAGGTAGTTTTTCATGTCCCAATTTTGATCCTATTTTTAGCCCCAATATTTTATTACAAATTCATTAATTTTGGGATGGCTCAGACCAAGAGTATAATTTTTTTTTGCATTTATCTGAGATCATCATTAGGTACATCCTGGGGGGAAATATGTCTAAATTTCTCTTTTATTATTGGGTCTAAAAAGCTGGCAAAGTGCAAAAGTGAAACCCAGTTTCATTGAAGCACCCACATGCAATTTACCAGTTTGCCACTGATCTAAAATGTTTAATACCTGTTGATCCACTAATCCTATCAATATGTGTAAATAATTGGTGTAAAATACAGTTTGTCATCTTTTCATGGTCATCAGATATGACCCATTTGGACGTTCAGAGGCTCCGTAGTGAACGTGGAAACACTGTCATCATCTACAAGATTGATTCACCAGTAAAACCAATGGAGTTGGATAAATGACAGTGGATGGAAACACTTGGTTTATGTTCAGTTGATGACATATTTTGTTGGAAAAGTCACATTTTGAACATTTTTCTCTGTTTCTGATATAATAACCCTCAGCATTAATCTGTAAATCGGTAAATTAAATACGGCAAAATAAATGATACACCCTGAAAAAATGCAAAACACAGAGGATAATATTAGAATAAAGGATGATGAATCACTTAAGAAAGGTTAAATATAGAGAAAAATTTATTTGGGAACTGACATAAAAGTAGCACTGGGTCTTGATGGGTTAACGCAGCGTGAACATTCAACAGTAAAACATCTATCACTTTACCAAAGTCTCATTCATTCATGTTTATACTCAAGTTTGTTTTTTTCCCTTTTTTTTCATATAGGTGATGGATGTTTGGAAGTTGTACCGCATCTACCTTCAGTGTGGTGCGTTAAATGGAGATGAATCATCTGAGTTGTTTTCATCATGTCATGCATTAAGCTGTACATGCTGTAAGCTAGAGAAAATAATGTTTTTAAGTGTGTGCAAGACAGTTTTTTAGCTGTCTAAAGCCCTTGTTCCAGACCTTGGCACCAGTGGATTATGGTGGTTGATGTCTTGTCCCATATATCTTAAAAATATCACAGATGGAGCTGACGATGAGCCTGTGCATTTGCAACTGAAAAACATGCCAAGGTTGCTTTCTTTGCTCTGCCAGGACAAAGTGCTACTTGGAGATTCTGTACCTTTCATTGAAGTTTGATGAAGGAAATGGGGGAAAAAAAGAGATTCTGCTTCAGGCACAAACATTTGGGCTTTGTGGTTGAGAATGCCACCGATGAGAGCTCATCCAAATATAAAATTGGCCTGTTTTCTACTATCACTGAACCCTCCTCACACCGGCATCCACAATCAAGCTCCAATAACTGCCAAGAGAACATATAAAAGAAGTGTAAGCTACAGAGAGTCTGTGTCTGATTGGACAGTTATTTGTCCATGTACTAACCTGGAATTGTTTCGGTAACAGACCCAGCAGCCAAACGTGGAGGAGAGTGGGAGGACTGGGCAGCTCCCTGCTGCTTTGCTTTTTTGGCAAGCTGTCTCCCAGACAACTTTTGTAACACCAAATCAAAGATCTAGGACCCAAACACAGACACAGCAGGCTGAGCAGATGTGTGGAAAATAACAGTTTTTAACAGGTTAAAGAGCAGGTTTACTGTCAGTAAAGAGAAAGCAACCAGAAGATACACAGATCTCATCAAAGGAGAAGAGGCAGAGGGAAAAACAATGCTTGAACAGATCTGAAACAGTGTTCAAACAAAGGAGCCGCTGTTTCTATGACACATACTGTTAAGAACGAGCTTTAAATAACTTATATTAACCTTCACAGTTTGAGCATCCAAAAAAACTGCATTCTGATTTACTGTGAATAATTCTTTTAATGTCCAAACACAACACCGTGTAAGGCGATGATTATTATAAGACGTGGAAGGCTTTTGTGCCATAGCATCCCTCTTGGGTAACATATCAACATTTTTGCAGCACTGTAGAGTTGTGTGTGTGTGTGTGTGTGTGTGTGTGTGGCACATTTGCAGAATTCATTCTAGTCTTAATAAACAAACAAGTGATGGCAGGCACAACAAGCCCCGCCCCTCACATGTATTGTAGCTTTTTTTGGCATCGTTCCAGCTGATGTTATCATGTCTATGCATGTGCTGATGTCACCATATCAATTACCTCTATATACTGTATATGCCAAGTTTGAAGTAAATTGAAACAAACTGATGTTATTACAGACGTGAAATTTCGCCCATCATAAGTAAATGGGAGGAAAAAAAGACTTTAAAAATTCATTAAAAATTTGCACTTTGACCTACTTTTCCCAAAATGTAATAACATCTATTTTGGGTCACTGGCAAACTATAAACCAGATTTGATATGAATTCAACCAATAGTTTTGCTGCTGCAAACATTTGCAATTTTGCCCATTATAAGTAAATGGGAAAAAAATTAAAAAATAAAAAAATCATTAAAAATTGAAACTTTGACTTTCTTCTCCCAAAATGTAATCAGATCTATTCTGGGTCACTGGCAATCTATAAACCCAATTTGGTATGAATTCAACCAATAGTTTTGCTGCTACAGACGTGAAATTTCATTCATTAAAAGTAAATGGGGAAAAAAATATTTTTAAAAAATCATTAAAAAAATTAACTGTGACCTATTTTTCCCAAAATGTAATGATGTCTATTCTGGGTCACTGGCAAACTATAAACCAGATTTGGTATGAATTCAGCCAATAGTTTTGCTGCTGCAGACATTTGGAATTTTGCCCATTATAAGTAAATGGGAAAAAAATTTAAAATAAAAAATTCATAAAAAATTGAAACTTTGACCTTCTTTTCCCAAAATGTAATCAGATCTATTCTGGGTCACTGGCAAACTATAAACCCAGTTTCATATGAATTCAACATAGTTTTGCTGCTACAGCGTTAACAAACAAACAAACAAACCAAACTAAAAACACTACCCCTTGCCTCCCCCCTTCGGGAGCGGGGTAATAACATGTAGAGATAAATGAGAATAGACAGTTTAAAAAAACAGCGAGGGGAACACAAAGATTTCATAAGTGCTGTTTCAATCCTCCCCCAGCATTTGTGGTGTTAATTGGTGTGAATGAATCTGAAAGTTCAATTTTCCCTGAAGGTAAGCTATTTTACATGTTTACTGCCTGGGATTACAATAATATTTTAACATGTTTAAAGGGAAAAATCCGCTGATGCTGACTGCATTCTGCATATACTTTACATTTTATGGCTGTAAACGCTGCTTCAGTGGTGAAGTACAGATGAGGAGGGAGGCTGTGTTGAAGAAAAGGGGACTCTAGGGGGCTGTGTCAGGTCCACTTACCTCTCATTTTCTGTCTGGGTAATTACACCTGAAATTGGGGGAGCCAAGAACACCAACAGTCACACACTCTTTCCAATTTCTCTGCAGGATCTTCATGTGGGTATACGGTATCCACATGCACGCGCACTGATACGCTCCATCGAACCCATGTGCACCCACAAACACACCTAACCTTAAACAGACATTTTTTTCTTTGCATTTCTTCTCCCTCTCTTTCTCCTTGCCTGTCCCTTCTTCCTCCGGCTTTCCTTTCTTCTCCTATTTCCTCTGACCGCCTCTGTATCTATTAGGTGTGACATTCCATTCTGCTTTTTAATCACCTCTCTCTGCTTTGTCCTTCTGGAGCCAAATAACCTAATACATGATGGTCATAAAACTCATACACTTCCTGTCAAAAAGTCCATACGGGCACAAATACAAATTCATGATGCTTGGGTTCACATGTCAACCGCTCCATCTATAACTGTGTTTCTGCCTTGCACAGTATAGACATGTTATGCCTTTCTCACACACATGGTTGAAGCCATTGCGTGATTGAATAATCCAGCAGGTTGAATGGTGGATGGTGAAAAAGCCATTATTTATTTCTACTCTTGAATTGTGAATTGTTTTTCAAGGATGTCATATATTATTTATGAATATTTTCAGCCTGTGCTTTGGACAAATAATGAATTGAAGAACAAGTATCAAGTGATTGACCACGTAACAACACAATATGAGATTTTAACAAAGGCTTAAACCAGTGGTTCCCAACCTTTTTTGGCTCGTGACCCCATTTTAACATCACAAATTTCTGGCAAAACAAAGACTTTTTTTTTTTTTTTTTTTTGCTAAAATTAATTTGTTTTGATCATGTAATAGTTTGCAATACTATGTTGCAAATAAATGTTAATTTTAGTTGACATTTAGTCTATATAATGTATATTATTATAGATGGAGGCAGAAAAGTCAGGTGTAGATTACTGCACAAAGAGAGAATTTTATTTTCCTTGGTCAGAATATGTACAGTCAGTCCAGTTTGGATTTACAAGGCTGACAATTAATACTGAACAAACAATAAGTCAAACTACGAATTATAAAAGAGCTGCAGCATCTGAAGCCGACCACAATGAACATTTGACAGACAAACAGTACCACAGTGCTTCAGTTTCAGCTTCAGAATCTTTTATGTACTGCGCTTGTCTCTCTCAATTCACCACATATTTTTTATTAGTAAGGCTTTTTTTTATCAATTACTAGAAATTTCCATTTGAATTCCAGGTGACCCCACATGGGATCCCGACCCCAAGGTTGAAAAACACTGGCTTAAATAGAAGATACTGTATAATAAGTCAACATCCATGCTGTAGACTCTCATGTCTTAACCTGGGTCACATGTACCATATGTGTAACATGACAAGCGTTGCATGCTTTGAAATGCTGTGCTGTTCAACCGTCACTGCCTTTGCTGCTGCCCCTCTCCCCTTCCCCCCCATGTCACTTATGAAAAAGGACAAATATGGATGGTTTTCAGTGCATAATATAACTGCTGGTGTGGCAGAAAGTCAAACATACACATTCAAAGTCTCAATCTCGGTGTGGCTCCACCAGTAACACCCACTGGCAGCAGCCTCAGAATGTCTGTTTGAGCGCTGCCATGTTGTGTCGGGTGAAATCACTCTTATCTCACTCAGGAGAATGTCTTTGGCTGTCCTTGGAGGAGAGCAGTCAGGGATGGAGGGAGGCAGACAGAGTGTGGCGTAGATGTGGGAGAAGGGATACAGCAGAGGAAGGAGGGCTGGGCTTCGGGGACTGCAGGCATTTGTATTCCTCTCTCATCTGTGACGGGGCGGTAAAGGTGGGGAGGCACAGAAGCAAAGCACAGTGGGGGCTTTGGCAGAACCGTGGGTAAAGGGTTCGGGACTCAAAGAGGTGATGTTACAAGATCTTCAATCATATCTCACTGCTTGGCCTCCGTGGGCAGATTGGGAGATAATGAAATAAACGAGTCATATTTAAGCAGAGTGAGTTCTGAAAAGAGGGGGAGCAGTAAAGACACGCCAGAGAACGACTCTCCTCAGATTACTTTGCAAAATTGCTAGCGAACCAAACATCTGTTGGATTTTATTTCTTTATATGTTTATTGGATTTTAATTGTCTCTTTGAGGTAGTAAACAGACAAACATGACAAAGTAGCACATGTTTCTGTACAATCATGGACTAAAAAGATCCCTGAACATCTGTATGAGGTAAAAGTTTAGCAAATATTAGTGTAAGTATTTTTCTTTATTGGAACTGTTTCAAGGACGTGCTTAACCCTTTATAAGGTGCTCACAGAAATACTCTGAAATAATAATAATAATAAAAAAATCAACCTTAGTGTGTATTGGAGAACCTAACAAGACCTTATTATTTTTGTGAATTTATTGTTATGTAGAAAATAAGGGTCAGTGAAGTTACTATATTTGGTTCCTTGCCTGTAAGTGGCAAAAAAAAAAAAAAAAATCCAAGAAGTAAATGTAAAAAATTACTGCTGTCAAACAATTAAAAATTTTAGAGCAGATTAATCACAGGACTGCTGTGAATTAATTTCAATTAATCACAATTAAATATTCATTTTTAATCTACAGTTGCAGAAAAAAATATTAGACCATCAAAAGTCATCAGAAACAATGGTTATGCAATCAAGTACTAACTCCTGTGTGTATCATGTGACTAAAACAGACAGAAAAGAAAACCTGGAATCCCTAAAAGCACAGTTTTTGTCAGTACAGTGCCATAGCTATTGATGTAAGAACTGAAGTGAGTTTGGTTATTATCAAGCAAACATGGAAAATGGCTAGATATCAGCTCTGAAATTAAACTCTTATGAGCTATTTTTGTTGTTATCATTATATTTGTCCAAACAAATGTACCTTTAGTTGTACCAGGCATTAAAATGAACAAGAAATTGAAGAAAACAAGGGTGATTTGATGATTTTTTCCGCAACTGTATATTAATTGCATTTCATTTTGCATGAGCAAACAGACTCAAAAAAGAAGGGAATATATTTGCACTTAACATGTTTATTAAACACCTTCAACTGTGTCAACAAAACAATTTGAAGCAAATATTCTATCTTGGGTTTTTTTTGTTCTCATATTTCCATCCAGAGGGCCAATGTACTGTTTAGTGTCTTCCATTTTTATGGGTTGGTTCTGCTGCCTGTCACTACCGGATCAACTGCGCCATGTTAACTCTGCTTGGATAAACTGCCCCAAAGGTGTTGCCAGAGACATTCAGAGTCATTCTGCGCTGCAGATGGGTTAATTGTGTTCAAAGTTCTAGTCAAATTAATCATGATGATTGATTAAGCCGCGTTAATGCATTAATTTTGACAGCCCTATAAAAAATACAACAAAAACACATGTAAGGTGAAAGGAACATATATTTTAGACCATTAGAACATCACTTTTAGAACATTCCAACAACATAAGTGCCGATCCAGTCCTGTCCACATCCACGTTATCCCTTTGAACATCATTCCTTACATTAGTACCATTACTTCATGGTACCTAACAAAGCAGGTCCACTCACTGTTCATGCAGAGGTGGACCTTACAGACCCTGTAGACCACATTGGATCTGAGATTTTTGACTCACTGTCCTCACTGTAACTGTTGCTATCACTGTCTTGTAATGTATGCGGAAATTACCAAAAGTAGTCATTTGCCCAATAAAGGGTTAAGGTGTAAATCACCACTTAACAGTATCTACATGTAACTGAACTGTGCTGCAAATGTGAGTATTTTAGTACTTATTTATTTATTTGGTTACAGGACAGTGTGTATTGGCATTAGTTGCAAAGAACAAGATGCATGCACCAGATTTAACAGAGATGCTAATTTCTGTCTGCTGTCCTGGACAAACGACCAATATAAAGATTACGAAGTACTAATATACTGGAAAAGAACTGTTAAACAATGACAGATATAGGAAAGTTTGCTCAGGCTGAATGGTTACAGCCAAATATATAAAAAGGGGCTTACATTCTAAAAGTACAATAACATTTCCTAGAATAAGATATAAAAGAAAGAAGAAGAAGAGAGGGGGTGGGGGACTGAACTGTGCTGCAAATATGGGTACATCCTTACTTTTATTTACTCATTGTTCTCCACTGTGACTGAATTCCCCACAGATTCAGGTCTATGTTCAGTTTGAGTGTGTGTCACCCCTCTTAGCTGACGATCTCAACGCATTTGACTGAAAAATCAATACTCTAATAGACACCCACTCTGTCTAATCAGATTCATCAAATGTTTTTGTGACCTAAAGAACTACTCTATTGCAGCTGAACACTACAGAAACATACATCTAGGAGTGATAAACAGGACATAAGCCTGAAATGACGTGTGTATATAATCCCAAAGCTGGACTATTGATCTGGTTGCAGCGCTAAGTGGCTCAAAAAGCCTCTATGACATCATTTCACCATTAGAAAACATAATGGCTTTTCCTGAGTGTGCATTTTTTTTCATCATACAAACACAAGTCCATGCACACACATCTACCCACTCATAAACACTTGTCATCTGACCACTTATAATATGAAACATGCTGTGTGTTAATGCAGATGACTTACAGGGGGCATCCATAAATTGAATAACATTTGTTAATTTGTTATAGTTGATTTAGTGATTAATCAAAATAAAATCAACAGAGTGACTTCTGATTATGCAGTTATTAGAAGTACCATGACAAAGACTGTCATGGTCAACAGTCAGTATGTTATCAGAAGTGAAAACCAGGACCACAGAATATGATACTGTGGGTCTTTTCAAGGCTTAAAGGAAGTGACAAACGTACAAAACGAGTGCTGATCAAAAAGGTCACAAGTGAGAGAATGGGACAATGTGTCAAAGTGACTCATTTACAAGTTTTACCTGTTCACTGCTATTATCCTCATTCATTCATTCATTCATTATCTGAACCCGCTTTATCTTCACTAGGGTAACGGGGGTCACTGGAGCCGATCACAGCTACTTATGGGCGAAGGCGGGATACAGTTCATCCCAGGGCTGACATATAGACAAATGACCACTCTCACATTCACACCTATGGACAATTTAGATCAACCAGTTATGAGTGCATGTCTTTAGATGGTGGGAGGAAGCTGGAGAGAACCAGTGCCAACTCTGCTATTATCATTCTTGATAACTGTGCCTACTGAGTTCCATCTCATTGACCTTGTGGAGTTCAAAACTATTCAAATAATGTACAAAGCAAAGAATAACTTACTGCCGGGCCAAATTCAAGAAATGTTTTGTGAAAGAGAGGGAAGCTATGATTTAAGGCAGTGTTTTCAAGCTTGGGGTCACGACCCCACGTGGGGTCGCCTGGAATTCAAAGAGGGTCACCTGAAATTTCTAGTAATTGAAAAAAAAATACCAACAACTTACAAATAAAAAAATATGTGGTGAGTTGAGAGAGACAATCCCAATACATAAAAGACATGACAAACTGTGAAGCTGAAACTGAAGCACTGTGGTACTGTTTATCTGTCAAATGTTCATTGTGGTCGGTTTCAGATGCTGCAGCTCTTTCATAATTCATAGTTTGACTTATTGTTTGTTCAGTATTAATTGTCAGCCTTGTAAATCCAAGCTGGACTGACTGTACATATTCTGACCAAGGAAAATCAAATTCTCACTTTGTGCAGTAATCTACACCTGGCTTTTCTGCCTCTGTCCATAATAATATACATTATATAGACTAAATGTCGTCTAAAATTAATGTTTGTTGCAACATAGTATATTACATGATCAAGAATAAATTAATTTTAGATAAATAAAAAAAAATTCTCAGTTTTGAATGTCTGGGGTCACCAGAAATTTGTGATGTTAAAATGGGGTCACAAGCCAAAAAAGGTTGGGAACCACTGGTTTAAGGGGAAAGTTAAATTTAAAGATTCATGAAGTACGCACTACATTAAAAAGTCTCTGTATGACCATCTGTGGAGTAAAACTGTGGAACAAATTGTGTGTGGAGATAAAACAAATATCAAACATAATTCAGTTTAAAAAAAGATATAAAGAACTGATTCTTGTGAGGTACAGAGTTTAATAATGACATCGAGGGTTGTTTGTTTATGGATAATGTTGTACTGATAAATATGCTGAAATTATTGGAGGAAATACTTGAATTGTTGAGTGTGTTTGTATGACTGTACTGCCATGATAATATTGTTGTGTATAACTCTATCACTGCATTATGTATTAGTTGTGGTTGAATGCTAAAATTAGGAAAAATTTATTGTTTGATTGTTGTATTAAGTTAATGATAAAGCTGTAAAAGCACTTGAGGGGTAGGAATAAATAAGTTTATACTTCTTCCTACTCCTTTTCAACCATGCAAAATTCAGACTTGCACTAGAAGCATTTTTAGAAACATAGGATTACGTTAGCCTTTCATATCATTAGCCTATTCGCATAGTTGAACTATTGGCATCATCTCTTCTCTAAATGCGCAGTCATATCGCCAGTAGTTTAAAACAGTGACTCATTCTGAAATCACCTTAAAACTTACCTCAGAATTATGTATTCCATGAAAGTAGGGTCTTTCAATATGTATCATTCATTTGAAAGACATTTATTCTGCTTTTCTTGTTCACATTTCCAATAATCGCGCACCTTTCAACGAGACGTGCAGTGACCTGTCAATCAACCGGGTTGGCACTGGCATCTGAGGTGTCCAGTCAGGTTCCAGAGGTGGCCAGCGCTAAGCAGAGCCCTGGTTCTGGTGCTAGGTTAGCCATATTTTCCTCAGCTTGACCCGCCCTACTCTGCCTCTGATTGGCTCATCAGTCCTCATGCGTAAAGTTAACCAGCCTAATCAGTAAAAGTACCAAGTACTAGCCAATTAGAGGCCTAGTAGGGCGGGTCATGGCTTCACCATCCTATGGGAAAACATGGGCAATTTGGCTCAAATACTACTGAATGGTGTGCATCAGGGGGATTTGGAAGTGGAAATACACAATGCTGACTGAAAAATAAGTAGGTATACTCCGTATTCTGCCATATACACTGGACTACACTACTGCTTGCACACACTTGAAGATAGATTCTATTCATTTAAATGTTATTTTGTTTTTGTCTTATTTTACTTTGTTTTATTTTGTTTCTTTGCATGTTATAAATAAATAAATAAATCATACCATACCAAATCCCAGTATGAATTTAAACAAGTCAGATAATATTCTGTTACTAATGCTTTTGTAAATATTCAGTATAGGGAAGATAATTTCTTAAACCTTTTCTCCTTCAATAATAAATATACTTTATCTGCTCTCTGTGCTTATGCCTGCTGTTCACTGCTGTTCCTCTCGTTCTCAGAGTCTGTTTGTCACCTTATCAAGCAAAACATGTTCTTTCCCAAATGCACAGAAGGGATGGTGGAGGCGTATGTTTAAATATAATAGCAAATGTTTTATTCCCTTCATTACGCAGCAGCTTCCATACCTTGGCCATGTTCAAGTTGTCCCCTGGGGTTTATGTGGGGGTTTAACTGTCTGCCAGCATCCCCTTCACCAGTGTCTACTCCAGGGGGAATACTAACTACAGTTTACCCTTTCCTTTTTCCATATGAAATGTGAATAAACATTACATTGTTTGTTCAACTGATGCTGTACAAGTGGAACAACGAAGGCAAACACTAACAGTTATCTGAAACTAAAGAAAACATGCAAGATGTGTTTTCATACGACTTTAGCCTAATGTTGTGATTGCTTGTAAAATTGGATTCACCACCTGTGATTGGATATTTTTAGTTTAAGAAAGGTCTGAAAAAGCCCTCACAGCATGCGTTATGTGATTGTGAGGGTGTGTATGCCTCTTTTTTTTTTTTCTGTAATTGTGGGCATGCATACATCAATCATCTTTTGTTTCTTCTCAGATGTGTGGGCCTGTGTATGCGTGTGGGTGCCTGTAGAAATTGTTCACTTGAATTTGCATACATTTTTGTGTCATACGGTGTGCGCATGCTGATGAAGTCAGTGTAACAGAAAGCCAGCGTCCTGTCTGCAGAAGCCCTGACCTCTGTGACGCTTTGTCAGAGGTCTGATCAGACCAGGGCAAAAAGGTGAGTGCAGGCTGACAGAAGTGGCTTATTAGCATGAACGGAAGCACGCTAGCATTCACACAAGCACACGACCAATTCTGTGCAATGAAACACTAACTCACATATGCTGTATATCAATATATTATATGTTCGCCGGGGAGTAGAGGATGGGGTGAGCGGACACCCCCCTTTTGCTGTTCAGTGACTGGAACCATTTTATTTAATGAATGCTCCAAAGAAAATGACTGCACCCATATAACAGTTTATGGATGAACCCATTGGTCAAGGCAGCTCTATATGACTCACAGTGTATCCCTTTTATATCGTTTACTTCAATTAAATATATTGTGAGTGGACAGCTCCCTTGGGGGCCAGTTTTATTAGCAGGTGTTAATTATGCTCACTCAGATGGGACATGGTTTGCATCCATTTGAGCTGATGATAAAAAAAAAAAAAAAAAAAAAAAAAGAGCCCTGCTGGGAAGAACAGGCTGATTCATGTAATGTAATGGCTGAGCATCGGTCGTTGGATCACCCCCTGTTTTATATTTTATTGTCTGTCAGTGTCATCATGAGGAATTATTAGACTGTTTCTTT
The DNA here is from genome assembly GCF_902148855.1 of Sphaeramia orbicularis. Taxonomy (NCBI): domain Eukaryota; kingdom Metazoa; phylum Chordata; class Actinopteri; order Kurtiformes; family Apogonidae; genus Sphaeramia; species Sphaeramia orbicularis. The sequence continues at coordinate 38,620,023 of NC_043959.1, forward strand.
TGTGTAAAATATGAGATAGATCGATCATTTTGACAAAGTAAAAGAATAACATTAACACTTATTTGATGCTTTATCTCTGATTTTTGACACTTAAGAGAATTTCTACAGTACATGTCCAATTCGTCTACTTTTTTTTTATCAAAGCTCTCGCAAGCCCTGACAATATCTGCAAAAGGTCAGAGGATTACCTGGGTGCATATTCTTAGAACAGTAAACCTAGTTTTATCTCTGTTTGAGAGTTTGTCTGTTTCTGTCTGTCTGTTGTTCTTTCCAAACTTCGTGACTGTGAAGATACAGACTGTTCTCTCAGGGGAGGAACTGTCACAGGGATGGCGTCCTGTGGGGAAACAGAAAAGGTGAGCGCCGCGCCAACTTAATTTCTGTCACACTAAAGCTGTATTTGACACATATTCGTGGTAACTTCATGATTTTTTTCTCGTTTGTTCTATACTTACTTACTAATTCTTTTCATTCTTTTTCTACTTTTTTCCTTCATTTACACACGAAGTAGATGCTTCCTTTTATCTAGATGGAAAACCTCTGTTTTATAAAAGAAAAAAAGAGCAGGAAACCTTCCACTAGTCAGAGGGAGACTATTGATTATTTCAGTCGGCATTGCTCACTGACCTTCCCAGTCAGTCTTGATTCAAAATAAACACATTTTTAGTCACAAACTTAATTCTCTAAGGGCACAGTCAGGGGACTATGAAGATGCCAGATAACAAAAAAACTTTAAGATAGACTTATATTGTCATTTGTAGCTGATCCATAACTGTTTGGGAGTCCAAAAACCAACTTAATGTTTCTAAATGATGTCAAAAAAAAAAAAAAAAGAGAGAGCAGATTAATTTTCATTGTTTTAAAAGACTATATTTGATCTTTGCATTTTTTTTTTTTGTCTCATACTTTATTTGCCCAAGAGAGTACTGGTTTATATCTCAACTGTAATGATTATAGGTTTTAAACATTATTTATACATATTCATTCCCAGCATAATATTGAGATAATATTAAATCATTTGTGCTTGACAAATAATTTTGATTACCAGCCTCGAGGACTTGAGAATTTACCCTACGTAACCAGACTTCCTTTCATTTCGATAACCCCCAGTCCTCGACAGATTAATACATTTCCACCAAAATTGCAGGAGTTGCAGTCAACAATATACCTGACACTATAGAAATGTTAATTTTGGCAACTTCAAGTGAAAACAGCAACTTTTGATATGCTGAAAAATTTGCCAATTTTTGATGTAGTTTTTTTGTTTACCCTACATAACCAAAATGTTTTTCACAGAGATTTCAATCAATCAATGAAAGTTTATTTATATAGCACTTTACAACAACATTTTTATTATGTTAGCAGAACCAATAGGGCCTTTTAGTCAGCATTGGTATTTGTTGATTATTTATTGTTGATTATTTAAATGCATTTATTCGCAGTTCATTTCAATGATCCTGTATTTGTGCACTGATTTATTTATGTTTGTCACATTCCACTTTGGATGTGGGCTGATGTCTGTGGTAAGCTGCAAATGAATTGTCCGTATGGGATAAATAAAGTTTTCTGAATCTGAATCAAAGTGCTTTACATCTAAAAGCATAACTAAATTATAAGATAGCAACAGTTTAATCAAATACGACAAATATGCATAAAACAATAAGACACAACACACAGTGATAAAAAAGACCACAGATTTAAAACCTAATAGTGTCTCGGTACTAAGGGTTAAAAGCTAGTCCAAACAGGTATGTCTTTAACCTGGACTTGAACAGGAACAGGTCAGTGAGGACTCGCAAGTCAGGACGCAGCGAGTTCCACAGTTTTGGAGCGGCAACAGCAAATGCACGACCACCTCATTGTTTATATCAGGACCTGGAGACATTCAGAACCATCTGAGAGGATTTCAGTGAAAATGGCTGAAATTGACAAATATCTTTGCATGGCCTCAAAGTACTAGAAATACCCTTTCCATCCATGTATTACACTTAGAATAGAATAGAATAGAATAGAATAGAATAGAATAGAATAGAATAGAATAGAATAGAAAGCCTTTTATTGTTATTATATTATATTATAATATATTATATATATATTATATTATATTATATTATATTATATTATATTATATTATATTATATTATATTATATTATATTGTTATATACCAGATAAATGTAGGCCGACTCATTATCATCTGAACAATATTTTTACCTGACGTAACCGCTTGACCATGCCCCTAACTATTTTTTTTTTTTTTAATCTCCATCCAGGCTAGCCAGTTACTTTGTGTTGCTTGGATAAAACTGTTTTCAAAGGCCATTCTCTGGATATCATGGAAATATAAATGGTAAAAAAAAAAAAAAAATCCTCAATGAAAATTAGCATTCATAAATTTTCCAAACTACATTACTGCAAGAAGATGAAAATGTTGCATCAGTTTTCTATGATCAGCACTTTTATCATTACATTTCACTCTTCAGTCCACCACTCAGAGTCATGTTTCATTGCTGAGCTTTATTCAACACAGAGTTATTCAGATCTTTAATTTCTGAATATGACAGATATAGTTTTCTGAATTCATCCACAAATCTAGGTAGGTGATTCTAGAAAAACTTTCCCTACTTCTAGGGTGCATGGAGAAAGAGAAAAACTTGCATTAACCCTTTATGGGGCAAGTGAATATTTTTGGTAATTTCCACACACATTACAAGAGAGTGGCAGCAACAGTTACAGTGACGACAGTGAGTCAACAATCTCAGGTCCAATGTGGTCTACAGGGTCTGTAAGGTCCACCTCTGCATGAACAGTGAGTGTACCTACTTTGTTAGGTACCATGAAGTAATGGTACTAATGTAAGGAATGATGTTCAAAGGGATAATGTGGATGTGGACAGGTGTCTGGATCAGCACTTATGTTGGTCTAATGTTCTAAAAGGGATGTTCTAATGTTCTAAAATACATGGTTCTTTCACCTTACATGTGTTTTTCTTGTTTTGTATATAATTTTTTTTTTTTTTTTTTTTTTTTGCCACATATGGACAAGGAGCCAAATACGGTAACTTCATTGACTTCAATTTTCTACATGACAATAAAAAATCTGAAAAGTTTCACAAAAGTAATAAAGTCTTGTTATGTCCTCCAATAACACACTAAGGCTGAAATTTGGAATTTCAGAGTATTTCAATGAGTGCCCTTAAAAGGGTAAAGGTAAGAACTCCAACAGTACTTTTCATAATTAAGAACTTTATTTCATTCTAAATTTAGATCAGTGCATTTCAGTTAGTGGCCTTCATCAGGTTCATACTGATGATGAAAACCACTAAATGAAACATGTTATTGAATTCCACAGAAATGTCTCTGAAAAGAAACCATATCATGAATTCATTGGTATTAATATATGCTGCTTATCTTTACTGATGCTATGAAACAAAGTAAACTTGAATGTGTTCATGGGAAACAAATAATGTTGGCAATTTTTGAGCAACATCAAAACACATGGAGCTAAAAGAGCATGAGTATACTGAACAAAGGAAATGTATGAGAAGGTGTAAAATAGAACCTGTTCAGAATTTGCAAAAGCATTATCCTCCATAAGAAATCCACAGATGATCACTTCACCTGCCAGAGATGCACCAACGAATTGTCTTCCTCTACTGTGCTCTGAGTTATGTGGAAAAAGTGAGGGCTTCAGACAGCTACAATCAGCATAACAGGCTTAGAATTACAGCAGCTTCGAGACAATAGGCAGAGGAAAGAAAGGGTAAGACAACAGCCTGGAGCTCTCCCAGCCTTCACAGAACATAAAGATACATCTAATAAAGTACTGTTGGTTATTGCCTAGGTAGCTGTTTCCCACAGAAAACAGGTCTGGGTCTTTCAAAGGGAAATATACTATATATTTGTCTGGTGTGTGCTCCACCATCAGGTTAACAGACTCACTGATTTAATCAGTGGAGCAGTGGTCGCTGGGGAGATGCGATACATAGACATTTTAGAACAAGATAACTGTATCTGAGAGTGTACATTTCAGAGGAAAAACGGCCTCAGAGAGTAACAAACTGAGACTCCTGTCAGAATCACTGTAATTGTTTACCCATTGACCATATGATTGTGTTAAGTACTGAAAACATTACCGCACTACAGATATAACACAGTTTTATTTTTAGTTAAAAATGTCAGCAAATGCCATGAAATTCTTGTTCTACTCTTTCAGTGATCTATTCAATTAGCCACAGATAGCTCAAATATGCTTGGCATTCTTCTGTTGCAAATGAGTTTAATTAGCACTCAATCAAAATTACAATGCTGATTATTTAATTTGGAATAATGTAATCCCCATCTGAGCTGCAGAGTGCCCGATGGTCAAACACACACACAAAAAAAAGGTGCCTTTGTTTTTACAGGCTTTGACTTGATGCACAAACTGTCTCCTTCATCTTATCGCTGAATTGTAGTAGCTGAGGAAATGTGCTCTGGATTGCTTGGGTCAACAGCTTGAAACAGGTCAGTGCGTTTGGATAACAGGGTTTGACGCTGCCTGCCTGCTCCATTCCAAAATCATATGCAAATCAGACCTTTGTAAGCTAACACCAGGGCTGAGCTGCAGAGAAGTAACCTCAAAAGTGAGATCAGTGTCTCTTTGGGATGTGTTGAATATCATTATATCATTCTGACATTTCCCAAGTGTGGATTTCATCATTTTTAGCCCGTACACCACAACATAGGTTTGAGAGAGTGAGGTCATTTTCATCCTCGGCAACAGATTCTAAGCATTACTTTTCCTTATATGCACATTTATAGTTTATAGGACTTTAACAGACTCACGCCTAAAGGAAAGGGGTGTGAATCCAGCTGTTTAATTGAGCAGTGCTGCTTAGATCACCTGTCTCCTGTTCATGCCACAGGATAAAGAGTGGAGCTCACGCTATGTGTGTGTAATGAGGCTGTGGTTATGGCTGCCACTGGCAAATCATCAGCCACTGAGCAGCCTGGACATCCTCCTGTCTCCCACATTACCCACCATGCATCTATCATCTTCAGGATGTAATCACCCCTCTGAAAACACAACTTCTGTGGAGTCTCAGGGTTCCACTCCTGTGCATTGACGTGAAAGGAAATTACTTATCATTCACAGCTCTGTGATTGTGAAGTACTGCCGGTCTCTCTTGTTTTTTAACATGAAGTCTCAAAACTCTCTTCTCCCTCTCTCATTCTATCCATTTTCCCCCTCAGAACATAAAACGAAGATGAGAAGCCCATTGTCTTGTGATAATTTCCCAAGGGTGAAGCCCATTGAGTGCTACTGAGCTGTGTCTAATTTGTCTGGGAAGGTGTTGGAGAGGTACTCAAGAATGCTGGATGTTCATGTTTAGTGGCATGTGAAATCTCAGAGCAGAATCTCAGATCAACAGCTGCAGCTCTCCCCATCCACACGCATTGTTTTCATGTGTTAATGGTAAACTGTCCGTGTCCCCCGGTTCTCTACACATTCTAAAGATATGCTAATGATAGTTATTACGCACCTGGATGGAGAATAAATGTTTTCGTACACCACTAAAACAACATAGAAGATTTTATTACACTTGGGATTGGCCTGTTTTAAAAGAAATTTTCCAAAACAAATATACTACATTGAATTAGTTGAATCAATATGTAATTATAAGACAACCAAGTTATTGATATACTAAAGATTTAGGAGAGTAAGCCAAGCACATGATCAAAACACAAGACAATCAATATGTAATTAATGTAATCACAGAGGCCTTTTTAGCATGATATTGCAAAGATATTCATGATTGCAATAAATACAAGTAGCTCCTGAGTATTGCAATCAGATGCAACCTTGGTGCCTTTGTTGGTTGGTTTTCATTAGACAAATGTTTCCTGCTTTAGCTGTTAACCCCACACTCTAAATCAAAGCAGAGTGATCTGAGTATCAGTTTGGCAATTAATTATCATGCAAACCCATCAGTGGTCTTTGTCTTCACTTGCTTCCCGGCATCCTACATACACCCATGCTCATGGAGTGCAGGGGAGGAGCACATATTGTTAAGAGCTCTGCACTTTAGCAGATAAGGCCAAAATGAGATAGGCTGTCATTAGGGTGAAAAGATGTCAGTCAAGAAAGAATTGAGGGCACACTCATCCTTCAGTTTTCACTTTGGCATGGCACAGAAGCCCCCATCATCCAGTTATTGGTTATGACACATGCACAGCCAGTCACTGCTCATGCATTAGCATGACAATAGCAGCATGCAAGAAGCCGCTGGGTAACATTTCTCATCTTTTACAGCTCCTAAAAATTGCAGCCGGAGTGATTCAGTGAACAACACCCCAGAGACTCTCTACTCTTTACTGCTCTCTATAGCTCTGCCATTAGCCAACATCCCTCCTCTGTATGTACCCAGAGCCCATGAGCCTCCCTCACCATCCAACACAAGACGAGCACTAATAGGTTGCTATGAGACCAGTTTTTAAGTCCAGACCAATTCACCTTATCATACACCAGCCGCAGTTTACCTGCACAGCAGGAGACTTTTTTGTTGGAGAAATACATTAGAAATTAAAATTAAAATGGGAAGAAAATGAGGGAGGGTTTCAAATCACGGTGCCCTCTAGCAAGGCAATCAATATGAGTTTAACTGTTGGCAATTCTCACTTTGGTAATTGTGTTTTGGAATAATGAAATCGCATTCAAGGTGAAGCATGACTAACATAATAATCATTTTGTTGATGTGAGAACTGAAGGAAAAGAGATATTAAATATATTAGATAGAGATTAGTGCATTATATATTACTTTACAGATATAAAAATAACATAAAAAGAGACAAGGCTTAAACCTTACCCTGGCCTTATCCAATTCCACTGACAGAACTCTATGATCATGTTACTCAATCTCCATTTTTTTTTTTTTTTTAAAAAGGAAAGAAAAGAAGTACTGTATTACATATATGCATGAGTGCATTATAAAGGGACAATGAGCAAAGAAAGGAGCTCACAGTAAATTTTCCTTTTCTTGACTGTCACACTTGATGAAAAGTCATCTTTGTGAACTGTGATGGTCAATCACAGTCACACAATACACTCACACCCAACAAACGTAAAAAGTCATCATCTACAGAACAACTTCAATTATCCGTGAAACCACATGATAAAAAAGAACAGAACAGTTCAGTTCTCCCCTTCATCTTCTTAAATGTGTCTGACATTTATTTAGTGCAAACAGAACCCATCTCTGAAAACAGAACATACTCCATTCCATCAAGGCCAGAAATGAAGCAGCGTATATGCCAAAGACCACTTTCAGCATGGATTTGCAGCTTCTCATTCCAAGCACACTTGAATTCCACTTAATAGGCCGTAAATCCTTATTTTTCATGGTTTGACAATCTGGATTCTAGCAAACTGGGTGACATACTTAGACGGGTTCAAAAGGTAACATGTCGACCAGGGTGTCTCTTCTGCCAACATATTTTAGGCTTCCACGGGAGAGTGACAGAAGAATCATTAATCTGAAGCCAGCAGAAAATTTTAGGAGGATTCAGTGATGCATCCCTTAAATAATTTACAAGGCTGCAAGGTTCACTGTTAGATGCTGTTAGATCTGCAAAAAACTTACAAGATGGAGGGTCCAGTGAGACATGATTGGATCAGAGGACCGCCTGTAGCTGAGGCTGCCAAAGGGGAGGGTAGTCCATGCTGGGGAAGGGTCACTCTGGGCGAACATCAAACACCTGAGATTAGATCTATTCCCGCACTGAGCTGGTCTATGCATACTCTGTTTACTCTGCCGTCGCAGTATTTCAAGATTGTATAAGAGAGTGAGGAAGGAGCTTTGAGGTGTTCCTTGAATATTTCCATAAAAAAGTAGACCATCTCTGAGCTGAATATTTGCTATAGGTCTGACATGTAACTCAGAAGGCAGATATCCGAGTGGGTTCAGGCTATGCAAACCAACTAAAGGAAAATCACACATAAATATTGATATAAAGGACACTATCGGGTTTGACTCAATAATCTCAGAAAAGCAAGGGGTTTAGAGGAAAATATGATGTTTATTCATGTGTTTCTAACAGCTACACTTTGGACATAAAACCAGTTTGGTTTATCTCAGACTATCGTCAACATTATGTAACTGAACAGGAGATTTTCTGCCTGTTCCAAAGTTATATGTGATCACTCCTGATGGTCCATCTGTCCATGTGTCAGTAACATTATGTAACTTCAGCAACACTTTTTTTAAGGAAACTTTTAGAGCAGTTTTAAAGAGGAAAAAAGTAAACAACATTTGTTCAGTTAGAAGGTAGATCTTTAGCGTTAGTTCAGTTTTTTATTAACCAGTGGCACCAACTGACAAAAAGGATCAGAAGAGAGGTTATAATACTGGTTTATGAGTAAAATACCTCTGGACTAGAAGTAGTGACACAGATAACAGATTTGAGTGATTAAAAAACAAGTGGTACTGGGCACAACAAGCCCTGCCCCTTGGATGTATTGTTGCTTATTTTGGCATCGATCCAGCTGATGTCATCATGTCCATGCATGTGCTGATGTCAACATATCAACTGCCTCTATATATGTGCCAAGTTTGAAGTAATTTGAAACAAAATTTATGTTTTTACAGACATGTGAAATTTCGCCCATTATAAGTAAATGGGGAAAAAAAAAAAATTAAATTCATATAAAATTTGAACTTAGACCAACTTTTCCCAAAATGTAATGAGATCTATTCTGGGTCACTGGCAATCTATAAACCCAATTTGGTATGAATCCACCCTGTAGTTTTTCTGCTAATGTTTTAACCAACAAAAAAACAAAGAAATTGAAACAAAGAACAAACCAAACCAAAAATGCTTGTTGACTGTAGTTTCCAAGATACAGTCTTGGGTCAAAATATAAAATTCTGACAATTATTTTATTCAAAAGGAATGTTTGTCTCAGAGCTACCAGCTTGACTTCAAAACACTATCTGCAGATAACAATTTAGATAACTTAGTCAGAGTTTAGTCTGATATGTGTAGGATTTTTGAGTTACTTATGGGATCTGACATGGAAATTTTGGGTACGTAGAAGGATGGGGTAAGGGGGCAGGAGATTGTAAATTAACCCTTTCATGCACAAATTATGAGAACCTTAATCAAAATGTTTTCCTGATTGTTTTTATTCCTCTTTAGGCATGAAAAAAACAATGCGATTGAAAATTTTCTTCTGAAAAATAAATAAAAAAATAAAAATAAAAATAAAAATAATTGAAAAAAACAAAAACAAAACAAAACAAAAAAAAGCATTAACAAAATAATAATGAAAAAAAAAAAAAAAATCTTATGAACCTATTTTTCATGAAGTTGCAAAAATGTCCGCTCAGCTGGACACCACATGTTTAATTTTTGACGCACAGAAACATGCATTTACTGATAAATTGTGTGAAAACTCTGGGGAGGGCTTGTAATTCTGGGGGTTTATGATCAGGAGAGATCTAAATAATGTTACCAATTCATGTCAGAAAAGATATGTAGTGTCTTAAAACTTTAATAAAGATATATGTAAAAAAAAAAAAAAAAAAAAAAACAATGAAAAGAACAACAAAATCCATGAATATACAAGAGAGCAGCTGTAGAATAGCTGTCCACTGTAGTGACCACTATACATGAAAGGGTTAAACTTCATCTCTTTCCATTTCAGATGTTTTCCTTTCTTATACAAATCTTTTTGCTGTTTGGTTTTAATGTTATATTCAAAATAATTAAACAAACAAGCAAACAAACAATACATTCACTGTACAGATTCTTAAATGTACATGAACCAATATATATATGTTTTATAGTATTGTATACATTCATCAAAACCATGAGCTAACCAGCACTTTTCTGATTTGTTTTCCATTTTATAAAAGTTTGTGTGATTTATCACATTAAATCTCACTCTTTAATTTATGGTTTGCTGTTTCATTACCCAAGAAGAGGAGTAGAATGTTGGCCTTGGTGAACATTTGCAGACTTGGTATTGGTGCTTAAGTGAAAGATCTCAATACTTTTTCAACTATCAGAGTTACAGAAATTGTGAGGTTTTAATGTTTCCTTTAGCTGATAAGAAACTTACTTCTCAGGGCTAAAACACAAAGAGCTAAACCGTACAGAGGTCAGGCTGAATATACTACAGCGGCTGCTTCTACTTCTGCTTTCAAAGTCTTTACTCAATCCATAAGTGCGTCCTTCTATCTAGACACACCTGCATCTGCGCCGACGATGGAAGCACACACATAAATCAGATTAGTAATTTGTCTTTGTCGTCCTTCAAGGCAGAGGCGGTTCTCATTAATACTTCATTTAATTTATGTTGTAGAAAGCCTCTCTGGAACAACTAAAGGTGACGGCCACACAGCTGCAGAGACAGACTAAAGGAGCTAGCTGCTCCTAGCCTGCACTCAGACTGACAGACATGGGAAAAGAAACAAAACAGTGCAGTCAGAATGGAGGATTGATCTATACACTGGCTCAAACACATGAAGACAAGGAATTCCACAGGGTAGCATTGCTTTATTAAGACACAGCAGACAAGCAAGTATCACTCTGAGCTCTAACCTCTCCAGAGTATGGTTTATGTTGACACAAAAGATGTAAAGAAAATATATATTGACTTGTGTTTGCTTTGTGGTACTCATGTGCACTTTGTGCTCACAGTGGTGTGTATGTTTTTTACCCTGTATTGCTTTGTATGCTTTCAGTGAAGTAAAGTGATTGCTATAAAACGGATTCACCTCACAAAAGGAAAGTATTTGCTTTGGTACAAACACCGATATTAGCAGCAATCATACACTTTATATAAGGGGTATCAAACATGCGGTCCCTGGGTCAAAACAGGCCTCATGGGATGAATTTGTGAGGTGCAAATATTGAGATAATACAGTTCAGGGGCCACAAACAGACGAGTGTCATCTCAAATTACATTTGGGTGCTTCTATGAAACTGGTCCCTAAAAACAGGACATGGGGGCTAAAAATTCAAACCACTAATGTTATGAAGCAAGTTTGGAAGATCTTTGGGTCTATTTTAAGAGAAACTGTTTTCCAGATGAAACAAATTTTTATATTATTTTGCGTTATATTTAATGCAAAAATCTTATGTAACACGGTCAAGAGGACACAAAAATTACGCGCCACTATTTTTTTGAATATCTCTTTATTCTCTCACAGGTACATTTTGGGAACTGAACTAATCATGCAAGGCAGAGTGTTTCATAAAAATGATTGCTGTTGCAAAATCATTTGCAATTTATATGCATTTAACTGGGCAGGTTCTGTATGTAACGCAAGTGGATACGATGGGTTACAAACAAAACCTGGAATGAGACTGAGATTCATGAAAAATCCACTTGTCTGGATTAGAAAAACCACTAGGATCATCAAATTTAACACAGTGTCTTTATTTATAGCGGTATATAAGACCATTTCAAGCGATATTTTCAAAATAAAATGCACTGACACCTAGGTAGTTTTTCATGTCCCAATTTTGGTCCTATTTTTGGCCCCAGTATTTTATAAAAAAAATAATTAATTTTAGGATGGCTCAGAGTAAGAGTATAATTTTTTTGCATTTATCTGAGGTCATCATTAGGTACATCCTAGGGGGAGATATGTCTAAATTTCTCTTTTATTATTGGGTCAAGAAAGCTGGCAAAGTGCCAAGTAAAAAAAAATGAACCCAGTTTCATAGAATCACTCATATACAAACTGTCCTTTCCCAAAAAAATGTCAATAATCTAAACAACCATGTACAATCTGAAATTTCATAAGAAAAAATACATGGAATTTTTTTACAATATTATGCCTGTAGTTGTTGATCCATTGTAATCTGTAAGTTGTAATGCACATGTGTAAATGATAAACTGAGGCATAATATTGTTAAAATTGTACATCTAAAACTAAGTCTTATTATATATAGGTTATTATGCTATTATTTTACTGGTCCAACCTACTTGAGATCAGACTGGGCTGTATGTAGCCCCTGATGGAAAATGAGTTTGACACCCCTACTTTACATCATACAAAATACACTTCATTTTTCTTGCATGAGGACCTTTTGGTATTGCTGCTCACACACAGGCTGACACTACAGCCTCACAGATCCATCCCATCTAGGCAACAAAAGTTAAAAACCAGCAGCTGAAAAAGGAATGAAAAAAACATCTGCTGCAGCACATCCTACACTGGTTTTGAGTGTCCACCAAGTGCTTTAATGGTTTATTTCCATGGAGACTAATAGAGTGTGAAAATATTGTATGTTTACCAAGTTATAAATGCTAAAATGAATAATTGATGTTTTAGAAATGGCACTGTTTAAAACGGCATTGACTTGCAAGACAGAATCTGATTTAGGCTATATTATTGTACATTAAATTTACTCATAAAGGATTTATGAGGATACATAGAAAGGTGAGTGAGGTAATGTAAGCATGGAAGAAAGGAAAGCAATAAACATGAAGGAGAGAAACAAAAAAAAAAAAAGCAAATATCTTTGCTGAAGAATCAATATTTGATTGTATTTCAAGGCAGTGGACATTGCTAATTAAGTAATACAAATTCTTTCAAATATTAAAACACAAACCTGCAACACAACACTCTTTTGTGGGGCCACTATTACATTCCATCAAGGCCTTATTCTTTACATGAAGGTTTTATAACCAATGAACTTGCTTACATAACTCAGTTCTGCATGTTCTTGAATCGTAGATGATCTAGTGATACTGACAAGTTAAGGGTTCTGGGGGTTTGTGATTCTTTCTTTCTTTAACTGGTAACTTTCTTCGCATTATTTTCTCAATTTATTTTTGGTTATGGCAAAATGATGACAGGCTTCGGTGTTACAGCAAAATATAGTATGACAACATTGCCATTACATTTGACATTTTGCTATTCTTTAGCAAGGAAATTGCTCTCAGGAGCTAATCTTTGGAGGAGATGCTCTGATTCTGTTTGTTATACAAACACATTTAGAATAGAATAGAATAGAATAGAATAGAATAGAATAGAATAGAATAGAATAGAATGCCTTTATTGTCACTTTACACATGTACAATGACATTTAGGAGCAGCTCCTTCAGTGCAAACATATACAGGGTGGGGAAGCAAAATGTACAATATTTTGAGGCAGGGATTGAAAGACAGTGTATGACCAATTAGTTTATTGAAAGTGATGAGAATTTATTTGCCACAAGAAAATTGACATAATAGAAAATGTTTTTATTCTATGTGTCCTCCTTCTTTCTCAATAACTGCCTTCACACGTTTCCTGAAACTTGCGCAAGTGTTCCTCAAATATTCGGGTGACAACTTCTCCCATTCTTCTTTAATAGTATCTTCCAGACTTTCTCGTAATAGTTTTGCTCATAGTCATTCTCTTCTTTACATTCTAAACAGTCTTTATGGACACTCCAACTATTTTTGAAATCTCCTTTGGTGTGACGAGTGCATTCAGCAAATCACACACTCTTTGACGTTTGCTTTCCTGATTACTCATATGGGCAAAAGTTTCTGAAAAGGTATGGATAATAGTGTTAGGTATGATTATGACATCAATATATGTTTGGTTTCAAAACAATTGACGTAGTGCCTGCTGAGAAAAAACAACTAAATGTTCATTGTAAATTTTGCTTCCCCACCCTGTACATAGAATAAAAAGCATAAAAATGATAGATTTCAATGATAACTAAATGTATGTGTCCTAAGATAAAATATGTTATATATACAGTATGAAATTGTTAAAAAATTGCACAGTATTGTGGTCAGAATGATATTGCACAGAAAGTAGGAGTATTAATTGCACAGTAGGTGGTTGAGAGGTAGTCTGGGTGGGTTGGGGGGTTGGGAGGGTTGGACTGAGAAGTCAGTGCATGTGTGAGTTCAGAGTGGTGATGGCTTTTGGAAAAAAAAAAAAAAAACTGTTCTTGAGCCTGTTTGTCTTGGTTCTGATGCACTTGTAGTACCTCCCTGTTGTTTGAGACACTTGGCCATTCTCATGACTGTAAATTATCTTCATCTAAGCCATTTCCCCCCCTTTTTTTTACTGGGTTACCCTGGAAGATGTATCAGACAAGCTGAAAATAAGAATAGATTTTTTTTTTTTTTCAAAATGATTCAGTCCTTTGTGTAGCATTGTTTATCCTGAAGCATTTAGGATATAAACAGCCCAACAAATCAGAAGAGAGACAATTTCTTAAGTCCTTGATAAAACTTTTTTGAAGCCTGGTATATTAATCCAGTAATGCAGCACATGAATATCATAAAGGCTAAATGTTTTGAATCAGCCGCATGCAGCACCATGTAAAATGAGGTTATGAGTGGCATAAGCAGGAAAACAAGAAATTCCAATATGGTACATTTGAGCCTCTCAAGTGCACTCAGATTTCAATAACTGTCCACATTGTGAGGAAACTAAAGACACAGGGCAGGGTTGAACTTATCACCATGGAAGACAAAGCCTATATCTTTATAGAAGAGCTGCACAGAATGAAACAGCTCATAGTCGACCCAAAAAGCAAGAATATGTTTGATGTTGTTGATGTATTCTGATCAGTTTCTCTAAAATCTTTGCCTTCTATGTGGAATAACAGCATCCAGTAGTGGATCTTTTCACAGCCGTGCAAGAAAAACACCATAATCAACCGACAAAGAGTAATACACTTGTCACCAGTCAGACGTTGACATAGGCATACGGGCTAATGGCAGAGCTGCGTGACAAATCAAAAAGCATAAACATTCACCTGTAGAAGGCGTAAGCTGTCATCTTGTCTGAGTGCTATGAGTTTTATGCTCCCTATAGGTGCCACCACCCCTATCACAGTTGCACATATGGAATGAAAGTTTATTCAGAGTCAGAATGTACAGCTCACCTGCTTATTTTGACAGTTTATTAAGCCTCGAAGCCTGGGGGTGCAGCAGGTTTCGGGCTACTGATGGAAAATTGTTACCATCCAGATTACATTTTACTATCTTGAATAACACAATGACTCTCAACTTTCAGTGCATTTACAGAACAGTGGCCATCATCTTTGTTATTTATATCATTTTTTTTTTTTTTTTTTTTTTTTACTTAGATTTTATTGTTTCATTTTGGAAATTTTACAACACGAACATTCAGAGCGTAGTGTTAGTTGTCGTCCTGTATATTGTCCATTTTTTCCATCGATCTTCACATGGTGTTTGCTGTAGTCTTATGATATCAGTAAGTCTCTCCATGTTGTGAATTTCTTCCACGGTGTCTCTCCAATCATTTAGAGTAGGGAGGCCCTCTTTACATCATTTTTGTGTGATGGCTTTTTTTGACGCTACCAAAAGGATTTTAATCAAATATTTATCCTTACTTCGTATGTTATTTCCTATTAAATGACCCAATTATAGCGCAGAACATGTCCTTGGTAGTTTGTATCCCAATATTTTCCACATTCTTCACTGATATTATTCCAATATTTGGATGATTTTGTACACTGCCAAAAAACATGCACATGACCCACCACACAATTACACACCACACAATCTTCAACAGGGCATTATTATTATTATCATCATTTTGTCTTTTTCTGTTTTTTGTTGTTTTTTTTTTTTTTATCTATGTATCTCTCAATATAAAGTATAATTCTGATGACCAGATTTAATGCAGCACTCACCACCTGCAAATTGCAGACAGTTCACTTTATCTTCTGTAACATAATGACAGCTTTAGCTAATGCACTAAAAGCACCTCACAACATTTTAAGCATAATTTAAAGAGAATCCTATACGTTCCCCCTGCACTGCTTAAGGCTACTTAAGAGGACTATTTGTATCCTGTGAGGTGCTGGATTACAGGATTTGCATTTTAAAGGGTGTCAGTGATAGCAGCTAGAGGAAATTGTTGAACGCAATTGCTGCAATGCAATAAAAGATCTGTGATGGAAGTCAAGCTCTGTAACCCAAATGACACACCTGCTCCTGCCCACCGCAGATCCTTTAATACCTTCAGCATGAGACATGCTATTACTGTGCAGCAACAGCAATATTTTTATCACACCCTGAACGAGAGAAGGCACCGCCAGCATAGTGAAACCCAAAAAAACCTACCATATAATGTGTGAACTGGAACGCTCTTTTCTCTTTATATTCTTTCATCTGAGAGATGATTTTTTTTTTTTTTTTTTAACAGATCTGGTGATGAAAAATAACGATCCTGCAATAAACAAAGGGCCATCTGAACCAATTTCCCTTGTTTTTGTTTTAAACCTTTTATTTAGGCTTTTATATCAACATCGCAAAACCCCAGCTGTACCATAAACTAGTTAAACAGATTAATGTCCTGGCTGTGGGATGGAATTGTTCCTCTAAAGTGCAGGGAAATTGCACTGGTCAAATTTCTCTATGCGTGGCCAAAGTGCTGCATTGGCAAGATTTCAGGGCAGAAATAATAGATTTTGTTTTGATCTCTACGGCACAGAGTTGTGCCTCCCAGGGGTCTGCCGGGGTTAAACTCGGATCTGTACACTGTGACTTGCTTAAGGCTCTTGTGTGGTGTTATTAAAAAGAATTATTGCTTCATAAAAGCCCACTGCATTGCAGCCATGATTTCCATTAATGCAGACAGTATCTATACGTCTCAGGGAGAGGAATTAGTGTTAGAGCTTGAATCATAATCCCCTGTGTCAAAGAGACTGAATGACACCAGTGAGAGAAACGTTTACTGGTGCTATGGCTTTGAACTGTTTACCACATTTGCTTGTGGATTTGTGGGGGCCAATGAACCAAGCTAGAAATGTGTTCAGGGTTAGTACAGACTCCAACATCCACCTCCATTGGTCATTTGCAATGCAATTTGTAATTAAAACAGTCTGCAGTGGCCATCTGGACATGTGAACTCTGACAATGACCAAAGGACACTTCACCCTTGAGTCTGATTTCAGTAACAATATTGAGTTGAAGCATTTAAGATGATTTAAAACTGTAGCACATATAAAGTAGCAAATATGTACTCATACACATAGCTTACATATACACAGATATTGCACAATATACATTCTCTGGTTTCTGCACTGTCAATGTAGTGATTGTTTTTAGTTGCTGTAATATAGTGAGCAACCTTAACAATTTAGTCACTTTAATTGCATATTAGATAGATAGATAGATAGATAGATAGATAGATAGATAGATAGATAGATAGATAGATAGATAGATAGATAGATAGATAGATAGATAGATAGATAGATAGATAGATAGATAGATAGATGGACGGACGGACGGACGGACGGACGGACGGACGGACGGACGGACGGACGGACGGACGGACGGACAGACAGACAGACAGACAGACAGATAGATAGATAGATTCTTTATTGTCATTGCACATGATTATACAAAGAAATTTAGTTTGACAGCAATCCCTTTCATGACAGATAAAAGAATAAATACAAACAAAAATAGATTTCAATTATAAAAATATAAATATTTAAATAAATAAGGTTAAAAGGAGTCTGGGTCTGCTCGAGGTTTCTCCCTGTTAAAGGGAAGTTTTTCCTCGTCACTGTCACCAGTCACAAGTGTTTGCTCCTGGAGGATTCTGTTGGGTTTCTGTAAATTGGCTTAGAGTCTGGTTTTGACCAACTCTATATATAAAGTGTCATGAGATAACTTTTTTGTTGTGATCTGGCGCTGTATAAATAAAATTTGATTGATTGAGTGATTTGATTGGTTTTCCCCTGTAAGTTGCTTTGGAAAAAAGCGTCTGCCAAATGCATAAATGTAAATGTAAAATAGGAATATCAATCAATCAATCAACCTTTATTTATAAAGCGCTTTTCATGCACAGATGCAACACAAAGTGCTTTACAGAATTAAAAACAATTACACAATAAAAACAGAAAAACAGTTACAAAGAAAACCCCTCCCTCCCACCCTCCATACTAGACACGCGCACACACACACACACACACACGCCCACACACGCCCACACGCACACACACGCACACACACGCACACAACAGGGAGACATGGCATGGCACTGAGGATCAAGGAAACGCCACCTTTGGGGCCGTCCACACTGGGAGGAGCCGCAGGCCGTGCCATCGGGGGGACCAGCACCCAGGCCCCCCGACTCCGACAGACAGGTGGACCCCCACATCGAAGGGAGGACCCCCAGCCAGCCGGGCCAAAGGGACCCAAGGACAGTACCCCCACTAGCAGACCAGACACAGCTCCCAGTGTGGAGGACCCCCCTGAGGAAACACTGGCGTTAAAAGCTAAAGACTAAAAGCATAACATAGGACTAAGAGAATAAATAAAATAAAATAAATACAGTACCAAGAGTAAAATACATAAGATTATAAATAAAATAGAATAGATAAAGTATCAGTGATAAATAAAACAAAATAAGAACAAGAAGAGTTTAAAAAATTAGTTAAAAGCCTGATTAAAAAGGTGTGTCTTTAATCTTCTTTTAAATATATGGAAATGTGTCGAGAAATGACAGAATTATTATTGTATTTATATGACAGGAGTAATTTATATTGCACTGCCTATTTGGACAGTTGTTGCATTTCACTGTTCATACCATGAGCATGTGACAAAAATCTTGAATCTTGAGTAGACACCATTTTGGGTACACTGTAACAAATTACTGTAAAAAAACAGTAAATTTTGTACAGCATCATGCTGTTATTTGTAAATACAGTATAATGCTGGAAATAATGAGGTCTTTAAGGTGCAAATTTAAAACAGTAAGATACTTCAAAATTTTACAGTATTCTACAGTATTTTCTTCAATTTTCCCACTGTTGTCCACCCATAACTGCTCTGAACAAAATCATCTAGCATCAAATCCCACCAGCTCATTTAGAAAAGATTCAATCAAACGAATGTTAACTATAGACTTGCTGCATCAAAGGTAAGTGGTTCAAAAGTAAGTGGTAAGCAGAAGGATAAAATAAAAAGAGAAAATAACTGAGGATGACTATTTTCACCTGGACTTAACCCCACACAGTATGGTAACGGAGGTCACCTGATGCTTCTCTACCAACACTGCCATAACTCCATCCTGCTCTAGTTGTTCATTTATCAAGGAAATTGTGATTTTATCAACGTAACTGTGGCATTTTGGGTTCATTAAACATTAAATTGCCTCCATAAACTGGATGCAACTTGCACAGTATAACACGCGTGATAATACTGTTCATATTTGGGGGTGTTAGCCGTATGTAGCAAACATTCAGCTAATTTAAGCTGAAGCATACTTGCTAGCTGCGAAGTGGACACCATTAAACTAAACAGCGTGTCAATTTATGTGGTGATATGTTATAATGTCATCTCTTGCTTGAGCTTTTTCTAGCAATGTTCATGATTTTGTATTTTAAAATGTAATTTGAAATGTTAAAATCCAAGCTTTTTGCTGTGTTATACTGTAAATATTACATTAAATATGTTTTACAGTAATATTTTGTTTCTTGGAATACGGTAGTTACAGTAGAATGCAGCAACTGTGGCTAACAGTATTTTACTGTAAAAGGTACATTAAATACAGCCCAGTACGGTAATACTTTTTACAGTAAGAAACTGTAGTTGTAGATTACAGCAGAGATACTGTAGAACAGGGGTGTCAAACTCATTTTAGTTTAGGGGCCACATCCAGCCTAATATGATATAAAGTGGGCCGGACCAGTAAAGTAATACAAACAATAGGATAAGAACTTTTGAGTGAAAAAAGTAAATTCCGTAAAATAAAAAATACACTTAAATATGCTTAAATATCCTATAATACACGCAAAAATACATTTAATTATGCTCAAAAATCCTACAATACACGCAAAAATACACTTAAAATTCCGTAATTAAAATGTTTACATCTATGAACTGTACTTGAACATAACATGAACAAATATGAACAACCTGAAAGTTCTTTAGCAAAATAAGTGCAATGTTATCAATATTACGCCTCAGTTTATTATTTATGTACGTGAATCACAACTTAGAGATCACAGTGGATCTACAAATACACCCAACATTAAATAACAGGGAGAATATTATTAAAATTCCACATACTTCTCTTTAGACATTTCAGATATTCACTTTTTTTTTTTGGTAAAAGACTAGTCTGTAAATGTGAACATTTTTGTGTAATTTTACATTTTTTACAGTAAAACAAACAGACAAATTTGCAGTTTTCATTATTTATAGTTTATTATGATAGTATTTTACTGTTCTGATCCACTTTAGAATTAACTGACCTAAAATTATTTTAACATCCTTGATTGTTAATATTTTCAGTGTAATTTTTGTATTTCACAAATTCATCCCAGGGGCCGGAATGAACCCTTTGGCGGGCCGGATTTGGCCCCCGGGCCGCATGTTTGACACCCCTGCTGTAGAATAACAGTAGCATGCTGGTAACTCTAGCTGCCAGTATTTTACTGTTATTTAACAGTAAAATTTGTTACAGTGTAGATAGGAAATAGCATTTCTACCTTTTTACAATACCCCAATTGTCAAGGAATTGATTTACTTGTATTTCTGTTATCTTGCAGTGCTTTATAAATTGCTGCTGGATCAAGGACCACGTAAGAGGAGATGTAGATTTTAGTCACTTGGACATGCAAGAAGACATGCAAAAATATTAAGTAAAATTTAATCTAAATCAGTTATACTTGTCAGATTCTGCAAAACGCATAGGTCCTCGTCCTCATCCAGGGAACCCAAGGGTCTCTTCTGCGCATTGAACTGTGGGTTATGAGGCTTTTTCCTTTGGATCGACGTGTGTTGAGCTGCTGGGATAGAAATGAAGCTGTGTTCATCCCAGTGCACAGTCAGCGGAGTTTCACAAGTCCGGTAGGTGGCAGTGAATGTTCTCAGGTAGGGAGGGCAGGTTGAGGAGGTGGGGGGGGGTGGTGGGGGGGCGTGTATTCCTCTTGCACAAGCGCTCCCGTGTTGCGTAGTCTGGAAACCTGACGTGGAGAGCAGTGGAGCAGTCACAGCGACAACAGTGTGTGTGTATGTGTGTGTGAGTGTGAATGTGAATGTGTGAGTGACAGAGTTGCGTCAGGGCGCATCTCAAAGTGCCTGTGGCGGCGCTTCTACACACACATACACACACATATACACACACGCACAGCACGCGCACTTCTTCTCCGGACCCGACAGAAGCTGCGCGAGACCGGCGACGCGCGCTCTGTAAACCCGGGGATCCCACTTTAGACGAACACAGTCGGGGCGAACGCTGTGGCAGGAAAGCTGGAACTAAACTACATTCATTGACTTGTGAGCGATGCACTGGCAGCATGGCCAAGTGGTTCAAGGAGCACCTAGGATTCAAAACTACCAAAGCACCCCCTCCGGCGCCTCCGAAGCCGGACTACAGACACTGTCACACCGCTGCGCCCGGTGCCCCTGGCTCCGGCTCCGGCTCCGGGGCCACCTTCCCCAGCCCCGCTCAGCCGGACATCCTCGCTGCTTACAAACTACAAAAGGAACTGGACTTCGAGGACCCGTACACTCCAGGTGGAAATATTTCATTTGGGTCGAGCTTGAACACTGTGGGGTCACCGGATATCAAGTATGTGTCACCGAAGCACCGACTTATCAAGGTGGAAACAATCGAAAAGAGCAGTCCGGCTCCGGGCGGCGGTATCACCGTCACCCAGGCTGTGGCAGTGGGAAGTGTTAAGTCTCCTACTTCACCTCCTTCGGACCACGACAATAAGGAGAAGGTGGGCAAAGTTTAGTATAGTTTAATAGTGGC